>NC_054756.1:8015011-8341511 GCF_018143015.1 Lytechinus variegatus | reverse complement strand
ATGATCAAAATACAATATAAACCTCATGAGTTCTTTTTGTGAAATAGAATATTTTGATAAGTATTTTCTTTAGAATGTATAACATACAGCTTGATTTATGTTGACTATATAGGAACCTCAAGTACTGCATAACTATGTTCATAATAATCGACATAATTATTGTTGCTAAAATTAACGGTGACCGCTTTCTGGTACTATCTGGAATTTAGACTTTACACAAGAGCAGGCGAGACTTTATTTGTATTCATTATTTTCAAAATTTTAATTGTATTATTTTCTTAGCACAATGTAAATTGCGTCGTCCCTTATGAAATTATGATGATTGATTTATGACAATACATTTTCCAGGAAAGATTATACTTGACATAATTCCTTCAAGACAGTTTATACAATACTGCAATGTTTAATCAAATGATATTTAATTGTAGTTATTATTGATCGTTTTTCTTACGAGAGGATGAGTACGTTGGTAGCTCTCCAGACTGGCCCCCTTGTCGATCCACACCTGAAAGTAAAATTCGCTTTGATTTCAAATAAAGATGAGTCATAACCTTTGACCCTCGTGCCTTGTGTGAGGTCTTCGTGATTGCAGCACTCCGATTGTGTAGTACCCGAGGCGGTAAGATATAGTTTCAGAACTAACTTGTAAAGTACATCTCTCCTCCTCAAGTCATGGACCGCTCAGAAACCACCAAAACACGGTGTTATGTTGATCAAACTATTCCGAGTCTCCGTCTTAAAAAACTTCTTTAAGTTTTTTCTTTCTTTCTAAGAATGCTTGTCATAAAGCCTGTGACGGCACCAGGATCTATAAAATGAGCTGGGCAAGAATTTTTTTTTTTTGGGGGGGGCAAGGACCGTACAGGAAAAAATGTGTACATTTGTTCTTGATTTTTCAAAATTTGGGGGAAGGGGAGGGGGACACGCGGTTCCAACTGTGGGATGGGGGGGTGACACCCCTAGGACCTACCTTTGGGCAATACCATAAAATGATCAACCTTTTTGCACGTCCGACCCCCATTTTCTCGAGTTTTACTTCACTTCATAAACTTACCAAGTCATGGTCCTTTGAGAACATCAACAGGCTGTCAAAAGAACAAGAAACTTCCATGACGGTCCCACATAATTATATAGGGGGTCGGACTATATTTTTATGGAATTGCCCCCTTCTTGATGCCGCTATGTACATTTTTACTGTCTATGAGAACTATCGTGCTGCAGTCACGCTCGTGCAACCAATTCAGACCGATCAAAGCCCTAATACGTTATTTACTATGGCGTATCATCGATCGGTTGTGTCTCGTGTTCCATTGGTGTGACTGTCGCTAACTTTATGATTTGCAAATTCGACAAAGTGGTTAGGGGTAATCTTTATGACACACTGGGCCCGTTTCATAAAAATAGGCCTATATACTTACAATTATGGTAACGTTGTCATCATCATGGTAAGTGTCCTTGGTAATCACGGTAATAGGGCTAATTAAAGTCCACCGCACACCTTACGATTGGTCTGCGACCTGCTTTTGGACTAAGAGTCGTAGCACTTGTGCAGAATCTCGAGATATGGAATAACTCACTCTGTAAATTTCTAGATAATCATAAAATAAACTTATGTTCAGATATATGACAATACCATTCTTAGTGGAATAAAATCATATGATTCGCAAGACGTCACAGTAATCGTGCCACAAGCTACGATTTGAAACACATTTGAACTTTACTCTAGAATAGAGCTCTAGGCTTAATGCAAACATGCACAGTTTCGGTTTAAGTACTATAAAAGTTAATTTGTACCTCAGGTATAATAATTATTATTTGCATTCACATTTTCAGAGAAAAATGAGACTTGTTCCAAAATCGGATCACAGACCAGTCGCAAGGTGTAGTTACTATAATGGCAAAGTAACCTTCATTGTTAGTCTTTGAACATGTGAAACAGGCCACTTGTTACCGAGCTCCTAAATGCTTACTTTAACAAAAATAATGTCAAACAATTTAAGCAGCAATGTTTGACTTCTAATGATTGCGTAAAATGTTGAACATTGATGCTCAAATTTTGAAAATGTTAAGAGCTTGATCCCAAAAGGGACATCTTTGACCAAAACATACTTGAACATTGTTTCTTAAATATTTGGAATATGACTTGTATTTAAAACTCTTTTTAAACTCCTAATGAACCGCCATAGGTTCATATATGCCCGGTAAACAATTTTGTCAGAACTATAGAGCCTAGAGTGGACTCTTCCTCTCATTTCAATTTGATACTGATTTTCTTTAAAATGTCCATCCTTAAATTTGTAGGCCTAGCTAATATTTATTATTTTGTATTATGTTTGGATGGAAATGAAATATAGAATTGAACTGATAGAGAAAATGGAAGAATAACATCTTATATCTAAGAAAATAATGAAGTTTCAACGCATGGAAGATATCATTTAATGCTCAATTAAATCAGACGTTTTGTTTTTAGAACATATCACGTGATAATTAGTCCCGCTTTTTATCTGGAGACACACAGAGAAGATATGCAATGACGGCCACTCCAACTGGAGATTTTATCCCTCGGGCCATTAATCGCGAGAGGGAGCCCTCTATCTGACGCCAAACGAACAAGATCATTAATTTTTGCTCTGAGCTATGACTGTTGAACATCTGTTGCAGCATATTGAACAAGTATGAAAAAAAAACTAACGGGGGAGGGGTAAACTTTTTATTCAAAAGGAGAAACAAAAAAAAAGGAAAAAAGAAGAAGATAATGATGAGAAATGGGGAAGAGGAAGAAGAAGGAGAAGAAAAAAAGTCGGAAAAATGATCATAATGGTGAAGATGAGGAGGAGGAGGAGGATGATGATGATGGTGATGATGGTGATGATGGTGATGATGATGATGATGATAATGATGGTGATGATGATGATGATGGTGATTAATATAATGATGATGATATAATATAACAAAGGAGGAAAAATGAAGAAATGTAACAGTGATTAAAGTAGACCCAAATTATTCAGAGTGATAATAGTTGAAAGAGAAGAATGAATATTAACATATAAACACTGAAATCGTTGAAATCTTGATGAATACAATATTATTTCAGAACACAATTTTTATTTCACATCAATATCAAACACTTTCATTTCATTTAAATGCATACATAAGCTTTGACAGACAATCTTTTTCCATATTTCAGTCCTTGATCAACATAGTACAGATTTCACAAATACATATTTTCTACGAATAATTAAAACGAATTGTATTCTCTTTTAATTTCAGTCCTCATTTAAATAAATAGAGTAGCCCTCATTGTATGAGGCATTTTGACTGATTATTCAACCTTATTCACTGTTGGAAAAAACAAAGCAAGGGGCCGCGGAACGGCTTTGAATGTGGAGGGGGGGGGGTGTGACCATTAAAAAAAATCACAATGGTCATTTTTACGTTTTTTGTTCACGGTTTGGAAAAAGAGGGGTCTGATGCCCCACCCCTCCCCCATTCCCAGGCCCCTGCAAAGTGTCTTTACAATTTGTTTGCATACAGTAGACCATTATGAAAATGAAATTGGCATTGTTAAAAGTTATTTAATTTATCAGTGCCAATGCTACATTAACATTTTTGTGGACGTCCACAATACATTATTTTCTTGCACAACGCATATAACATTTATCTTTTGCTGGCCAATTAAGTTCGTCACACGCATAATTATAGAGTCGTGTATAGCAAATCTAAAACTCTCTATTATACAGAGAGCTTTAGCGAGTGCCGCCATCATTTTTAAGCATTATCGCTTACGATTGCGGTCTCCTGCATGCATTCTTTTAAGTTTTGATTTTTTAAAAAGAGAATAATGCATCTTATTAATAATTATTTTTCATTGCTTGTATTACGACTATTGTATTATTGTTTTCTTATGTATTATGAATTGCATTCGGATATGTTATGTTGCATGATCATGAATGCAGAAATCAAATCAAATTAAATCAAATTGTGAATACAGAAAGAATACCACCGTCCGTCTAGCAGAATTAACCCTCACATCTTATTCATGACAATGGTCCATCTAATAATTAAAATAAATACTCCAATCTACTTCATAATCTATATTCCTATACCACGAATAAGAAATTATGGAAGTCGCTCTTTGGGAAATCAGAATCGAATGAAGTCTGTTTTTCTTTGGTGTTTGTGAAGAAAGATGAATCTTTAGATGCTGGTGGCTATGACGATCCGTCTAGGAGGCAGTCCCCCGAAGCTCCGGCATAGAGGCGAGATCGCATCGGCCATTTCTAGGTAGCAGAGGGAGATGAAAAAAAAATCGGTGAGAACATTAAATTATATTCAGTTCGCTTATGCTAGATAAATGCTCGTTGAAATCACTTTCTTTGCTAACCTGACGAAGGAAAATATTTCATTTTGAGAGCAAATACTGCGTTGGCTGAAAGAACCTAGCTTCACAAAAAAATACAGAAAAGGATCTGAACAGAGCACTATTATGAAGAAAACTGAGGAGTGTGAACAGGGTGACCAGATTTCACAAAACGAAATACGGGACAATCGACAAAAAAGATCAATAAAGATCGAAGGCTACACAGTGTTACACCTGTAAAAAAATATGAACAATTGGAAGGGAGGGTGAACGAAAGAATGAAGGAGAGAAAGAAAAGACTGAGATGAATTGAGAAGAAAGAAAAATTAAGGGGAAAATGAAGGAAAAAATAAAAAAAGAACAAAAGAAAGTTAGAATAAAAGGATGAAAGAAAGAATAAAAAAGAGGAAAAAAAGTTTCCGTCATTCTTTGAATTGAATACAGAAAGAAATTAGATACAGAAAGGAATGGAAGAAGAATACATGTGTGAAAGACAAAATAAAGGAGATCGAGAAAGAAAAAAAAGAGAAGAAAAAGGAGGAAAGAAATATGTTTCATTCATTCTTTGAAAGCTAGAAAGAAACAAACAAAGAAAGAAGGAAAACAGGGAGGAGGGAAGGAATTAAGGGAGGGAGGGAGTGAAAGAGTAAGGGAAAGAATTAAAAGGAAAATAAAATAAAGAATGATAGAAAGCAGAAAAGAGAGCTAGGGAGGAAGAATGAAGTAAGGAGGGAGTGAAAACATAATAGATGAGGAAAAAGAATTAAAAGAAAAAGGAGAGGGAGGGGGAGAAAAAAGGTTTTTTAAAGGAAGAAAGAATGAAGGAAATAAGAAAGGGGAATTCGATAAAGAAGACGGGTATAAAAAAGGAGGAAAGAAAGAAAAATGAACAGAGAGAGAAAGGATCAGGAAAGACAAATAAGAAATAAAGATAGATGGAACAAAAACGAGCAAGCAGGAAGGATAGAAGGATGAGGAAAGAATGATAGAAAAGAAAGAAAGAGGAAAAAAAGTTCAAACTTCAAGCAAACAAAAAAATCCAATCATCTAACAAAAATCATAATGATATTTTTTTTTTCAAATATATTCTTAAAATTAAAAAAAAAATGTTTTAGAAATGAATAAAATTCAAAAGTGATTTTTAAATTACAAATTAGATGAAACATCGTGGCATCAGACACAACAAGACTCAGAACGAAAGCTGAAACAACTAGATCTAGTGTTCCTCCGATTACACCTCCAAATCAGTAATCTGAGATTGAGAACCCATAATATAATTATACAAATTTTCCGCCGATTTTGTGATTATTTTGTCATGTTTGGTGGAGAGAATCTGCTCCGATCCTACATGCCTAGCGTACTAGCCTGCCTCACAATGGCAGGAGGCCAGTTCGTTTGCGATGCATTGGGTTAGCAAGAAAATCACCGCAGAACTTGCAAAAGTTTATATCGATTTTATTGTTGTCTCTGCTCCGTCATTTGTGGGTTATTTTTGTCTTTTGATGAAAAATCGTCACTTTTAAATACATTTTGTTCAATATTCTGAAATACGGGACAAATAGGCGTCCCGGGAAGGGTTTGTCGGGACGCCGGGACAAAGAAGCAAAATACGGGACAATCCCGGGAAATACGGGACGTCTGGTCACCCTGAGTGTGAAAGAAATTACACCCCAAAAAGACAATTCAATAGCCTTTAATTGAAAAACTAAGTAAAAAATGAGGAAGAAAAATGAAACGTAAAAAATAAATATTTGAAGTCGAAGGCATGCCCCAGTCACAAGCCCTTTCCCTCTCAAAAAATGATTATGAAAATTATGATTACAGTATAGTATTTTTTCATGTTAAAAATAATTTTGAAGACGCGGGTATGGGGACAGCATGAAGCAAACAATAGCGGGAAATGAAGGTAGAATGGAATTAGTCAAAAGCTAAATAGTAAAAACAAAGAAAAGGGACAATAAAAAAACCTTAATAACATGACTGGGCTACCGAGGATAGAAAATAAAGAGCGGGAAGAAAGATGGACTGCATACAACAAATAATAATATTATGTTCATTTAATTTACAACATTGTGCTATAATCTTGCTAAATTTTATGCAAATAAGCTACTAGTACCGGGGCTTTGCCCCAGACCCCACGCAGTAGGGGCTCTTCATCTATACCCTTCAAATGGCTCTATAACGCCCCCTGTATAGGGGCCCTTCCTATATAAACTTTACGTTCAATCACTGGCATACAGGCCAGGAGGGGGGGGGGTCTTGATTCAACACCCAAGAGGGAAATAAAAGAAATTATAGGAGACACCGTACAATGAAATTAATATATGGAAAAAATGAAATGTGTTATTTGCTGAAAATAATGGAAAAATCTATCACATATTGAAATTTAATTTATTTTCCAGCTTGCTTTGCTCGCTGGCGACTTTTTACAAATTTTCGAACATGGCTATGTTTTGCCCCCTCAAAATTATTGGTTCAACTGCGTATTAAACTGTGTCATGGAAAAGCTATATTCTGTATATACCCGCGATTTGATTACAAATAGCTGCAATCTGCGAGGAAGTTTCGGGGGCTCCAGCAGGTCCCCAACCGCATAGCACTATTGTATATGAGTATAGAAGGGTTGGGCCATTATGGTCCCCAAAATTTCTTCAACCAAAAAAAAAAGAGGAAAGAAAAGCAAAGGAAACGTGTAGGATAGGATTTTATTTACTGAATATAATGTCAAAAATATCTCAAAGTTAGATTCTCATGAAAAGGTGATTTTTTTCTCGCTCGCTTCGCTTTCTCGGGACTTATATTAAGCAGCTTTTTAGCACATGCGCCATACTGCGCCTCTCCTTTTTTTTTTACTCTTCACGCTACTGCCGCAAGAATCATGTTCACAGTGACGTACAGACCACAAAAAAGAATGGAAAGAGTGAAATATATTATTCTCTGGATATCATGTCAAAATCTATCACGAAATTGGATTTTTGTATTAAAAATGTCCAAAATTTTTGCTCGCAAATTTCGCTCGCAACCTTTAAAAAAAGAGTAAATTCTGCCTGATACGCAATGTGTGGCCCTCTCAAAATGGTGGCCTCATTGCACCATTACGCCTGTTCATACAATGAAATGACCGGAAAGTTTTTGGCTCTCGCCCCCTCTGGCCATCACATTTATTCAATTGTTTTCATCAAAGAACGAAAACATTTGGATTGTTTCCTGATTTAATGTGTAAGATAAACACTGATGCAACTTATTTTATAAGAAGAGAGACGTTATCACACGCACATTTACGAAAATATGAAATTATGATTTCTTGCGAAGAAAAAGAAAAGTGGGGACACTATCAGCCCACCTTTTGCATATTCACAACGGCATGCATTGATTCCACAAAATATTGTTAGTCTTTAAAAAATCAATAATAACTTTGTTATCATATTTTAATGAAGTTTTCTACGTTTTGCTAAACGGTGAATTTTACTTTTATTCATTTATTTTCAGCTTGGAGTATACCCTTTAGGACTCAGCTATGGTATTTTGCCATCATTAAAACTATATTCTAAATTCCAAGGATTTGAAATAAATCCAGATCGGCTGTGAATAGTGACCAGCCGAATTTTGAATTTATTTTCAATCTTAAGGATTAACTTTTAAATCTCAAAAGATTTGAATTCAAATATTTTAGATTTACATTTAAATCAATAAGGTTTAAATATAAATCTAATATTCGGCTGGTCACTATTCACAGCCGATCTGGATTTATTCTAAATCCTTGGGATTTAGAATGTACAATGGTATACAGGGCTCTTCAGAATCTAATCAAAATCGAGGTTTTTATAGTAGTTATCTCGATAAAATACCTAATTATAATTAAGACCAAGAGGAAAAACCATCCGAGATAATTAATCGGTTGTTTTATCTGCATGTTATCTACAGGCGTATAAAGATGGGAGACTTGGAGGCTATGGACCCCAAAATGTTTCACGACCAAGAGAAAATGGAAAAGGAAAGAAAAAGAAACTGCGAAATTTGATATTAATTTTTTTTCATGGGTGTCGATTTGTGTTTTGAATCTATTGTTCAAGGGGAGATGGTCATTTTTTTTGTTTCATCCCCACTTGAATTATATGACGTCATGGATCGACACCAGTGATTTCCTTAATATTGCTTTAAAATCTATCATAAACTATTATTTGTTTTTTGCATTGAACAGATCCAAGTTTTTCTCGCTCACAACCTTTTTAAAATTATGTCTCATACTCCATGTCTCCCCCATATTTATGCCACCAATTGTCCACTCATGTTATCCCATGTACATGATATAATGTATAGTTGCTGGTGATATACATGTAGGTGTCATTGATGTACTTTTAAAAACATGCAACGTCATGCATTTATTTCTCACGGCACGCTCCATCTTTTCAATGTTTTCCGTTTCATTGTGCAGTATTTAAAATGGGAATAATCAATGGCGGACCAAATAGAGAAAATACTTTTGTACTCTCACTTTTCTCGTTTTTGATTTGACGGACGGCAAAAGAGCGATGAAAATGTTGACTACTCCCAAGACAGATCGCGATTAAAACGCCAACTGTCACGTGTTGAAACATTTATTGGGATGTTAATACGAAACCTAATACAACGGTGTCGCGATAAATATTTCTAAAATATACATTTGAGATTAAAAAGAATGAATTGAGCCAAAACAGTCAAAATTGAAATAACGATTAACAACGATGTATATTTCGACAAAATTGAGGTTTTGTTTTTGTGGTGTTTCGTTTTTATATCAAAGTTCAACCAATACCGAGCTGGACCATAATGAGACGTAAAAGATAATAGCGACCGATATTGCTTAGCTTTTCTCTTTCCTGTCTTTTAGAGTACTATAAATGATTTTGCAACAGGTCATCTGGCATGTCTGGTTAGCAACATATTAAAATTCTGAAATGGTGCCAACATGCCTTGACAAAGGAGCCGCCATTTTGTGTACGAACTAGAAGTAGACAGATGCAAGGCTATAATAGGGCGGGGTAAGATGACCCAAGGGTGCACTCCTTTTTCTTTTGCGAATGTTAACACATTTTTGATGGTGGAATAAATGAATACACAAACAAACAAATAACCAAACAAGCAAACAGGTTACATGTCCAAATATGATGACGTATTTATGATGATAATTCTGATCTTGGTTTTAGCGTTGATTGCTTGAGCCCTTACATGGTGGAATAAACCGGTAAATTTACCAAGGCTTTCTAAATTATCTACATACATGTATACGCAGCGGGGGCAGGGGTAGCCCCCCCCCCGAAATTTGGAAAAAGCTACATATTTTTTTAAATAATAATAATAATAACGAGCCTCTGAATAGAATATTTCCAGAAAAATGGCGCTATACATAAATGCCTATTATCATTATTATTAATATAGATAAGCAACGAAGTTCACCAAAAGTGTGCACAGAGTCCTTGATAATTTCACTTTAATTAAAATGCAAAAGTGGTACCATGATAAGCTCGGTCACTTCGCTTCCTCGCTTTTGAGATTCTTCGGAAAGTTTTTACGCGGCTTGTCCACAGGAAAAAAATCCATTTACGGCTATGAGTATAATAATTATATAATGATTATTAGCACAATTAGCTGATATTTCTGAAATGGTTTATATACTGATTTATAAATAGATCCATGTTGCATCTCCAAAAGTGTTCCATCAGGCCCATGGACTTTACATTTCTAATCAAATCCGTAAAATGAAATTGTTTTTACGACTACGGTTACCCCCAAAAGGTCCCGATGGACTGAGGAAAGTCATGATTAGAAGCAATATTTCATCGCAAGGAAGAGTTCTCCCACACGCATGGACAGATAGAAGAATTAGCCTGACAATTTCATCCAAATATCACACTATATCGAGGGTAACGGAATATCAACAATCTCGCTTCTTTATCAGCTGGAGGCGTGCCTCGGACCGGTAAACTCGGGTTCGTATCATCCCGCATCGGGATGTTTTACGACCTCTCCTGCTCCCGTCTTACACACGTGTGTGTAAATCAAGATGAGATTAATAGACCATCATTAGAAGACATTGACAGGTTAAATTAGGCCATTTTATAGAACTATATTCTGAATCTGAATTAAGGTTTCCAGTCCACTCCCGTTTAATATGGGTGGAGCATGCCTTTAATTTCATTTCTGCTTAAACAGCTTCTGTTCGACATGAAAAAGAACATGACGACAAATTCTACAGAAATTGACCGAAATGTAGAAGGAACCGGCCACTGGCGCCAATAATAAGAGGGGCACAATTATGTTGGGGAAATTTTGAGATAGATTGGACAGAAAATAATATCATATTTCCCCCTTTCTTTTGTTTTTTTCTTCAATTTCCTCTTATTTTGGTCATGAAACTTTTTAGGGTGCAGTGCCCTCACGTCCTCATCTTTATATAGACCGATTTCACCATTATTAACATAATTTTGGGTGACACGGCTAGCCCTGTATAATTATCTTAATTCAAACAACAGATGTAAAAGGATTTGTTTAAAAGAGCCAATAAATTGAGGTATGGGAAATAACGTTTAGAAAAATGTCCCCAAAAATGTATCCAGTAACTTGAACGAACATTCCACTCTGAACACAATCTTTAGGTCCTATCAAAAATGCATAGGAAAATGTGATCAAAGTTATTAAGATCAAAAGATAATGTGATAAAACTGCACCAGTTTCATTAGAATTATTTAATAAACATCTTGTTTAACTATGCCATATGCAGATATGAAGTTTTCGTCACATACACTGTTAGAAAATTTATCCTTAAAATAAAAAAAGTTCCTGCAGCAGAGTCTCGAGAACACCTGTAATCTTAACAGATTGCGTAATCTTACAGGAAATTGGTATTTGGTGTATGGCATCTTACAAATTTCCTTGAATAAAACAGTCTTTTCACCTTTTCAAACAGACCTGTTCTGTTAAATTGCAGAAAAAAATCATGTTTTATGAATTTACAGAATGATTCTGTAATTACTTCCTGCAAAATCTTCTTTTATTTCTCTGTAAAATCACGGGTTTTTTAACAGTGTATGAGAGCCCCCCCCCCTTCACTCTCTCTCTCTCCATCTCAAATTAAATAAGAACGAGGGCATGAACTTGAATTTACACCTTGTAATATTTATGACCCTTTTAATTGCGCCCGTTGTATTCCTCTCTTCCTCTTTTGCCTTGTTAAATTTCACATCTTCAGATTTACGAGTCTCCTGCTCAACCATCGCTTCTATTCGGTTCACACCCGTCCTGGGGTGCTGAAAGTCGGGGTGTCTGTCTGTCTGTAATGGCGCCGATCTGTGAGGGTCAATAAACCCGTGAAAAGCACGTTCCGTAATGTAAGGCTATATTAGAGCATCGTCATTATGCTACCATAAAATCCGAAGGGGTTGCAACCCCGACTTCCCACTCCTACATACTGTTTATTTGGAAAGTATTTGGAATCCTACAAGTGTATTCTCTTATTTTATCATGTTCACATTAAGTTGTCTCAGGCTCGTGAATAAAACAGCTAGACATAATACTGAGTTGGCCCAATATGCTTATAGGGGCTTATAGACGCTTGATATATTATGCACACTGTCACTGAGTCTACACTCTTAAAAATGTTGGGCAACATGTCCACACAACAATTGGTTAAAACTTTATCCAATTCTGACGGGTAGTTTTAAACCAATGTGCTTTGGGTGAAAACTAGTATTGGTTGACAACTACCCAGGGCCAGAGTTGGACACATTTTTTAATAATTACGTTGTGTGGACGGTATTATGTACATACTTTAGAGGGGAGGTTGTCATCGCTGCTTAGCTTTAATAAAATTAAAAATAAAAAAGAAACAAAAACAACAAAATGCTATAGTAAAGGTTCGGCGAATATCCGTCAAAGAATAATGAAGTTATGATTTGTTGTTAAAATCTTTGATTTTGTGACGTCATAAACGGGCAGCTTTCCCATTAAATAATGCTACTTCCTCAAGAAATTAAAAGTGATTATTTTCTTGTATGCGTGAGTGCATTGTCACCAGGCACACCATTTATTACCCCTATCTATAAGTACGATATTTTTATTAATCATGGACAGGCATGGGAATGCATGGAAATTTGTGTAACACAACATTATGGGGCGGCTGTTCGCATTATGGCGTCGCGAATGAAAAAAAAGAAAAAAGAAAAGGCATCATAACTCTCAATTCTTTGAAGGATTTTCCACAAAACTTCACTAATATTTTATCTCAATATTTTCTGTTTTATTAAATCCAACTTATTTTCAGGATAAAGTTCACCTTTCAGTATTTTCAATTTCTAACAATGCCATAATATGAGCATATTTTAGGTGCAACTTTGCACCTTTCTCCAGCTAGGGTAGGGGGTGACGTCATCTTTACTGATTAAAATCATAGTGCATTTATGTAGTTTTAAGACCAAGGTTTCTCATATTCTACCTTCTTTCTTCCCCTTTCTTCTCCATTCTTCCCCTTTGTTTTTCTTTCTCACTCAAAACTCATGGGGGAAGAGGTCGCCCCTGCAAAGTTCCCCCCCGGGTTGCCCCCCCCTTTGTGTTCCAAGTGTGACATCATAGGTTGTACCTTATTAATATTTAAATGTTTATGGTGAGTTTTTTCCCCAGAGAGTGATTGGCATAAGTATGATTATTTCTATAGTACAGAACCTTTATTTCCTAATTAGTGTATTTCATCAAATTAATGGTGCACAATAAAAATAAGTAAAGTCTCAATTACGAAAGCTACTCATTCAGTACCATTTATCTGTGTTTTTATGATAAGTTTTATCACACTTATTGAAAAATGTATCCTCATAATAAAAAAAACGTGATTGACATTAGTACGATTAATTTACGTAGCATTGTCATATTTCTGAGTTAAATGCCCGGGAGGTCAATCAACCAAGTTCGGAAAAGAGGTGAATTATTTTAGTTTTTTCCCGTGTTCTATTTACGTAAAACGGGAGTCTGACGCTGCGTGTAGTCTGGCCACACACCCACGGGTGAGGCTGCTAATTGCAGACGAAAGGCCTGGAACTGTGGTATCATGGTGGGGGAGAAACTAGCTCCCTTTCATTTTACGTGATTTGATTTCTTGGGTCTTCACCAAGTTAAGTCACACTGCAAAGAGTGTTGCGTCTCAGATTTCAGGATTTAGTTCGAGTATACTGGGCTTTTCAAGTTCATTTTCATAAATTTGTCTATTGGTTTGTTCTATTGTGTTTATTTATTTTTTTCATTCATTTATTTGTTTATTTATTTATGATTTATTTATTTATATATTAATATATGTATCTATTTGATTGATTGATTCACTCATTATTGATTTATTTATTTATTGATTGATTCATTGATTCCTTCATTCATTCATTCATTCAATAATTCCTTCAGTCATTCATTCATTCGAACTATAATTAATAACAATAAAAAAGAAATAAATATAAATGAAATTAAATAAAATGGAAAAAAATGAAATGAAATGAATAAATTGAATGAGAATTCATTGAAACATATATTTTATAACGACTTCAAGGCCGGCGGTTGAGCTAACAATTTTGTAGCAAAATGAAATGGAAGATGGACAATGACCATAGAGAAAAATAGGCTATATCTCTATGTCACTGATACGGAGTGTCTGATGACGTTGCCGTTTTAATGAACTTCTATATCAGAAGTTAAAAGTTAAGGTTCACCCGCGTCTGCCCGACGTACATTGGGTGGCCGAAGTCTTTCTGTCAAATTAATGGCCTGTGAAAATGTGATCATCGATTTACGATATAGAGCAGGGGCGGAAATCTCTCCCAAAAGGTAGGGGGGGGGACAAGGGTCTGGAAAATTTGGCAAGCAAAAAAAAAAGGCTGTTACCTAAAATTTAAGGTCATTTCGACGAAAATATATTTGACAAGCAAAAAAAAAAAAAGTCATCCCGTCCCAAAATGCATTTTGATCGATATATTTCTTAGCATCACCAAAGACCCAAAATAGTAGGGGGGACATTGAATATTGTGTCCCCCCTATTATTTTGAGTAGGGGGGACACGTCCTCCCTGGGATTTCCGCCCATGATAGAGAGGAAGAAGAAAAGGAGACAGGAGAAATGGAGATCGAGACAGAAAGACAAAGACGGGGGGGGGGGCGGATTTGGGAGAGGGTGGGGACGGGGTTCATGTTTTCTGTATATTTTCATCCTCATTCATATTTGAAACGGTGAAAGGGCATCTCGGTTTTGTTATTTAATGAAAATTGGGTTGAAATAAGGTGCATGGATAAATCATTGCCCGTATGAACTATCGACTAATCATGTTGCATTGATCCGGTAAATTGACAATTCGTCTACTCCCAACTCGTCCACGCACTCACCACATTGTCTACTATCATTTCCGTCCATCAACGTTACGTCTAACAAGCATTTTGTCCGATCATCCCCTCGTCTAATCACCATTTTGTCTATGACCATCTCGTCTCATAACCATGCAGTTGGTCTAATATCCATTTCATTTTCATTCATTTTGCACAATTAATACTCAGTCCAATTAGACCAAAAGGAACATGGACTAAATGGCTATCAGACCAACTGGTCATTACACAAATTGGTGAGGGGACGAAATGGCAATAAGACCATGGATAGTGGACGAACTGATAGTAGACCAAAATTGTAAACGAATTGGCAATTGGACGATTTGGCATTAGACGAATTGGAAATAAATCATTAATCCAACTTCTGTACTATTATTTTATTTCCTTTTTTGTTTTGTTTTACCAACAATATTTTATAATTCAACCGTCATCTGGCAAAAGTTATTCACACCATATACAGTTCAGGGAGCGCGGAAACGGAGGGACTGGTTGGGCTTCAGCCCCCCCCCCACACACACACAAACACTTTCAAAATCCTTTCGCGGCCCCTGCAGTATAGGTATACCGTTGGTCTCGTCAGACATGCATGGACTGCTCAATAATTCATAAAACTTTATATTTCTCTAATTGATTCAGAGTCTACGCCCAAATACCATGTTAACAATCCTGACGATGACACAGTGATGTGGTATTTTCTAGCTTGCAAAAAGTGCAGTACTTACTATGTTCTAAACGTGGTTCAAATAAATTCAGTCTATTATTAATGGACGTTTCGGTTTTGTATTTTGACATACTTGTCGAATTCGTCTATTATTTATAAGGCAGATGGAGAATGATGGATTGCTTTGTGATAGAGGAATTAAGATGACACGTAGTGAAGAGTTGGAAACATGGATTGAATGGAGGATAAATGAAATGATGCACATGACAATGTAGGCCCATATTCTGAAGTCAGGTTTAACTTATACCATGGTCTGTCTGTGCTAAAATTATGGAAAGCCAAAAGTGTCATTTTTTGTATTAAGTTGTATATTTCTTATGTTTACTGTGCTCTTTCCTGATTCATCGATGGTGAAGACAATCATCGATTTATACTTCCTAGACAATTACGAACGATTTTAGAGCCAAATGAGCTGAAATATGATATATCTACTGTTAGTGATTTATGTAACAATCCATATTTACACCACAACTTTAAACCTGAGTTTAAGGGCCCCGATTTCAGAATACGGGCCATAATGTTTTATTCATTCATTTCGCATGTTTCAGGTGTTTCACATCCAGTTTGTTGCATATCATTATTATCTTCATTAAAATAGCAATACTTTGTCGTGCTAGTGTATAATTAGGTTTGTAAATGAATTGGCAAGAAAGAATGTGTATATTCTCTCTTTTTTTGTCAAGAGAGTTAACGGCAGGTTCGTACTTCAATTCCCGTCATAGCACCATTAAGTTGAGCAACAAAAGACGTCGTACATTTGGAATATTATGAAAATTAAGACAGCACGATGAGTTTCGATAAAAATAGTTTTTTGTTTTTATTTTATGTTTGCTTCAAATCTGATGTATCGGGATTTAATCCTGCCGACTGGTTCAGGGATAGTATCTTAAGCAATGTACTTCCCAAACACTCCGTACTCAGACATAATAAACTTACCCCCCCCCCCCACAGACTTTGCATGAAATAGCAGCCCTTATCTTGCCATACTTGAGTTCAATTCATTGGGAGAACATTATTCGCACGGTACCAATTATTTTAAATCTGAAATTGAAAAGGGGGTCTTGATATCTTGATTATCAATTTTTTTACCTATTTTTCTTTTTTGGTATCTCAAATTCTTTTGAGGTACGGAATGACCTAAACTTTACGGTGAAGACCTTTTTTGGGGGTTGTCAAAATTTCATTCAGCTTGAACCCCCCCCCCCCCCGTTCAAACATCCAGTGCGTACGTTACTGATCTGTAGAGTATATAGTGAAGAACATACGATACATGACTTTATCTTCATAAACCATTCTCTTCATCCAAAATATTACACAGCAATCACTTGTGTTCTCTCTTCATCCTTTTTTTTTGAGAAAATTTTTACTCAATATTTTTTTCAAATGTGCCCGGTCTCCGAAGCTATACTCATGACTCATCGTCCTAAACTAGGTCAATCACAAGTTGAGAAAACAACAAAAGAAATAAATCACCAAGCCACCGTAGAAACAGTGGGAGGTAGCAAGAAGTCAAGCGGTATGGCCATTATCCAGGGGCCCAGAAGTTTCCCGGTCGATGGAGGTTGGTTTCTCTGACTGTGGGGGTTCCTTTCACCCCATTAGGGTGGTACTAATACAGAGGTTTTCATCTTTGAAATCAAATAAAAAAAATATCTCTCCCTTTTTTGTGGTTTAAGAAAAACTGATCATACTCCATCCCTACACTTTTTAGCTAATAATTTCAACAAAAAAGCTGATCATACTTCATATCCTAACACTTTTTTAGCTAATAATTAAAAGCAAATTGTGATAACTGAACTTATATGATAATCTTAACTTTTATAACTTTCATTACAAAGCAATATAATCCTATAGTAGGGTAATTCTTTTTCTTAAATCTTTATTGATATGTAATCCATTCTTATTGGGTTTTTTGTAATCCTGTTCATACAAATTTCGGGCTACGAATTAAAACAAAGGGTAAATCGTGATAAATAAACCAATAACTGAATATAATTAGTTACAGGCCCAGTCATCTATCGTTACGTTTGCAACAAATAATTTCATAGGCCTAATTTGACCATCTAACATGTCTAATGGAAACAGGAACGAGATTTTTATGCAACATATTTCCTTACGGACGGGTTCCTGTATTGTCCTTTTCAATGTGAAAAATAACAAAAATTAAGGGAAATGAAAAAAATGTGGTCTTTATAGACAGACGAATTATATGGTCATTATAAAAAGGTGATCACTAAATCAGGTTTGCCATTGGCCCGTCTTACAAAGAGTTGCGATTGATCTGATAAATCGCAACTATGGAAAGCCATTAAAGTCAACACATAAAGTACATGTTTGTTAAAAAACTTCTAGATAATTATGAATGTATATCCATAAATTCATTGATTTCTTGACAATTTGGTGTGATCTCCTTTGTTTACAAAGGACATTTTGCAAATTTTCTGTAGAAAAATTATGACACTGATGGATTTCCATAGTTACAATTGATTGGATCAATCCTAACTCTTTGTAAGACGGGGTCTAGATGTGCCGGTATACCACTCTAAATTCCAAAGATTTAAAATAAAATCCAGATCGGCTGTGAATGGTGACCACCCAAATTTTGGACTTATTTTTAATCTATTGGTTTAAATTTTAAAGCTAAAAATGATTTAAATTCGAATTCATATAGCTTTATGTTTAAAACATAATCGTTCAGCTGGTCACTATTCACAGCCGATCTGGATTTATTTTAAATCCTTGGAATTTAGTAGTTAACAATGCGAAATGCAAGACATCTAGTTCAAAATTAATTAAGGTTTGGTTCCATTGCTTTATCACGTTAATTAGCTGTATAGTTTTTGGTGAAGACGAAGTATTCACTCCAGGCAGGATTCGATTACTTTTTATTTTTTTAAAGAATAATTTTAACGATTCTGACATGATTGACGTGGCAAACTGTGTCGTAAATCCACGACCCGAAGTAACCCTCCAATTAAAACACTTCGATGTCTTTTAGGAAAGAATTTGACCCGGGATCGCTGGTGCCATAAACGTCTCAATATGTAATAATTACGGAGATCCTGAAGCAATGTTTTTATATTTAATAGAAGGGGGATGGAAAAATCTTTGCTACAAGTGTTGGACAAAGAACAACAAAGGGCGGGTCATGCCTAGATGCTATACTGAACTTAAAGGGGACTAACAGTGAAATTTAGAATATTACTTGCTGAATAATAGCAATGGTCACGATAGTATACTAGTACACCACTGGCATGACTGCAGAAGGGCGGGGGGGGGGGAGGGGTGCATGAAACCCCAGAAGTTCTACGAACAAGAAAAGTAAATGTGAAGGATAAAAGGAAAAGAAATGGATAAGAAAAAGAGTAGTTTATGATACCATTTGCTGAATATTATGTCAAAATCTATGACAAAATTAGACTTTCATTTTAAGATTGTTGATTTTTTTTCACGCAAACATGTTCATGATGTATACCTCAAAATATTTGTATCATTACACCAATGGTATATGCATTGAAATTAATATTTATCCCAAATAATTGCGAATTAGGGTAAAATAATTATCTTATAAATTATGATCTTGAAATAAGATGTATTCAATATGTATAAAGTAAATATGAACCATTGATTTTTGAGTCCATTTTATATTTCTTATTAAAGGTCAAGTTCACCTCAAAAAAATGTTTATTTGAATCAATATAATCAGACAAGTACAATGCTGAAAATTTCATCAAAATCGGATGTAGAATAAGAAAGTTATGACATTTCAAAGTTTCGCTTATTTTTAACAAAATAGTTATATGAACGAGCCAGTTACATCCTAATGAGAGTCTATGATATCCCTCACTCACTATTTCTTTTGTATTTTATTGTTTGAATAATACAATATTTCAATTTTTACGAATTTGACGATTAGGACCTCCTTGTCTGAAACAAAAAATGTTGAAATAATGGAATTCCACGTGTTCAGGGAGGAATGAAACTTCACTTCAAATGACAATGACGAGAAAATAAAAATATTTCAGATATCATGTAATAAAATACAAAAGAAATAATGAGTGAGTGATGTCATCAGTTCCTCATTTGCATACCGACCGAGATGTGCATATGTGTTTTGTGAAATGAAGCGAAACTTTAAAATGCCATAACTTTCTTATTTTACATCCGATTTTGACGAAATTTTCAGTGTTATGCTTGTTGACTTTTTTTCTTTTTATTCAAATCAAGTTTTCGTTGGGGTGGACTTGTCCTAGCACTGTTATTGGTTAGGAAGTGCGTTTGGTCTGTAATCACGAATCTTAACTTGTTCTTCAGTTCTAAGAGCTAACTATGACGACCCTCTTATGTATATAATATTCTCTGAATTGATATACCAATTATAAGCTTAATTAGATTAAAAATCTAATCACTCATTGAATTATGTAAAATTGTATCATTATTTCATCATATATATATATATATATATATATATATATATATATATATATATATATATATATATATATATATATATATATATATTTATATATATATATATATATATATATATATATAACTTTCTGCAAAAGTTAGCTCAGCATAAAATAGAAAACAGTTACTGAACATCACATATTAAATATAATAAATTGGGATTGGCAATCTTTGAATGTGTAGGTTTATAAGACCATTCGTCAGTGTCAAATCGTTTTGCCCAAGAACAGGCATCTTGATGCCGGTGGACCAGGCCACAAAACTACCAAAAGTCACGATCAAGCCACGCGCGTGGCAGGTACATATAGGAAGAAAAAAAAAGAATGATATTATTTCCTTTTGTATTGACCTGCTTTATAATCATTACTAGAAAGAAATAGTAATCTACTTCAGAGGCTAAGGGGACGGGGGGATAATATCAATTGAAATAATGTCGTTGTAATGATGATAAGCCCAGTCATCGATGTTTAATAAAGGTAAAAATAATCTATCCCAGCAAACAGTTGATTTGAATGAATAGAGAAATTCAAAATGGCCTATATAACAACCAAAAATAACGAATAAATTTTTTATGTAAAAAAGTTACAAAGTTCTAAAGTTTTGCTTGATTAAAAAAAAATAGTTATGCACATCCTGATCAGACAGATCAGGGTGAGGGAACTGATGACGCCCCACGCATTCCCATTTTGTGTATTTCATTATAAGAAATATAGAATATCCAATTTCTTCCTTTGATATGAGTTAAGTATTGATTTCTCCTCGAACATGGGGAATTGCCATATTATTGAAACATACTTGATTCAATGAAGAGGATTGTCAGATCTGGAAAATGAAAATATTCTAATGAAAATTTAGATAGTGACATCATTGACTCTCTCGTTTGCATATCACTTTGTTGTAAAAAATATGTTTTGTGTAAAATAAGCAAATCTTTAAAATGTCATAGCTTTTATATCTTACGTCCGAATTTGACAAATGAGTATCATTGTCATGCTTGACTGATTTTACTCTGTTTATTCAAACAAACTTTTTACCGGGGGTAAATTTGACATTTAATGTTTTTATCAACCATGTGAGAATAGAAATGACTTTGTGAAAGATGTTAGTACTTGGTGAAAATTTACATTTGATTATATTATTCCGTTGAAAATAGATTGAATATGTGTTTGTATTCAAGTTTATTTAATTTGACATCACTGTCTCCGCGGAACCTGACATATTAAATTAAAATAGATAAATTTAGATAAAAAAAATCAAATGCAAAAAAGGGATAGATTCAGTGGCGTACCGTGGGTCACGGCATTGGGGGGGGGCACCAGCAAAAATTTCGGGTCACTTAGGGAGCGCGCGAAGCGCGCTCAGTTGTCAGGTATACTGACCTAATAGAGATATTTTAAGGACATGCAGTGCCATCAAACGAATATGTATCTCACTGATTAAATAATGCGAGCGCGAAGCGCGAGCTGAAAATTTGTTATATTGAGGGCTAAAAATTGACATTATAAGCAAATTGTTTTGTAATCATGATACTTAACTGTCTCGTTAAACAAACAATGCGAGCGCGAAGCGCGAGCTAAAATTTTTGTATATACTGACCCTAAACAAGGAAATTTTAAGGATTATATTTTAGAATCCATTAAGAGTATAAATATCTCACCATAGTCATCTAATGCTAGTGCCATCCTTTGCTGATTTTGTTAGAATTACATCTAAACACAGTCATGAAGCACCATTTGTAGTAATGTAATCATGATTATCATACGTATCTAACTAATCAAATACTACAAGCGCAAAAGCGAGCTGAACAGTTAGGAAATATAGACATGAAGAGGAGCATTCTAAGGGTTGTTTGTAGGGATTCTCTAAGACCCTACGTATTTGACTAACCAAATGATGCGAGCGCGAAGCGCGAGCTGAAATTTTTGTATATATTGACCCCAAAACATGGATATTTTAAGGACTATAGTTATACGAATCCATTAAGTCAGAGTATACATATCTCACCATAGTCATCTAATGCGAGTGCCAAGTGCTTGCTGATTTTGTTAGAATTACATCTAAACACGTGGAGCACTTTTTGAAGTCATTGTAATCATGATTATCATACGCATCTCACTAATGAAATACTGCGAGCGCGAAGCGCGAGCTGAAAATCTAGGAAATTCAGACATGAAGAGGGGCATTCCAAGGCTTGTTTGTAGGAATTCACTAAGACCCCACGTATTTCACTAACCAAATGAGCGCGAGCTAAAATTTTTTTGATATTCAGACCAGAAAAATTGACATTTTAAGGACTGATTTTAGGATTTCATGAAGAGCAGAAATCTCACCAATCCACTAATGCGAACGTTAGCACGGACAGGAAATGTTTTATATTAAGACCTTAAAATAGGGCAATAACTTTCAGTAGTCATGAAAAAGAATATATCACTACTTAAAACAATAATAACTCTAATTGCGAGGAAATATATTATTTTGTTGTATATTGATTTGAAAACGGGAGGCTTTAGTACAGCAGTTTTATATGTCTCGTTAAAAAGTCTATGCGAGCACCAGGAACAAGGAAGACACAATTAAGCAAATAATGTTTCATAAAGTTGTGAAAATGCTTCTTATGTTATATAACATAATATAACACTATGATAAACAACAATTTCTTCTTTCCCCCACTGCGTTTCTTTTCCTTTTTCCCTCTTTTTCTCCTTTTCCCCGTTTTTTTTTTTTTAGCCAGCCGATGGGGGGGGGGGCACGTGCCCCCCATGCCCCCCGTAGTTACGCCACTGGATAGATTGATAGATAGAGAATCAATCACAATAAAAGAAATTCCGTACATACATAGATAGATAATTAGAGAGAGGCCTAGAATTTCTAGGTGGATAATAATGGTCTGTTTATAAAAAGAGAACCTCGTATCTTTATTGCGGCAAATGGGAGGAATTTACAAACTTTTACAAAGTAATATTATATTTGAAAGTGTAAAAAAATATTTATAGCTTAAACACAAATAATCAACTAAAAATGTGTTTTGACTATATAATATGGAACTTACTTGTCATTGTGGGATTTTGAGAAATCAATGTCATTATAATGAGCCAAATAATTGAGGGGGCCTGATGTGGCGGATGGAGCAGAAGTTCAAAGAAAAAAATGTGAGAGAGCGAAGCGAGAGAGTGAGTAAACAGTTCTGACATTTTCATCACAATGATCTATATTTTTATATCTTTGACATAACATTCAGACAATAATTATGTTTCACTCCAGTTTCATTTCATTTTTTCGTCTCCAGCTTTATTTTTCTTAGTCGTGAAAGTTTTTCAGAGGCCAAATTATGGTCCCCAACCCCACTCCACATCTTTACGCCAGTGCTGGGAATGTATTTTGCGTGATTTTTAAAACATCATGGAATCTAAAATGTTATTTTTGTAAATATTTCGATGTCTTTTTAAGGGTCAATAAATTGAAATTCAAAAAGTTTTTCTTACCTTAACGGGATGTAAGTATCCTTGTGCTTTCAATCTGTGATGCTTATCAAGCCCTCCTCCTCCTCCCGCCACATCATCACCGGGTGAGATCGGGGTAGAATGCTGATCGTCATCAAGGGTTCTCATGAGATGAGAGATATACGTGGTCGCCAAAACCAGGACATCCAGCTTGGACAGTTTGGTGTCGGGGGGAACCGAAGGCAGCGATCGCTGGAGCTCGAGGAACGCATCTCGAAGGGTCTTGACGCGAGAGCGCTCCCGTGCGGCGTTCACCGGGTCGTTCTCGGCAACATCATCAGCCTTGGTCGTCGGCGCAGGCGGAGCGGCGGCGGCGGGCGTTGACAGTTTATTGCTGGTTCGATTCGTGCTACCGGCTGGTCGCCCACGGCCTCGCTTTGGCTTGACAGCGCTTGCCCCGTCGGTCGTACTACCCGATTTGACTGCAGATGCAGTACCATCACCTGTCTGCGTAGCTCCGGTTATCTTGTCAGCGTTTCTCTTTCGGCCTCGACGAGTCGGCTTGGCGTTAGCTGTTTTGGGTTTGACCGTGAGCTCGGCTAGCACGGGGGATATCTCTTCGAGTTTATCTAAATTCAGGGAAGGGGGCTCTAAGACCAAGTTATCAAGAAAACTCAAGTTTTCTGCCCCTGTTTGTTCCGACATTGTGAGTCACCAAACACCTAATATCGAATAAATATAAATTATGAAAATATAAAGCCCCCGCGATGACCTTAGAAGTTTTTTTGGGGGGTCTCTTTTTCCAAAATCCGCAATCACAGGATAGTAGTTGATGTTTAATAATAATGATAATAATAACAATAACTCATATTCATGCACTCAGGGGCCACTTCTTCCATCTACCCCGTAAGTCTCACATTATTTAGTGAAATGAAACAAATATGAAGTATGTTCAATCCAAATTTCGAATAAGGCCTATACTACTCTTTTTGACGATCACTTTACTCAGAGATTTTTATAGCTTAACGTCTTAAAAAGTGATTTTCATGTTAGAAGTCAAGTTTGGACGATAAATCATTTCTCGGTCGATTAGGAGGATGGTCCTCATTCTGATGTCGGTGATGCCGATGATACACCTCGACGTCGACTAGATCGTCATTCGCCTGTGGTCATAAAGTAATAAGTCTTTGTAATTACACAATGAGGATGTACATTCCAATCCAGCGTTGTTTTGGGAGCATCTTTATTACAGATAATGGAACAAGACTTCCCGATATCAAAATGGTATCCAACTCCTCCTTGTGTAAAGAAAGTACAGTCATCTCAGATTGATGGGATGCCGTGAAGTGTATGTCTTTTCAGAGATTACGCCGGGGTTGTGAGCCGAGGTTGTCAAGACTAACAAACTGCCGCGTCGACCCGAGGGTGATGATGTCAGTGGAAGTTGAGGCGTGAATAAGATGAGTGAGCGGCTTGCGCTGTTCCATGGGGAAATGTACATGGTCGTTCAGATTCTCTGGTACTAAGCCCCACCCACACTGCCTGCCCCCTCTATCATCTCTCCCTCTCTGGGTCCTAACTCAATGATGAGAAGAAAATGAAGGATAGGATATTTTAGGGTGGATGAGTAGGGGATATATATACAAGACCAGGGGCCCGTTTCATAAAGAGTTACAACTGCCATAACTTTGCCGTTATGGTAACTACCATGGCAACAGGGCTCAGCAACCAATCAAAATCCAGGTTACCATGGTAGTTGCCATAATGGCAAAGTTACAACAGTAGCAATAACTCTTTATGAAACGGGCCACAGTACGGTAATATGGGGGCGTTTCATCAATATTTTCGTCCGACAAGTTGTCAGATCTGACAACTTTCCTGGAATCTGATTGGTTGAGATGCACGGATAAAACAGGACTTGTCGGATAAAACGTCTGACAAGTCCTTTCATGAAACGCTCCCCTGGTCCAAAGCATTTAAGGGTGCCAGACATGGCGTAGGTCCTCTTGGACAATTAAAAAAATGTGAGATAGCAATGCGAGCAAAGCGAACGAGCAACTTGCGTTAACAGATTTTGAAACAATTATTTTACACAATAATGTCTTTCCTTTCCCTTTTTTCAATTCTACATTATGTCTTGGTCGTGAAAATGTTGGGGTCCCTGGCCCAAGCTCCCCTCCCATCTGTGCGCTAATGTACGAGATGGGCATCTTAATACTACCCCAATTTTGAAGTCGCCTCAAGCGTATGCGCCTCGATCTATACATTAATTCTAACTGGCTGGTTAAATAAAAGGGCACAAAGATTATCAAGGCTTGAATCTCCATAAAAAAAATCACAGCAACTGTTTGTTATCTCTTTAGTGATTTATCATCAGTAAGTTGTCGGATGGGTAATGCGTCGATCGAGCGAACACAAACTTCTGTGATTTTTTTTAGGACATTCAAAGGTAACCATGAACTGAATGGGTGTGTATATTGATAAGCACACTTTGTAATCATGAACAATATGCATATCTAACTAAACAGTACATGAGGGCGCTGTATGCGAGCCGAAATTTGTAATGTATTGCAGTGACTCAGAGGATAGTATGAGTATCATATTATTGGAATACATATCTCACAAATCAAGTAAAAATTTTGTGATTCTCCATCTAGAAAACTGGATGAAAAAATGGGTATGTAATCAAACAATTTATGTGAGCGCAAAACTTTTGTACTCCTACGGAAAAGAAGACATTCTAAGTATTTTTTTAATCATGAACAGGATAGATATCTAACAAAACAGTTAATGAGAGAGAGAGAGAGAAAGAGAGAAACTTTTTGAGATTCCGTCCTGAAAACTTGACATTTAAGCACGTTTTTAATAAAGAACATTGTTTCAGACGCGGAGCACGAGCAGATTTTTTTTAAATATAGATCTAAAAACAGAAGCAACGTACTAACTTGAACAGGCCTATCACTAAAAATATTTGATGCAAGCGCAGAATACGAGCTTAATGTTTTATATAATAAAATAATATAACAAGTGCACATTCTAAGAATTTATTTTTAGATAAAAATCTCAAGATATATGTATCTCAATAAACAATTACTGCGAGTACGAAGTGCAAGTTGATTTTTGAGATCTAATCTTAAAAACGGGGACTCTTTGCACTTCTTTAATTAACGAAAACGATGTGTATCCCCGGGGGGGGGGCACTCGACCAAAAAAGTGGTGGGGGTGTGCCGCGGGCGAGACAAAAAACGGGGGCCTTGGAGCGGGCTTATTGTAAAAAGAAGGGTCCTCGGAACGGGCTTCGGAACGACAAATGTTTGTGAAAACGGGGGTCCTTGGAACGGATCGCCAGCGTGTGAGCGCGTATGCATCCCTACGGAACGGTCATGCGTGCATGATGCAGCTAGCGCGGCCTCCGCCGGGGAGCTCTGCGGCCGCTTTTCACCAAAATTGAAGCTCATTCAACGCTATCGGAGCGGCGTAACGAAAAATATGCGAAGCTTTGGAGCGGATTTCTCTCTTCTTTTTTCTCATGATAAGAAGAAAATGCTATGCCTTGGAACGGAAATTTGAGTGTAAAAACGGGGGTCCCCTCCGCGGCACATACCCACTATGCATTATATACTGAGTGCCCCCCCCCCCCGGGTGTGTATCATGCCCAACAAATTTTGATGTTCCGACTTAACCAAAACAGGGCGTCGTAAAACGTTTAACACTAAAGCTGTGTATCTCGATAAACAATTAATGCGAGTGCATAGAGCGAGCTGCATTTTTTTTTGCACTGACCCAAAAGGAAACGTTTTAAGCGCTATCCAACATGTAAAAAAAATGAAAATGGTAATATTGAATGATGTGCAAGCGCGAAGCGCTTGCTGAAAATTGGCGATTTAGACCCCAATCTCTAATCTCTGTCGGTACATGAAGCTGTTTGAACAGCCCTGGGTGGGTGACCAGGCAGTTACATTCAATTTCTAGTCATTGTTGGTATATGAAGCAGTTGGAACATTTCTGCGCGACCTGTCAGTTTATTGTTTTTCCAACAGGCGTCAGTCTAAGAGCCTCAGTGCCCTTGTATAACATTAATGGACAACATCTCAGAATCCGAAATTCTATTTTTACTGACACATTCACAGGTTGAACCTAAAAACCTACGTAGGGCTACCCCAGCCCTTCTTGCTCTTTGTTTTTGTCCACTTCCCCTCCCCCTTCAGTTTTTCGCTTTGTCCTCTTTCTTTTCTCTTTCTTTTTCTCTTTCCTTCTTTCTCTTCTTTTCTTTTTCCTTTCCTCTTTTCCCCTCCCTTCTATTTTTCCAAGAGGAAGAAGAAGAAGAAGGAGAAGAAAAGAAGAAGAAGAAGAAGGAGGAGGAGGAGAAGGAGGAGGGGAGGAGAAGATTAAGATTCCAATTAGAATTTTAAAAATAAAATTTAATGGAGATTGTAGACTTTCAGTGTTCATTGAGTAGCATCATTTTTAACAACAAAATTTTAATATCTTGTTTAATGAATTTAATTTCAGACTCAGATAAGATAAGAGATATGATCTCGAGGGACATATGGGGCCGATTGCATGAAAGGGTCTTTCCAAGGGCCGTCTTTCGTGGCGCCCACGAAAATTTTATTTTCCTTGGTGTCGCCCACCGGGGTCGCCCATCTTTAATGATAAGCTGTACGCGGGATATTTCTGAAATGAATGATAAACAAAAAATCGTTAGCTAGCATTTAAATCAATTTGTATACGATTTTATGATGTATCACATCATTTTATGAATAAAGATTTTGTTTACTTAAACGGATGAATAAATATGTTTGTAGGTTATTCATTTAAAATGCGTTTCACATGGCGCATCATAATGAATGGGCAACACGGAAGACGGTTCTTGCAAAGACCCTTTGGTGCAATCGGTCCTTGACCTTCTCACATTTTCCCTTTTCCCCTCATGAATACCATAATGAATCTTAGAGAAGCTCGTGCAACTTTTTCTGAAATATAAACGCGACGTCAAAAACCTAAAAAACGCAATCATGGTAAGTTGAACAAATCGTTTTCACTAAAATTACGCATTTTAGATCATCTTTGTAGTATTTTCGATATTATTAGATTTAGATATTTAGTTGAGGTTGCTAAATTGGTGTTTTAAATTCACAGAAGATGTGCATGTTCTTCTCGAGTATTACTTCGGTCCCATTAATTGACATTCGTGTCTGAAGATAAAACCCGAGAGTGAAGGCATCCATGGCATGGAAAATCTTGTTATTTGACCTAAATTCGCGGAAAAGTAAAATTTTCCAAAAGCACATTATTTCAACCAGATTTTGCATGTTTGATATGAGGAAAACTAGAAATACAAAGGATGTGGATCATATATCGTTTAGGCAGTGTATACAGCCACACGCGTGTGTCTTTACCATCCAGCCACACGCGTGTGGTTATATCCAGAACACCTATCTGTGGATACCGCCACACGCCGCCAGTAATAACAGTAAAACACGTATGTAGGTCTGACCGTCTATATCACGATCAAAATAACCTCATTTCTTCATTAAATTCTTACATTCTAAACCCCTTTGATTTCTTTAAATCGTTTCAATTTCATTCTCACCGTCTTCTTTCCTTGTCTTGTTACAAAAGGCCGCCTGTTAAATAGCAAATTTCCACACTTTTTACACTTGTGTCGATTCTCTACTGACTCTAGGCTATGTGCGCGTACGTGCGTACGTACGAAACCCAAACTGTGTATCGGAGCTACTGCGCTGCGCTAACGCTGTATGGGTCTGCCACCGCGAAGGAAGCCAGAATCGACACAAGTAGAAAAAGAGAATTTGCTGTTAAACAGACGACCGTTTGTAACAAGACAAGAAAAGCAAGGAGAGAAGACGGTGAGAATGAAATTGAAACGATCTAAGGATATCAAAGGGGTTTAGAATGTAAGAATTTAATGAAGAAATGAGGTTATTTTGATCGTGATATAGACGGTCATACCTACATTCGTGTTTTACTGTTATTACTGGCGGCGTGTGGCGGTATCCACAGATAGGTGTTCTGGATATAACCACACGCGTGTGGCTGGATGGTAAAGACACACGCGTGTGGCTGTATACACTGCCTATCTTTTATGATGAGGATTTGTAGAAAAACCCAAAACAGTAATGCAAGCTTGGCCTTGGCTTTCCAATTCCAAATTCTGCCTTTTCTAGATGCCAGCAGAGTTGGCTTAGCCAGGAGGCTCCTTGATTAAAAATCTTTTACTAATGTGTGCTTACTCTTCACGGAGCCAGGGATTGCATCATGCGCGTGTACCGCAAACCCCCCCCTGAATTTGCTGAGATTTCTATTCTACTTTCCTTCTAAAGATCTAGCCCTTATTATAAGGGCTAGATCTAAAAGTAAAGGGCTAAAAGTAAAGGCTAAATCATGGGCTAAAAGTAAAGGGCTAAAAGTAAAGGCTAAATCATGTAAATGAGATACAAATTTGTTTCCGACATTTTTTTATTATTTTATTATTATTTTTCTTCGTTATGAAATAAAAATGAAACAAAATAGTAAACATAAGAAATATACAATATAAACATAGTTTTTTACCTTTTGGCTCCCATAGTTTTAGCACAGAGTTTGACCGTGGTCACTCACACAAGCATGCAAGGTTAGCTATACTAACCTCGCACAACGCATGTGATTACATAGTGCATTTTGACGTTTTCATTCATCATACGAATGTCGGAATAAAACATGCCAAAAAGTAACAACATTATCCTATACGTAATTTACATCAATCACCTTACTTAATATTATAAATTTATTCAACATTATTTGTAAAAATGAATTTTTAATGCTTACCTCCAAATTTCAGCCAAGATACTCTGTCTTTCCGTCTGAATACTGCGGTGGAAATCACGCAAACAACAATTGAAATGCGAATTTTTCCTATCGAACAGTCTCGATTTAAGTCGTCGGCGCAGAATAGGAAAATGTACAAAATAATAAACAGGTTGCATCTCGTGTATATACTTGTAGGTAAAGTACGCCATCTCTTGACAAGATGATGATGAAAGTGGACTGAACGAGCAAGAAAATAATGCTGGGCGCCCAGAATGCAGCTAGCAGTACAAGCTGCAGAACTGTAAATAAACAGGCTTATGAATAATATCGCGCGCCCTCTTTAGGCAAAAATTTATATCTACGCTGATCAAGAGGCATCTGCATGAAGATCAAGAATTTTTTTTTTATAAAAAAAAAGAGCAAAGAGAAGTCAACAAATGATCCATATGGTTCGCTAAGTGCCATAGCACAATTTGAAATCTTAGCTATAATGTAATGATACGTTATTTTGAACAAAAAGGGTATGAAAATTTGCGTGCACCAGGGCAGCATTTCATCAACATTTTTGTCTGACAAGTTGTCAGATCTGACATCTTTCCTAGATTTTGATTGGCTGAGAGGCACTGTTACTATGGTAACTGTCGGATATTATGTGACTTGTCACATAAAACGTCCGACAAGTCCTTTCATGAAACGCTCCCCTGGTGCATATGAATCCTTCGCATGCGAGATGAATTGAACCCATGGGTGGACCGTGGTCTACTACTAATATGGGCCGATATGTTAACATTGAAAAGTGCACTTGATTGGTATCCGCACTTGACAGGTGAATAAACTTTCCTAGATTTCTTGTGTGGGGAAATTTTTGAAAGCTGAGACAGTCCCTGACCAGCGCCTCTACTTTTGAAATAAACTTATCTGTGTAAAACCATGAAATCTTAGCTGATAACCAATCATTCTGACAATAACTAACACAAAATGGCATTTGTGGGACAATGTATGTGTATTACTATTGCTTGGAAAAATACCCAACATTTTATGAAATTCCATGTTTATTTTGCTCATTTTTCAGCAATTACAATTTTTTTTCCAGAGCCAATTGGCACATATTTTTTTAGTAATACAAACATGTGGGCTGTTATTTTATTGGATTCTGTTTGAATTAATTTCAAGAATGATACCACAACTGGTATTTATCTTTAAACTAGCCCTATGATCAATCTCTAAGTTTTATGTCACGAGGCTCAGAATTTTTCTAAATGCAATTGATGAATATTGCTGCTCTAATTTTACTATTGTTTTGACATTCTAGCCTGGAAAGAAGAAGAAGTTTATAGACAAGAAGAATGCAGTGACATTCAGTTTAGTTCATAGGAGTCAACGGGACCCTCTTCAAGCTGATGATGAGAGTTCCAAGTTTGTTTTGCATCAAGTGGATACTCCTAAACAGGTATGTTAATAATAATTTTGATAATATAATGATATTTAGCAATAATGGTAAAGGGGAACTTTGTGCTCAAAATGATTATATCTTTAATATTCACAAAGCAAAATGCTGAAAATTTCATCTAACTCTGATAAAAATAAGGAAGATATTGAATTAAAAAATAAAGCAATATTTAGTGAGAGAAAACAGTTATATGCACATTGGCATGAATATGCATTAGGTGGACTGGTGATTTTATATCCCCACTTTCCGTTTTCTCATAATACTATTTATTAATGTACATGTGTTTATTATTTTTATTATTATTTATCTTTTTTTTTTGGGGGGGGGTCAAAACTACATTTTTCTCTCTGGTAATCTTTTAAAAGGTTTTTAGTTTTCAGTTGTGTGCACATATTGTGGGTTGTGTAAAGAATGTTTCCCAACCACATTTCTCCAATTTATGTTAACTTCCCATCAGTCCAAAAAATCTGTGACTATGGAGATAAATTCTGCATAGATTTACAATGTAAAGCTACCTAAGACGTAACTCTAAGACGTAACCACAAAATAATGTTCAGCTCGGGCAAATACGACTTGCAAGAGGTAAATAGTACATGATTCTTTGTACAATCTGAAGTCAAAATTTGCTATGATTTGAAGAAGGTTGATGTACAGTGTTTACATACTCAAGTGTATTCATAATGCTGTTTTTTTTTTTGCAGGGTAAGCAAGACCATTTTGAAGAACAACATAAGTTTGGGATCTACTATGAAGATGATTATGATTACATGCAGCATCTTCGTGAACCAAACGCTCAGGATCTTTCATGGGAGCTTAGTCAGCATCCAGCAACGTCATCTAAACCAAAGAAGAATGTTCATTTTGAAGTGGAAGACATGTCTGATGTGAGTTAATCCCTTAAACCCATCCTTCCTTATTTCCCTAAAATTGATTTGAATTGTTCTAGTTCGTTATATGATATAAACCTATGCGTCCAAAAATTGCTATTGTGCGGATTATATGATACATTTTGATGTTGGTAATTTGCGATTATCCTGTAATATTTATCTTGATTGCCATTGTTTAAAGTGAACATTGAATTGGAACCCAAAACTTTGATAAAATTTGTAGACGAAGAATCTAAATTAATAAATGATTTAACCCTTTTATTGGTAACAAAATGCCTGTTTCGTATAAAATATTATATGGAGAGTGACAGATGAACCAATTTATCACCAAATCTGTTCATGTACGCAAAGTAATCTTGGTATTAAAGGGATGGTCGAGGTTGGAAATATTTTTTTATCTCAATAAATAGAGTAAAATTCACAGAGCAAACTGCTGAAAATTTGATCAAAATCGGATGATAAATAACAAAGTTATTGAATTTTAAAGAATTGCATTATTCTGGTGAAACAGTTCCAGGCATGTGGGCTGATGATGTCATATTCCCACTTGTTCTTTTGTATTTTATTATACAAAATTAGGTTTATTCAAAATTTTTCTACCAAAAAACTAACAAAATTGGATTGACATCTGATCAAGTGCATTAGTTATTTATTGCCGCCACTTATTTCATCAAAACGGAGACACATCATTTACACATGCATAAAAATGAAACGTATATGATTCCATGTAATTACATAAGAAAGAAGAAAAAGTGGGGATGTGACATCATCAGCCCACCTAATGAATATTCATGACGATGTGCATATAACTATTTTCACACAATATTCATCAAATTTAAAATTAAAAAACTTTGTTATTTGTAATCCGATGTGATGAAATTTTCAGCATTTTGTGTGTATTTTATTCTATTTATTGAGATATAAATATTTTCAGCCCAGATCATCCGTTTAACAGGGCTGCCAAGTAGTACTAATTTTCCGTGTTTAGTACTGAAAATAGAGAAGAATACTGATGGTTTCATGCAAAATACTGATTTCTAAAGTTTCAGTTTATGTGTTGTCCTATGTTATTCCTGTGAAAATACTAATTTCCTCACCAAAATACTGATTTTCAGCCTTGAAATTTGAAAATACTGAAGTGTTCTTTTTCAGGTTGGCAGCTCTGCTTTAATTGTCGATTGGTCTACACAGGCTTTGTCTACTTTCCATGTGGTCGCATCCCACAATGTCTTTTCCTGGTTTGTCTCCAACCAGTTCTTATAATTTAGCTCATTCACCACTTTGTCTATTATCCAATTAAGGCACACCTCTTTCATCTAATATCCACTAAATGGTTAGTTGAAGTTGAATAGACCAAGTTTTCATTTTTTTTACCATGTGCAATAGAAGTAGTAGATGAAGTGGATGACCATCTCAGAATTTTTGAATGACGTTTACACTAAGTGGGCATTGGACCAACTGATAGTAGACGACCTGTTTCACAAAGATTAAGTATGACTTAGAGTTGCACATGATTACCAAGTTGCGCACGATATGAAAGGCTTGACCGCATTGGTCAGATCGTGTCAGGATGCGCACTACTGCATGTCTATCAATAAGATCGCGCGTTGCACATTATGTACGCGTCAGCATTTAAGTGCGACTTAAGTCATGCTTAAATCTTTGTGAAACGCCCCCCTGATGGGTTAAGCCCATGCAATGTTTGACCATCTGAGAGGCAGACCAGTTGCTCGTACACCAACTGAATACAAAACGATATCTCTCTCTTTATTCAGAAACCCAAGCTTCAACTCCCAGCTGCTGTGTTTCAATCTGAGCAAGAAGAAGACATAGGACTCCTCAATAGAGCAGCACCGATCTCGGGTATACTTTATATTTACTTTCACCGTGGGCGAAGAACATGATCGCCTGCAATATCCAGCCCAGGGAAGACGCCATGAGGGAGGTGGGGGGGGACTGCTCTCCCCGCATGATTATTCAAGTGATTTACAACATAAAAGGAGGAAAAAGTGGGTGAAAATGAAGAAAGATAATTGAAAGAAACGGCCGGGTTGTTGAATTAATCGTGTGTGATGCCCCTATTTTTTCCTTCAGACGATAAAAATGTCACATTTATATTCTTTTGCTCTCCCATCAAATGACCCTATCACTGGCCCTTTTTATCTTGTGGGAACATGGGAAAATACATTTTGTTTAATATCCGTTAATTACCTTTTAATCTTATTTTGTTCAGGTCCAAGACTTGATCTCGACCCTGATATCGTTGCTGCCATGGACGATGACTTCGATTTTGATGATCCCGACAATGAACTCGATGATGACTTTATGATGTTTGCGCAGGGTAACAAACCAATTACAGGGTAAGTTTGCAATATATTGCCGTTATGAGAAAATGTCCTCTTTTGCTTTTGGTTAACTTTCACTTGTGGGGTGGTATGCTTCATCAGAGCTTCATCATAGATGACATAGTTCTTGATGAAGTACAGCAAAGTTTAGAATGGATCGTACGTTGAAGAAAAATTGTTTGAGATGATTGGGCCGTGTGTTGAATAAGATGAAACTGCAAAAAGAGTATTGTCTCTTGAAGTGAATGGCATAAGAGGAAAAGGATAAAAATACGAACAGTTTATAGCTTATTTCTTTAATAAATGTGACATTCCCGTTTTACTTTAGATCAAATATCAATAATATTTACTAATGATTCAATGATAATTTAATAATCATCAAAAGTGATATGTCGATTATTGCCATGTTTTTTGATGATTTCTTTTCCTATTTAACTGTAAATTAGATCTGGAGATGAGTACAGTGACGATGATGATGATGATGATGAAGACGAGGAAGAGGAGAGTGGAGAGGACTATGACAGCGATGATCTTGATGATGACATGGACCAGCGATCTTTTGCGTCAGAAGAAACTAAATCTAGATTTACCAACTACTCACTCACATCATCAGTTATCAAGAGAAATGAAGGATTGACTCTGCTTGATGACAGATTTGAGAAGGTAGGTAATTATTTTGTATTGGATGGCTCAGAATTTAATACCAGAGCCCCGTTTTACAAAGAGTTGCGGGACGGCCAGCAATGTCAAACATCTATTATGCATGTTCTTTCAAAACATTTTTTAGCTATGATGTATATTCATGCATTCATCGATGTCTTGAAAATTCACTGTACTTCTCTTTGTTTACAAAGGACATTGTGCACATTTCCCGTAGATAAAATTATGACACTGATGGATTTCCGTAGAGTTATGATTGATTGGATCAATCGTAACTCTTTGTAAGACGGGGCCCAGGTATATTCCAGAGTTACAAAATATAACACTAAATCAAAAATTTATTGCAAGATTGGCCCCAATGAATGGAAATTTTCTGGTAACCCATGAAGAAGAGCCATCTTTATGTAATTAGTTTATTTAATTAGCAGTATTCAATAGGCTGTACGATATGGCATAATATTGCATGACAGGTTTTGTACATAAGCCTATGGGGAATTTATCACATTTCAGTGCATCGTGCAATATGCTGTGATATTGCACAGTGATGTCAAGCAGACCTAAATACTTGTTTTTAAATGTACCCCTAAAAGACCCTATAATATTCATTTTGATATCTCCTCCCAATGTAATTGGTTGCTTGGGGCATCATATTTCTGGGTCGGCCAGTTATTCTGACATTGTTCCATGAAAACTAAAGCAAACTTTGACAAATCAACTTCAAACTTGTCTCAAGTGTGCAAGTAGGAGTGGCAATGATCTGAATGGTTTTTGGGGGTATATATCTAAAGGTATATATGCAATTCTTATTCTCTTGAGGTCAGTTCAACAATATTTGAAATAAATTTCATGTGAAATATTTGATTTTTTTCCCTAGATCTATGAGGAGTATGACGATATGGAGATAGGTGCCTTGGATCAGGATGAGATAGAAGGTCACATGCAAGAAGAAAGTCTGGTTCTACAACAAGCTATGAAAGCTTTTGAAGAAGACACTAAATTCAGGTAAATTAATTTTGTTTTTACTTTATCATTATGATGAAATGGTACTACTACTCCTACTAATATTGGTGCTGCGATGACTGCTACTGCTACTACTAGTACAACAACTACTACTACTACTACTACTACTACTACTACTACTACTACTACTACTACTACTACTACTACTACTAATACTACCACCACTACTACTACTACTACAGTACTACTACTACTACTACTACTACTACTCCTAGTACTACTACTACTACTACTACTACTACTACTACTGCTACTACTACTACTACTACTACTACTACTACTACTACTACTACTACTACTACTACTACTACTACTACTCCTACTACTATTACTACTGCTACTACTGCTACTACTACTACTACTACTACTACTACTACTACTACTACTACTACTACTACTGCTGCTGCTGCTGCTTCTACTGCTACTACTGCTACTACTACTACTACTACTACCACTACCACTACTACTACTACTAATACTATTGCTTCTACTACTACTACTACTACTACTACTACTACTCCTACTACTACTATTACTACTGCTGCTGCTACTACTACTACTACTACTACTACTACTACTACTACCACTAGGACTGCTACTATACTGCTACTACTGCTACTGCTGCTGCTACTACTACTACTCCTCCTACTACATGTACTTCTGCTTCTACTACTACTACAACTACTACAACTACTACTACTACTACTAGTACTACTATTGCCTATTACTACTACTAGTATTGCATTCATTATATTATCATTATTATCATATAATATTATAACAGAACAATGAATGAAATGGAGACACCGAAGAGCGAGCACCATAAGGAATGTGATGAAGAGGAGGACGACGAGGAGGAAGAGGAGAAAGAAGAGAAAATCAATGTGTACATTGAGGACAAGAAGGAAGAATGGGATTGTGAATCGATATTAAGTACATACTCAACTCTGTACAATCATCCAACCACTATCAAAGAACCACTCAAACAAAAGAAGAAAAGGCAGCAGGTTAGTATAAAAATATTGGCTTGTATTCCAAATGTCTCTTAAAAATTCTGGAGCTTTGATGTGTGTAGTATTCAATATTGTTCATGTGGGCAAAAAATAAACCACACAAGAAGAAACAAAATCAAAGTTATGTAGACACTTTCAAGAGGTCTGTGGCTTATATGAATCATTTGTTTTCACTGCTGGTGAATGTAGTTGTAACATACATAGTATGTGGAAAAAGAATTGATTAGTGGCACGTTTGCACGTTTGTTTACGTTCTAAATAATTCAGGTGTAATTTGTTGAGTCTTCTTCATTCTAAAATTAATTCCTCAAAATGTTTATTAGGTTAAAGTTAGGGTAATGATATTGGAAATCTTTAGGAGGTACATAGGGACGTTGGATGAAAATGTGATATGCGCCATGCAAGAGCGAAGTATTATTATCATTAATTCTCAATGTATGACAGGGAAATCAACGATGTGTTTTCTTTTTTTTTCTTTGAAACAGGAAAGCAATTTGGATGAGAAAAATCAAATCAAGTTATCTCAGAAATCAGGTATGCCCCTTCATGTACTGCCCTCGCATGGTCCAACAAAGAAACAGCTCGAGAGGGAGGAATTTGAAGAAAACCGTCTACCTGTTGTGACGACGAGAAGAGTGAAAGGAGTAAAGGAATCTGCGGAGGAAAAGAAAGAAAGAAAGCAAGCTGTAAAACTAGCGAGAAAGGTGAGTTTTAGCATACACTCGTGTTTGACACTTTAATGAATTATGTTATGTCGAGAGTGAAGACTAGAATCCAGACTCTCTGAGAGACAGCCACAGTTCATAGTGAATCTATTCTCACTAGTTCAGACTCTGAATTTATGCATTATGCGAATTCCAAAAACCAGACATCTCTGCTTGCAGAATAATGCCCGGTTTTACACATGCATGCATTTGGTACCCACTCTGCGGCGCATTGATGCGTGCCAGAGCGGGACATTTTATGCCACGACTTGTCTGTATCAGTTCACGCATTGTCCGACACATTCGCAACATAGTTGCAATTTGTTTCCGCGTTGCTTGCGTATAATTCTCGCATTGTTCATGCAATGTCCTTGCATGCTTTCGGCAAATATTCTATACACCTTATTTTGTGATGTATGAAGCGCAAATTTAGATATTTCAACGATCTGGTGTTGATGCCCTCTACGTTCGTTGATTAGAACCACTTACACTGATCATGTGGTCTTCGCGCACAATTTCGCGAGTAACATTAGCAAACTATGTGTACAGCATGCTTAACGCATGCGCAAAGTATGTGCGATCCTGTCGTGAACTGCCACTTCTCAGGGGGATGTGCCTTCTATTTTTTGCACCACAAAATTTATATTTCAACACCTTGCACTGGTATGGCTACGTTGCGCAGTTTATGAATGGCTGACAAATGCCACGAACCTATCCGCAACTGGCAAAACTAGTCCCTGCATTGGCACAAATGATTCTATGTCTAGGCACAAACTATGCGGAAACTACAATGCGTGCAAGTGTCAACAGGGCTTTAGTTTTCTCTACCTCTTACATTATCTCTCCTCCTTTTCTCAATCTCACTTACCCTCTTCTTCTCCCACTCTCTTCTTTTTCATTTTTTTTTCCTTGATGTATCTTCAATCAATGCTGCATTTTTATAATCAATTCTAACTGCATGTAAACTAAGTTGATAATAAAATGATATTAAGGTTTGATAGAAATTTAAGAATTAGTGTTTTATAGCCATCTCTCTTTCTTTGTTCTTCTTCCTTTCCTTTCTTTGTCTCTTTAGGAAAGGAGGGTAGAAAAGAAAGCCAACCAGCAAGTGTTCAAGGATGAGGAGAAACGTCAGAATAAAGTCATTCAGAACCTTAATCAGAATATGCAAGGAATCAAGATCTTATAGCATCAACTCCTATAGCCGAACAATCAAGGATGTAGACCTTGTACTCTGCAACATGGTGAACTGTCGCTGGGGATCGTGTTCATAATACAATAATTGTACGCATCCGCTTCAGTATTAAGAACATGCAAGGAACCAAGATCTTCATCAATTCCTCAAGCCAAACAGTTAAGGATCTACATGTAGACCCTGCGACAAGGTGAACTGTCACTGGGGATTGTGATCGTAATACTATGATGGTACGCATCTGCTTCAGTGAGATCATGCAAAGAATCAAGGTCTTATTACATCAACTTCTACAGAAGAAGAGCCACCCATGCATACCTTGTCTTTGGCAATTAGATGAACTGTACACCTGGAGATCGTGATCATAATACAACGATCTGCTTAAAGCCCCTTTCACAATTGGTGTTGAGACTGCATACAACCGTTGCGATTCCACGCAACATATATTGTGACTAAATGATTGCAAACGATCGCACAAGCAATTGTGAAAGCCCCTTAAAATAGAACATGCAAGGAAACAAGATCTTATGTCATCAGAGGCCTGTTGCAGAAAGAGTTGCGTTTAAACGCAAGTCAAAAAACAAACGCAAGTCCCAAATGCGCGCTGTTGATTGGTTGAAAATCAAGTTGCGCATGATTTTTAGAGTTGCGATCGATTGCAACTCTTTCTGCAACGGGCCCCAGTTCCTGCTGCAGGACTGTCAGGTGTTGCGGCCTTACTAGATTTGACCATTATGGAGGATTGAATGAATGGAAGAAGAACTATAGTATATCAGATACCAGTGTCCTGTCGTACAAGAGTTGTAATTGAACTGATTGACCTCAACTATATGGAAATCCACAATTGTCATAATTTTTCATACAGGAAATTTTCCCAACATTCTTTGTTTATAACAAACAGAACATAGTGCATTGTCAAGTGAACAATGAATGTATGAGTATACGTCTTATCTAAAAAACATTTTGAACAAACATGCATTCTCAATGTTGGCATTGCTGGTTTTCCATAGTTGTGGTTGATGGGATCAGTCGTGACTCTAGTAAGATGGGTATTCTTGTTGTCGGAGCTGTATTGTTGGAATCACAAGATGAGTTTTTGCATGCAGTTGATGTAATAAATATGACTGAGAAATTGCACATCCTGTAGGCCCTATGCAGGCTTTACACGGGCTGCCAACATTTACTGTCATTAGAAGCCTACCTTTCCAGCTATACAATATATTAAAGGTAAAGTAAAGTAGTGGCAGCAAACCATTATTTCATGAGAAAGTCTTTAAAATCAAGGTTAATTGCCACCAAATTGTTATAGATCTAGATCTGGTACATTAAAATAAACTCATCCTTGTTAAATCATGAAATCTTAGCTGAAAACTGATAATTCTGATGATCACTAACGCAAAAAGGCATATGTGGGTTAGTGTAAATGTATTAATATTGCTTGGAAAAATACCTGACATTTTATGGAATTCCGTGCTTATTTTGCTCATTTCTTTAATAGTTATTACACATTTTTTCCTCAGAGCCATTTGGCTCATATTTTTTATTCATGCATAAAACCACTTGGGTGGTTATTTTATTGAAATCGTTCCACAACTGAAATTTTTCGTTAATAAAGATCTCACGTAACGTGAGAAAGAGCTTATGAAATGGCTTCAGGAAGATGACTCCATAAATGGCAAATACTACCTGCGGATCTTTAACACACATTGTATAGTCTTCAGGCACAGACCTTTGTTTTCTTGCAATTCATTAAGTGCATAATACAGAGTCTGAATTATGGAGACTAGAGTCACTATGAACTGTGGCTGCCTCTACACAGGCAGATTAGTTAGTCTTCACTGTAGACATGGTATAATTGGTAAAAATGTCAAATGTGAGTCTGTGCTTGTAGACTATATGTAGTTTCAACTGAACTGGGCTCTTTTTCCAAAAAGAATAACATTTTTTTTCTTGCCTTTAATGATATACATTTTTTTCTTCAAATCAAGTCATTTTCATGCCTATCTCAATGAAGTTTCTAAATGTTAGAACTGTACAATGTATGTATAAAGGAGAGAATAAATTGGTATTCGATGGAAAACAAAATATGTGATTTTTATAGACAGGTTGTCATCAAATTATGCTTGAATCTATCTATATCATTCAAATTTATTTTTAATGAGTCTATGACAAAGGCTTGTTTCTTTATAGTCACCTGCTTATCATGAAAATATACCAGGGGGTGTTTCATAAAGCTGTTTGTAAGTTAAGAGCGACTTTATAACGACTGGTGATCTTTTCTTACGCCAACCCATCACTGATGGACGTTATGGTGTATGCCTTTTACCACAAGAAAGGATTATCAGTCGTTCTTAAAGTCGCTCTTTTTTTTACAATATGTACACAATAAATACATAAATTGTAATTATGTAGTATATAAATGCAATTCTTATACATTAAAGTGTAACATGTAAGTATTGTGTAGCTGATTGTTCTTATTCAGGCTAGTGATACAGAGTTTTCGTAACCACTACACAGATACTCTCTGGAACGCTAAGAATCTTTTGTCAATAGCCCTTCATGACAATGCAGCCTTTGTCGAAAATCGTTGAATAAAGAACAGCAGTGTCATCCTGGACTCTGAGTCTGAACAAACAACATATTTGCAATTATTATCAGCTCCGAATCTTAGGATGATTTGCTGTTTGGTTTACCACTTTTTGACAAAGACCATTAAGCTGTTCATTTTGTGATTTGATGGCACTTTCCATAGATTTATCAATGTTTTAGAATCTGTCCCCATTGCAATTGCAAAAACTCGCTAATAATACTTTACAAGCAAAATATGAAGGGTGTGTGTAATAAAGTTTGTTTGTCATTTCAGAGCAGTCCTCCTTGGGTCAAACCATATCAGGGTTTGCACAAGGGTTGATTAAGACCTGAGGCAAAATTCTGAGTTCTGTGAAATGTATTGCTACGATAATGTCAGAAAAGTATGGTGCCAGAGAGAGGTAGACGGAGAGAGTATGAAAGAGAGATGGGGAGAGATAGCATGAGATAATGTGATAGGGAGAGAGGGGAGAGTGTGTGTGTGAGAGGGGGGGGGATGAGTGTGAGAGGAAGAGAAAGGCAGGGGGAGAGCGAGGGAGAGGAATAGAGAGATGGGGGCAAAGGAAGAGTGGAGACAGTGAGTATGATAGTGTATAGTATGAGCAGGAGAAAGAGAAGGAAAAAGAGACAATCCCTCCTCGCCTCCCATCACAACAATCCTCTTGTATTACTTTCCACCCTCCCTTATCAGGGAGGGTCTATAAGGTTGATATGTTATCTTGATTTTATTTCATAAAGATGTTTGTCCACATCTACTGAAGAATTCTGGCTGACCATAACCTTCAGTGCAAAACAGAAATATTCTGTAGACCATTTGACTGATTTGTGTTTATCAACAATTGTTTGGGGGAAAATACAAAATATCTGCCTTGTTGGAAGTCCCTCTCTTGTCCCTCCATTCCTACCAATGCCCCGTGGGGGGGGTACTTAGATTTGGTTTGGACGGGGGTTGCGGCTGAAAGTTCAAAACCCATACCCATTTTTACGGGTCAATTTGGCTAAAAAGGTACCCATTATTATGGATTTATTAAAATTTGACAAGCAAAAAATAAAAAAATAGAATTAAAGCTGTCACCCAAAATTAAGATGGACCCATGTTTAAAGGGGAAGTTCACCCTGACAAAAAGTTTATTGTAAAAATAGCAGAAAAAATAATGAAAAATATTGACGAAGGTTTGAGAAAATTCATCAAATAATTAAAAAGTTATTAGAATTTCAATTATTTGATTTGTGACGTCATATGCGAGCAGCATTCCTACATAGCGAATGGTAAAAAATCAATGAAATGTCATTTTCTCAGAAAATTGAAAATGGTTTTCACTGTACCTATTGTATATCAATAGACAAATCATTTCACACCCGATCATGAATAGAAAACATAATTAAGTCATCAGGAACCATAACAAATTTGAAATTCATGCATTTTATATTACATAACACACGAAGCAGCTGCTCGTTTATGACGTCACAAATCCAAAACTTTGAACTCCAATAACTTTCTTATTCTTTAACGGATTTTCCTCAAACCTTCACCAATATTTTTTACTATTTTTTCTGCTATTTTTACAACAAAGTTTTCTTCAGGGTGAACTTCCCCTTTAAGGCCAGTATCTAAAAATTGGGGCCATGAATAGGGATTTTCCAACATTAAACCATATTTCCCATGTTTAAGGATTTCTTACAAAAAAAGCGACCCATTCCAGCAGCACATCCCCGTATGCATTATATTTTTAGTACCCCCCGCCCCCGGAATTCCCTTACCTACCATCAGCGGCTCAGCCCTCCAACTACCCTGGCCCCCTCCCACCCACCCTACCTAAATACTGTAATCATTAACCTTCTCTTTTACCGAATTTTACATCTTATTAGTAACCCTCCCTTACTATACCATCTATCTCTCATCTCCTTATTTACTTGTACCCCTTTTCTCTGGCCACCATTCCCGTACCCTATATATATATTTTTTTAAATCTTAGTAATTCTTCCTCTTTAAATTAACTCTTCTAGAACCCTCTACTCCTAATGGTTCTGCGCCACCATGCTGCCAGCAACCCTGGCAATTGTGATATTCTATCAATATCATGATTTCAATGGTTCATGATGACTCGACTGTTGAAACTAACACTATAGCACAATATTTTTCCTTTTTATTCTAGAAAAAAAAGTAATGTGTCTGCACGCTCAAATCATACTCTGGCATTTTATATCAATTTACATATAAGTTATGTAATGTGTTATTTATCAGTGCTGCACCCAAACTCTGGAATAGTCTCCCTTCCTCAATAAGAAATGCATCCTCTGTCAACTTATTTAAAACCAAACTGAAATCCCACCTCTTTCAAGATAGTTTTTAAAACAGAAGTCACTTTTTCATGTTTTTTGGTTATGTATTTTGTAGAAATGATTAATCTTTACTTATTTTCTTCGATTAATTTAGCGAACTTAATTTTACTTTTAAAATTTTTGCGTATCCTGTTAATAATTGTTTTTCTGTTTATCTGCTATGTATTGTAATGCGCAGTTGAGTATATCCAAATAGAAATTGCGCAATATAAATTTACAATTATTATTATTATTATTATTATTATTTTAAATATTTTCCATAAATATTTGTTCCGTGCATAGAGATGTATACATCTCTATGGTTCTGTGCTCCTCTCATTTTTTTTCACTTTTCTTTTATCACGGGTCTACATTAACTGTATCTAAGTTTTATCCCGGGGTTTTATCAAAACCTGTTTGAATTGAAGTTGTGAAAGTGATTTCATTTTGAAACCGTGCGCAGGGTCCGATCTACTCTACGAAAGCGCGCGGACTGTAACGTCTTGAATATCAAAATTCTTTGATCTTGGCCTCATTTGTAAATGCGATGTTTTATGACGCCTAGAGCGAAGGATAGATCACTACGGCTTAGTTGTAGTTGTAACTCAATCAAGATAAGATCAATCGGGAGCACGCGACCTGTCTGCGCCGTATCGTCAAGATCACCCGAAATAAATAATGATTTTCGACGGTTCCAAGGCCTATTTAATATTCGTTTTGCCTCAACATGGAATTAGCAATTGATAGCGGAACGTAGGGGTCCAGATTTCGGAAAGTATCGTGAGGTATCCACTTAAATTAGTTTACGGAGTGACGTTCGGAAAAGATCGAGCGCGACTCCGTCGACGACTAGGCCTGCGGCTACGGCCCTAAACAACAGGCGACAGCTTCCGTAGCAACCGAGCCTGGGCCGCTCGCCGTTCAGCAGTACCGGTCACGCAACTGCGGGTACCGCAACTTCGACTTCGAGCAGCCGGGCCGAAGCAGCACCGCCACGGCACGGTCTGGGTTCCGATGATGTCCTGACCACAAAATGGCATGACGCTTCTTCTAAACATCTTCTGTTCTTGGTCACCTCAACATTGCCCCAATACAGTTTGTGAAGGTTCGTACGGTCCGGTAGTTTTTTTTTTTTTTTTTTGGGGGGGGGGGGCAGAGCCAGAGGTTAATTTTTAACTTATGCTTTGTCTTGTATTTCCGTTATTCAGAATCAGAATATTCGTTAGACGTTAATGCCCATAATCATTATTTTTATTATTGTGGCATTTTTTGCTGAGATAATTTTTCTTTTTATGATAGCAGCTTCCAATCGCACCCCTCCTCGCATAGGTCATTCGAAAATGCAATTAAGTTTTCAGTTTCTTTGAAATTTATTTTTATTTTAATGCAAATGAAATTGCAAGCAAAAAAACTAACGTTAGACCATATTATAGTGAGTGATTGTATTAACGAACGTGCGCATCATATGCGTTAGAAAATGATCAAATACGCTCAAACCTTTGCAACATCCTTCCAAAGCAAAGGGAACTTGAATAGAAAAATTATGAAAAATGATCAAAAACACAATTTCGAAGTCTTTATATCCTCTAATCTAAACATTAAAATATCAAAATAGCTCATCAGTGACTTTGTTTTCCCAACTTTTCCCATAGAAAACACACGTTCGGTAATATGATACCTTTTTCAAGTGACCAAAAATTTCACTTGCGAAGAGAGGTCCGATTGGAAGCTGATGTCATAAAAATGAAATACAATTTTGGCAATATTTATATTTTGTAGGTATTTGTGTATCTATGTGAAAGTTTGGTGAATTTTATTGGAGTACATGTAATGTGTTTGATATGATCAAACTCATGAAAAGTGTTCCGTAATACGATCCACTACCATTCATGTAGATACCAGTTCATAAATTTTTACAAAATATGTTGGAAAATTTTTGCTGAGATAAGTTTTCTTTTTATGATAGCAGCTTCCTATCGCACCCAGTGCCACCCCTCCTCACATGTGAAATGTTTAGGTCACTCGTAAATGATATCATATTACAGAATGTATGTTTTCTAGACTGACTAAAACTGTATGAGTATTGGAAAGTTGTAAAATGTAAACAATCACTGATGCTGCTCTTTGTGGTGGGCAGTTGTCATTTTGAAATGATTGGGTTCTTGTATGTAATAGTAGGAACTTGGAACATGATCTAATGACAAGACAATGTTAATAAACATTATTTTAATTTTGTATTACCGGTAGTAAGCATGAAAGTATAGATTTTGTGTTGATGATGATAGTGATCAAGATGAAGCGAAAAATACAAAATAATCAGGGCTCCGTAACACAAAGATTAGCGATCAATCGCTAAATGAACTGACCAATCAATATCAATGTCACATGCGCATTAGGCTTAAAATACTGACCAGGGACCAATTCGTGTGGTTCTTTCATATTTGCAATTCAATTGTTCATCGCTAATTTTTGTGTTATGGAGCCCAGGAAGAAGAATGAAGATGATAATGGTGGTTTTGTGATGTCACACACACACAAATATTACTTTGTACTGCTTATGGAGTTGACTAAGAATTGGTTTCATTTCAGGTTGATCTCTTTGGATGTGAAGAGAGTATGAAGCAGCTATGTCGGAGAAAAGGCTTTCTGTAGGTAAGATTAACAATAACCAACCGATCCCCATTACCTCTTGTAACAAGATACTTTCTCTGATAAATTATTTTGCAATTTATTGTCAGATTCCATGTTTGATTCAATCAGCTTGCTGTGGTCATACACTTAGCTCTGCTTAAGCCCATGTGGGAATTAACGCTGCATTTACATGTATTTAGAGCACTTGGAGACTTCTAATAAAGAGGCTCTAGGCACTATGTAGATTTAGGCAAGTGTGATTGTTATGTAAATTTATAATTAAAGTCTAATTGACGTTTGTTGCTGAGATGGGGTTAAAGGACAACTTTCAATATTTGTCTCATACATTATCTCAAAGAGAAATGACTAATTGGGGGTCTTTAAAAAAAAAACCTTCTTCCTGCTGCGCTGATCTCGGAGATCTACAGCTGGTTGCTGCATAGGTGAATGAATAGAGTTAAGATAGAGAGTTATACAAGTTATAAATCCATTTTCATTGTCCCTTTTTTATTGTAGTACCTCCTGAAGTCACACCAGATGATTTGGTAAGTTATCTTCCTATTTATTCTCTTTTATTACCTTGGTTTCAGGGAAAAGAAAATCATGGGTACTCCGGGCAATTTAGCCCTGAAATGCTCAAAAGAGCCCTGGAAAATCCCCTTCACTGCAGTGTTAAAGCTTTTTCAATGTTGCAGATTTACTCTGTAGGGTGTAAATCGTAGCCCTGGAAAAAATATGCCTCCCTTGGCTACATGTGATACCCCATAATGTTATTTTTTCCGTTTGATCATTATTATGACTATAATACACACAATGAGAGTGCAGTAACCATCGGTGCCGGCTGCACAGAAACGTTATTAGCCTAACAGAGCGCTAACAGTAAGCCCGGTCACATCTTTTGGATTGTGCAGTCAAAAAAAATTATTTTGATGTGGAAGTTATGCATCGTTGTAACATTGGGCATCGCTGCCACACTACTGATTGTATTAAGAGGGCTTCTGTTAGCTAGTGCATTATTAGTACTAACAGCGTTTCTGTGTGGTCAGCTAGTACAAGAGCTCTAAGAGTGTGTCTGTGTTGTGAAGTGCAAAGTGAAATGTGGTTCAGAATAATGCTCATCTAAGGGTGAAAAAAAAGAAGAAAAAGAAGAGGTGTAATATTTTTGCCTCAGAGTCAGACTTCACCCTCCATTCACTAAATAAGTATGCATGATCAAGTTTTGGCCCATGATTGCAACTCACAAGTAGACCGAATGTAAACTAGTTTTCATTTGCTGGTAATAATTCAGGTCCCCTTGAAAAACTGCGGATTATTGGCGAATGGACTACCCAGTCCCTTTACAAATTATAAGAAATAAGTGAATAAATGAACAAATAAAAAAATAAATAAGATTAATGAATATGAATGAATTTAATAAATAAATGTGAATGAATGCATGAATAAGTAACTAAATAATTCAATAAAATAAATAAAAATGAATGAAATTAATAAATGAATGAATGAATATTAAAATAGATAAATAAATGAACAAAGCAACATAAGTATATCAATAAATTAATAGATATATAAACTAACAAGTAATAACATACACATACACACTCAGTCATTTAGAATCCCAATTTTTTCTTAATAAATGTCCTTGATATTGTCTTCACTATCTTTCACTTATTTTAATCTTAATGAATTGTTTTATCTGTTTACAGGAGGATTATCTTGCAACAGATGATCTGTTCATTGATTACTTCAATGCATTCCTTCAGCTCTCGGTACGTACACCCTTCGTTTGTTGTAACGATCGTTTAAAACCACTCAAAGACACAGTATTATGGTTGAATATGACTGACCTGTCGATGAGCACTTTCAGAAACCATCGTTTATTTAATGCCTTCAAATCGACAATACTGAGGTAATGTAATTTGACTGATGCATGTGTATGAGCAGGGATTGGTAAGAATGCTAATCTACTCAGCCAGTGCTTGTTATATCCTAGAAGCAGAGCATCATTCATCAATATCGTAAAAGAAATTTATATTATAAAAAACTAAATTTTTCAGGTGGTGCTTCTTTCTACATGTATGTAGGTTGTAGCTGCATCCAGTTTGAATACAACTATCTATGTGAATGTTGTTTTATAGAAAAGAACTGTAACCTTTTGATTTGCCATATTTCTTGCAGACTTTCTCGAAGCCTGTCTACTTCAATAAGGAATATGGCGGTTTTGAAGTGGTCACAGACGAGAAGCAGAGCCTCAAGCAACGTCTGCGTGATCTGGTACGGTCTCAGCAGAAGCCTAACCCTATCTACAAGGCAGCCATCGCTGTGGCTACGGCCAAGAAGCCCCCTAAGATGCCTTGGCATTACGGTGACGACATCGAAGAACCTGACGTTAAAACAAGCTTTAAAGTACAGGTTGGTCTTTTTTATAAACAAAATTTACCATAATTATAGTCCCAGGTTTTCCTTTTTTTTCTGACGTGTAAATTGTGTGTTCTTCGGTGGTCTGAACTTGAAATTTTGTGTTTTGAGTGGTCTTATACAAAACATATGATAATCATATATTTGTAATCAATGATAAATTAAGTCAATAAAGTAGAACTACCCAGAATAGGACTACAATCACATTTCATCATTTCAGAAAAAAACTTCTCTTCTGAAAGAGTCACAGTTTCATGGTCAGATATTGTTTGTATGCAATTCAGAGTTGTCATTTGATGGGCTGCATTCTTAACGAGTCAATGGTCCATCATCCTCTTGTTCAGGCATATATCTTTAAACCATTTATTACCCGATAAAAAGGTTATTTCAGTGCTTAAGCCACTTCTTAATCCAATAACCCCCTCATGGTAGTGAAAGAGGATGTTTTATTCAACTTGTTTGTGCTCTTGACATTGAACCCAACTCTCCTCGCATGAGTGATCTTACCGTTTAAGACCAATTTTGTCCTTTATTCTTGGAAGTGACCTGTCAGACCTTGTTTAGATTCTCGTTGTTGTATCAAAGCATTTTCAAGACACAATTTATGCACTGTATAATGTACAAGTTACAAAGAATTTTCTGTTTTCAAACCAGCTGGATAGAAGAAGGTGTCAATTTTGTAACTTTATGGCTGTTTTGTGGCAGAGGGTCACATGGACTAGGCTGTTCTTGCATAACTCATCATAGGCACAGAGTCAAGCCTTAGTTTGTTCCACAACATTTATTGTGTTTAAAGTTATTGGCCCGAATTCACAAAGGTGGTTTTAATCAGTCTACTCTTTAAATACTTGACTCATGAATAAAATAGCATACTTAACCATGACAACAGGCATCATGGTTATCATTAAAAAAATTTAGTGTTATGGGATTGGTATGGGACATATTCTAATTAAAACAATACATGTATCTTCATATCTTGAAAAAAAATAATAAATTCTTATCATTATACTGACTGATTAAAAAAAAAATCATTTTGAACAAGTACACACATTAGTTTACCAAGAATGTGTTTAGCATTTCCATTCATTTGAACGTAGGATAAAATAGCACTGTCAAGTAAATGCCTTGCTCACCATTATAGGTACATGTACCTTGGCTGGGGATTGAACCATGGACCTACATGTGTCTAGTCATGCGCCTTATACCACCCGGTCACGGCACCTCCATTGAATAATGCAGGAAAATCTTGTAGCCAATTAAATGACTTTTGTAAGTTTTGAAAACTACAAATTTGCCTGTAATGAATTCAATCTCATTGAGTTAAGCACTTCTCCTTTTCTCACTCGAAATTTTAACAGTCGATGAGTTTATATGGATTCACTTGCACCAAATTAGATCTGACAATGTCAGAGGTAAAAATTTGGACTTTGGTATGCGCAGCTGAGAGTCCATTGAGTTATTTATTTATTTCATTTATTGGTATATATGCATAAAAATTGACCTGCAGCACATGTTGCTGAAAGGGTCAATTTACAAAAATTCATGAAGTACAATATAACAAAAGCAAATGAACAAAAATGTGATTACAGTATTCTACATGTATATGCTTTGCATGCAGTATTTCAAAGTTATTACGTATCTGTGTTTTTTGTTGTGGTTTCATAGTGTTTGAACAAGGAGCAAGGGATTCAATGGATAAAGGCAGAACGACTTCCCACATTCCTAGAAAGCGATTGTTACATCGAGTACAGACTTGCCAAACTCATCTCGCAGACAGAGGTAAAAATTTGATTAATTTTATTTTTGTTTATTTGTCTTATTTATCCAGGGTAGCCTGTTCAGTGATTGAAACACTGCTCTCAATCAGGGCCCTGCACAAATACACATAAACAAACATAATACGTTATATACAGAAAATGCGAAATAGACATTACATTACAATTTAATTACAATTGGGTGAAATAATATGAGTAAATTGATCAAAAGAACCAGTATTCAGCAGGATTTCAGTAGGAAATTAAGGAAAACAAATTAGGAATGTAAATTACTTATATTCAGTTGAGTAAATATAAGTTATTGATTGGGTCTGATGTCTTTCATTGATAATAATACTAATGATGGAAATATCAAAACAGGAGTATGGAAAAGAAAATGATGATGATGACAATAAAAGGAGTAATAATGATAATATTAGGGATGATAAGAAGAATAAGTAGAAGTAGTAACAATGATTGTGGTGATACTAATTTATTTATTAATTTATTTGGCACTTCAACCATATTCAAGATTACAAAGCAATATCAATCATTACATAAAATGCCATAAATTTTACAGGTAAGTGCAATATTTGACATTAATATAAAATATTATATTTTATAATAATAGTAATGATGATGGCAATGATGATAATGACAATAGTATTGATGAATGATGATGACAATGATGATATAATGATAATGAAAATGACAATAATGATGATGGTAATGCTAATGATAATGATAAAATAAATACTACTTTAAGTGCTATGATTTATCACCTTAGATTATGGAAGGACTAATAATATACAAATAGCGAATAGGCATGAGTGCGATGGTGCGAGATTTCGCATGAGGTGAAAGAAAGATGCTCTATTCAACGAGGCGTTAGCTGAGTTGAGTAGAGCGTTTATTTCTTTCACCGAATGCAAAATCTCGCACCATTGCACGAATAAGAATATTCGCTATTTGTGTTGTACAACGCCTCAGAATCTAGCGAAAATATGAAAAACAAGAGTTTTTCCCTCCAGTAATCTATGAAAAGGGAGCAAAAATATTGAAAACAAAAACCAAAATCCCACAAGCCGGGCCCACAACGCAACAAGCGCACATGATCTTGGACAGCATTGCGCATTTAGCCAGCGGGCTGTACGCGCATTGTACCTCATTCAATGAAATAGCATTGTGACGTCGCCTCCTAAAGTCGTGCATTGGTACATTTTGGATGGTACGTCTTGTGTGCAACGGTACGAATATGTGACATTCAGCCTCCCATTTGATTGCTTACAACAAGCTAAGTAGGCGTTGTACAATAGCAATAATAAGAAAGGAACAGAACCATGCATGTACATCAGTTGTACCATGCACTTGAAGAGCCTTGAGAGTAACATGAACATTCGGTTCTGAGCAAAGATGTTTTTATCAATCTCTGATTTTTTTAAATGTTTGCACAGATTGCAGATAAAGCATCAGATACCCCACTGAAGCTTTTCATTGATCCTGCGTATGAACCATTTGCCATTGAAAGACCACCTTTGATCGAACCACCAGTAGTTGATGAACAAGCCATAGCCATACGTGACCTGTTTGTGTGCATGGGTGATGCCTCAACGACGCAAACTCAAGAATGGTTCTCCACTGTCAAATTGTCCGCAAGTACGTCTACGACAAACTCCATCGGGAAGAGACCGTCGAGTTCAGTCGGGAGGCCGTCCAGTTCTGTTGGGAGACCGTCGCGTCCTGACAGTGTGGCTCTCACAATGGACAGTGGCTTTGCCAGCCCGTCAAGATCGGATGCATTGAATATGTCTTTGACCAGTCAGGATCTGACCATGGACATGGTTAATGACCTCCCGCACAAAGATGTCTTGTTTGAAAGTCCGTTGCGGCTGCGCGAATGGCGTGCCCCGATCGGTGACAACGTCTGCGAGGTGGCCGACACTGAAAAGAGAGGACCTGGCGGGGCCTATTACCTTGATATCAACAAACCAGAAGTGCTAGAAGAGGAAGCGGAGGAAGAGGACAAGGCATCTGTTGAAAGCGATGAGAGCGGTTGTGAAAGTCAGCAGCTTGACAAGGCCGAATCTCTCGATCTAACAGAAATTGAAACCAAAACCGGTTCTGAATTACAAGAGAAGGAAGAAACAGTATGTACACCCAGCCCAAAGGTGATCAAGATTAAGAACCTTAGTGACATTGCCAGTGTTGTTGTGTCAGTCTCGCTAAAGAAGGCAGTATTGATTGCAACCGAAGCATCAAGTGAGGACGTTGATAGGTATCTGGATGATAACGTGTTGAAGGTGGAAGGGATTCAAATGGCAGACCTGACATCGCAATGGGAGGATCAGTTAGAGTATGAGGTTCCAGTCACTCCAAAGAACATCAAACTTCAGGTATTCATTATCTTTCTTTGGATTCTTTTTTAAGTATTGGTATTGCAAAATCCCCCCCCCCAAAAAAAATGCATGCTGTCACTATTACAATCCAATACTAGAATATAAGAATGTATACCTTAAAACTGCTGTGATCTGATTTATTGGCTAAATTTAGAGATTTTATGTGAAAATCTACTTCTTTTCAGGTACCCAAGGAAATAAATAAATGAAATATTTTGTTCTTGATATCTGTTGGATAAATAGTTGTGTATATTGAAAACTAATCAATTGCAAGTCCAGATTGCATGCTTTTGATTGGTTGAAAAATAAAGTTACATTTGATTGCAACTCTTTCTGCAATGTGTCCCAGGGCCTGTTTCATAAAACCTGTTATAACAAATTTGCAATAACTGTTAAAAGCTACTGAAGTCTTTCAGTCTGATTGGCTGATAGTACTTCATAAAGTCTTTATGAAATGGGACCCAGATCTGAAAACTTTCCCTTGATTTTGAATGGCTCAGAGACACACAGGTGTCTGACTGGTTGTAACCATAGAATCTGTCAGATGACTATAACTCATCGGTGCTTTCATGAAAAGATCCTCTGGGCCCCGTTTAATAAGATTGATGCTAGGGCTGTTTTTTCTGCAATTGATTGAATTAGTTCATGTGTAAAGTCAGTCCTTGAAATCGTTGCCGTGATTAATTGCTATAAAACTTTGTTTTGAGGATCTGGTTTAAATAGCTTTAGTGCAGATAGATTGTTTGATAATAGTGATAATGATGGTGATGATGATGATAATGATAATAAACTGGTGCTTACATAGTGCATAATCAATTAAAACTGCTCTATGCGCTTTATGTAAACTGCCCTCCAATTTTACACTACAACCAAACAAGATATAATACATGTAGATGTTTTTAAACGATTCCACTGATGTATTAGACTGTACATGTAGATGAGATGGCAAATTGTTCCACAATTTTGGGCCCTGAAATCAAAGCTGGCCTCCCCCTTTTTGAAATAATTTCTGGATTTTGTAAAGATCGAAGTGTCTTTACGAGAAAAAATTCTGTAACGACCGTCTATGATTCATTGAAGGTTCCCGACCAGGAAGGAGAGCGATCAATCAGTCGTATGTCAACCACGCTGTCCGAATGCAAGGACACGGTCGGGGATGCGGACTCTCTCTTTGATAGTGATCAAGACGACGATGATGTTGAGGAGGAAAGCCGGGATTCTTTCTTCAACAAACCCAAGCCGACCTTTGATCTGATGAACAAGAAGGGACTGGATGCGTTCAAGAGGTTCCTGTGGGGTTCAGAAGGAGAGAAGTGTTGGAATCTGTGGTTGGACATTGACAGAGGTACCATGATTGAGGATCAAGAGGTTTGCAGAGTGTAAGTTTTTTTTTTCATTTATCTATTTATTTGCCCTCTTTACCCAGGTTGGCCTGTTCGCTGATTAAACACTGTTCTCAACCAGGGCCCTGCGCATATACGTAGAACAATCCTAAGAATATATAAAATACAAAACATGTGAAATCAACATTATTACATAATTACAATAGAGTGATTAGAGATATGAGTAGTTGAAAAAGAACCAGTATTGGAATTCAGCAGAAATCAAGGAAAAATTTAAGGTATGCAATTTTCTTGTAGGTTACTATGTTTTTTAATTGTAAACATATATATACTAATTGTCTGTAAATGGTATTTTGTTTCAGGTTTCTCTCTTGCCTTAGAGACAAGTATATCAAGACAGGAGGGGACTGTGAGCTGTCCTCTGCTATGAGGGAAAGACTGGGTCTTAAACATCCTTCAGTTTGGACATCGATGGAACAACTTGCGGGACTCAAATCCAATATCATCAAACCTTTACTTCTTTATTGGTAAGAATTGATTCGTCTGACTGATGTTTCTTGACACTGTTTGTATGTTACACACAGCAGGGCGCTAGATTACTTTTAGAGAAGCGCTTGCCCATTCGGGCAAGAAAATTTTTAAATAGTTGGAATATACTTGCCCAAAAATGTATTTCGCTTGCCCGAGAAAAAAAGCCTTGAATAAAAGTTTTACCTCTTCAGAAGAAATTTTTGCAGTTTTATAAACCATTGATTTTTTTCTCTTTTTTGACATGAACCGATCTACCTTGTTATTGCATTTCTTTTTCCAAAGTGATTTTATCTTGCCTGCCATGACCATAATTAGGGTCAATATCATATCATATCGATCTTAATTTTGGTCATTCTACTGTGAGAATTTTGCTTTCTACTGTGTGAATATTGCTTTCCCAATTCGGCAAGTAATTTTGGTCTTTACTGCAAAATACTTGCCTGACTCTAACTTACTTGTCCAGGGCAATCTGGCAAGTGCTTGTTGTAGCACCCTGCTCAGCTTAAAGCATGATTGTAACCTGGGGGTGTTTCTTAAAGCTGTTCCAAGTTAAAAGAATGACTGGTGCACCTTTCTTACATGCTAAATAATTACCAAGAAACATTTAATGGTGAATATCATTTACCGCAAGAAAGGATTACCGGTTGTTCTTATACTCTAAACGTATGAACCTCTTTACAAAACGGCCCCTTTGGGGATGTTTGACAAACACTTGATTTAGATTGAAACACACACTTCAATTCCTAATTGTGTATGGTATATATAACTCATCACCACATTTGTCATATCACGCTGAGAGGACCGATTATTGCATTGTTGTCAATGAAGTAACGAGTTCAGTTCCGTTGGTGAGATCACATTCATGACCCAAACTTATTCATAACTCCTGTGAAACACCTTCCTTTTATGTACTTTGCGAAATCGGGTACTTGAGAGATGGCTGCATATTCATGCTGATTGGCAAGTGATCACTCCAGAATGTTTTAATGGTTTTAGTTCAGTCTGAAATTTTGATGTAAGATATTGATGTAGGTTGCAATCCTTTGAATGTAGTAACATGTTCTGAATGTGAACTGTTATTGTTATTATTATTATTATGAATTTGGTGTCACCTGTGCCTGGGAGGGGAAAAGCCAACCGAATCACTGTGACCTGCAGGTCTCTCCTCCCAATATTACTGATCAGGGAATGCAGGTAGACCATTACGCTGGAATCCCCCCCCCCTCTCTGGTACGAATACTCTTGTGGGTTCTTAATGTGCGAACTTGTTTCCTTTCAGGGCTCCTCGTTTCTTGATGCGAGAGACCTACCAGCAGAATCAATCGAGTAACTACCTTTACATCCGACAGCAGCTCCTTACCAAGCCTGGTCCAGCCCCGTATCCTGATCCCCCAACGGTCACCTTACTCCCTCTTCGTCCAAAGTCATGCTGTCCGAGACTTCGCTTGTTTTCTCTCGATTCTGAGGTAGGCCTGAAAAAATTGATGTTAATAATACTTCTCATAATAATAAAAATAGTGATGATGATTTGAATAATTATGATAATAATGACCGCGGTGATGGCGATGATGTAGCTGAACTGCCGAGCTTCACGAAAGTTCGCCGAACTTGGCATTTCTGAACTGAAGCGAACCGATAACGACAAGGACAATATAATATGATCATTCTGTGTTGGGGAATTATTGTTTTAGGGGCCCAAACATGGAGTACTGTGTGTGCAGTGCTTTGTAACTGAAAGGAAAAGTTGCTATATCAAATGAATTTGGATTGGATTGGTTTATAATACAGTGCTTTAAGAAACATGTGGATGAAGTAATATACATATATATAATTTATATTTGTATAATGTTATTTGTTTACTGAACTACAGCCCATGGAAGTTCATGTAAATCAGCACATGAAGAATCCACCAGCGTCTCGTCCAGAGAGTAGACCCGCCTCATCAAGAAGCCACCAGGAATCGGCCAAGAAACCGGAGCGCAGACACGAGAGGAGTAAAACCCTCCCCATCATACCGCTCACGAGCGCATTGACGACCATTACTCCCAAACCAGCAGTCCCACATAGCAAGGCATCTGTCAGCAGCACCCCCCTCAAGAACAAAATTGAGTCGGTGAACTATGGGTCGTCGGCTGGACCCTGCATTATCAGTAAGGTGAAACCGGTCCCTCCCAAGTCGGCTCCTCCGTCCACCATCATCGCTAGAAGAATACGACTCGAGGTGGAACAAAACGTCAAAGATGAAAAGAAGGAGGTAGCTGTTGAAGAAGAGACAGATGAAGAGGAGGAGGATGAGGAGGAGGATGATGTCGATGATGATAAGAGTGATGCATCCAAACTTGAAGAAAATGCTGTTTCACAAACCACCGAAAATTCACGGCAGTAAGATTCCTTCATTCATTTAGATTCGGGGGATATTTCACAAAGATTAAGGCTTGACTAAGCATTAAGGCGACCGCACACATTACGATTGGTCTGCGACTTATATTTGGAAAATACGTAGTAGAATTTGCTACTATTATTGAGAATTGGAATATCTTACTGTGTTATGTTCGAAATCATTGTACGAATACCTATGTTCGAATCTGTGACCATGCTATCACCTTCTAAGAATAAAAGCAAATTTAATATTGAGTCGTAATGACGTCATAGCAGTCTTACGATTTGAAACTAATGTGGCCTTTACTCCAAAATAAAGGCTTGCAATCTTGCAAAATGGTTATATTATATTCTTTCAATTAATTTTAACCCCAAATAAAATGATATGTTCCATTCACATTTTCAGAAAATGAGCAAAATGTGATTTGTTCAAAATCGGATTGCGAACAGTTGTAAGGTGGCCTCTACACTTAAATTCCCTGTTGGGCGTGGTTTATAACACATCCCCACGTTGGTCAGATTACGATCATGAACCATGCTCTACCACACACTTCATCAGTTTGATTACACGTTAGGCAACTTGTCTAAATTCTGAGATGCCTCTATTGGCAGGAGTCCCGCAATAAAGGTGCTGTGTCCTTTCATAGAGGCTTTCCTGCAGATCGTTTTGACTCTGATGAGATTTAACACTGGTGTATATGAAAAGCCGCTTGCAGGAAAACTTTAGATGTGGCTCTGTCTTTGCCATGGATATCATGTGCGCATTGAAACAGAATTACAACTCTTTGTCAGACATTGATCTTTGTGAAACACCCCCTTATCTGAAAACATACTAAGTGAAAATTTATCTAAACAAAAGTTGACTCAGTTTCGTATTTGTATGTTTTGTGCAACCTAAGTAAGAATCAAACATGAGAAGTCTTTTAATTAAAAAATTGTGCAAGATACTGCAATACCAAGCTAAACATTTGGCATTGCTATATGGTAGGCTTCCAAAATGCTGTGATGTTTTTGAACTTGATATTTCCCCAATCACCCAATCAAATCCAGATGATTATTTTTTTTTTGCGAACATTCTTAGAGTGTCGCCTACACAGTCGGAGAAAGGATCACGTCCAGGCTCTTCTACGAGCACCGTGGTAACGGATGAAACCGACTTTCTTCAGATGGATGGCTTACTCAATGATCTCTATCAGGAGAAACAAACGGGAGGATTTCTGATGAAGTTCCTAGAGAAAAGGGAAGACAAGGTAGGATGGATAGCTTTTGTAACAATTTTTATGACTGGGCACCCAATCACAATGAAATCATGTTTATTGAATAAAACGCATTACTTTGCATCCTCCACATTATAATAATAATAATGGTGGCTACTTATATAGCGCACAGGTCCACCTTTCGGTGCTCATGGCGCTTTAAAAAGGCACTGCTATTATTATTACCCCGGCTAAGCTAGGCAACTGATTAAGGCGCACACAGCTTTTTGAGGAATTACTTCCTGCCGGTACCCATTTACATCACCTGGGTCGGGTGCAGCACACAGTGGATGAATTTCTTGCTGAAGGAAATTACGCCATGGCTGGGATTTGAACCCACGACCCTCTGTTTCAAAGTCCGGAGACTAATCCACTGGGCCACAACGCTCCACACTCCACATAATAATTTTTAGGGCACACACATTCATGCAGTGTAGTAGTGAATTTGAAATTGTGACATGCCCTTTTGGGAGATTTACCTAGTGTTTGAAATGCCATGTTTCAAATATTTTGTATTTTGGTAAGACTTTAAATGATAGCAAAGGGAGGGAGGTGTGAGATTCAAATCCGACTACAGTATTAGCATCTTTTGGCAAGGCATTTGTCTACATTTGCCACTCTTCAGGTGGATGTTTCATAAAGCTGTTCGTAAGTGACTTTAAGAACGATTGGTGATCCTTTCTTATGCAGGGGTGTGAGAGTTCAGATTTTTATCTGATTTCAGATTTTTTGTTTTGATTTTCAGCTTAATTTCATCTTATTTTTGGCTTTCCTCTGTACAAAAAGTATGGGAGCTCTTTCTATTTCAGACTTTTTCAACGCTCTTCAGCTTTTTTCAGATCATTTTATTTGTGACCACTCATACCCCTGCTTATGGTAAATGGTATATTCATTGGTGACTGTTAAGCGCGTAGGAAAGTATCAGCAGTCGTTCTTAAAGTCACTTTTACTTACGAACAGCTTTATGAAACGGCCCCCCTGGTGTAGTAAATGGGTACTCGTTAGAAAATGGAATTCCTTGAATACTTGAGGCAACTGATCAAGGTAGCCATGCTTAAGCCTTGGTAATAATATGCAGTGCTTAGAAACATTTTATTAAATGCTATGTGAATGTCCGGACTTTAAAACATAGGGTCATGCGTTCGAATCCCAGCCACGGCGTAATTTCCTTCAGCAAGAAATTGATCTACATTGTGCTGCACTCGACCCAGGTGAGGTACATATTAATGGGTACCCGGTAGGATTAATTCCTCGAATGTACTGAGTTACAGTTGTACTGTAGCTTGAGCTGAAGCCGGGTTAATAATATTTATGTTTTCTATTCTCTGGCAAAAAACGCCTTAAAAATCCAGCTATTATTAGTATTTTTGATCATGTTTTGTTCTATTTTGTTGCTTTCATAGATTGCTGTCAACTGTCTTGCCTGTTGGCACGAGCTTCAGGAGTACCATGCTCTTTTCTACATGGATGTATTCAAGCCTTATAACCTCATCAGGAAAGCCAAGGTTAGTCAAATAGTCACTGTGTCTTAGACCCCCTTAACGAGCTGAAAGACAAAAATATGCAATGTGTTGATGTTTGAAGGTTTGCATGGTGGTAAGAACAATCGCGGAAGTGGTTTATGGTAGGTTCAATGTATGTAAAGTCCTGGAAGTACTGGATGAAAGTGGATAGAGCTAGACGTGAACTTGGAAAGGCGAGAAAGTGGAGGCTGGGAAGTCGCGTGAACGAGTGTAGTCCACTGCCCAAAGCGAAGAGTGTTCTCTCCTGCTCCTGCTCTATAGCTCCATTCACCAAACTCAAGCCAGCCTTCTCTTATCTACAAAAGCCTCTCTCACCTCTCCAACCCAAACAACCTTCTACTCCATCCTCTCACTCTGCCTACTACTCCCTTCTGGTTTACGGTCCTTTTAAGGAATAATGGGGTGTTGCAAGAAACTTGCGATCAATTGCAAGTCTATTTTGGTTTCTCAAACAATCATATGTCCTGTAGTTAATTGCAAATTAGTGATGGATTGCTCATCTGCTCCTTGAAACAAGAGGTTTGATCTGATATGCTACAGCTAACATTGATCTATCAGTTGTAAATCTGCAACAGAATGTAAATAAAATTTACAGTACTCTATGCCTCATTTTCCGTATGTCAGATATTTTACATTAGCCTCAAAATTTTATTTTAAAAACACAATTCCATTTTTATTTCTCAATGTGAACCTTCCACTTTGCGATTTAATTCTATATCCCAATCTGAACCCTCTCCACAACTTATAAATTTGTTTATTGAATTTAGTGCATGTATTTCAGTTATCATTATCATATTATAGTTTTTTATAAATATCTTTGGAAATAATTTTGTAACTTGCTCTCATCTAGAATTACCTTGTAAGTGCAATATACCAACATCAATTAATTAATTGTTACTTTATATTATTTGACTATTTCATTTTACTTATGTAACTATGAAATTTATGCTTACATTGTAATCTTGTTTGTATCAGTCTCCCAACTGTTTTAACAAGGAAGTATTGTGTACAATAAACCGAAATGAATGAATGAATGAAAAAAAATTGATTGCAAATATTTTCTTGCAACACACCCTAACACTCATTCAGAAAAGAATATTCTACTTCCCAGCCTCCACTTTTTTGCATTTCCTTTTCATTTCTACCTCTCTCCACTTTCCTTTCAGTCCTTCTGGGACTTTACACATGATGTACCGTAAACCACTTCTGCAAATGATGCAATGCGTTTCAACGTTCAAGCTCAGCTTTCGTTTTAAATTTTCATGTCTATTGCTCAAACCCTGCCCTATGTGTTATTTCTTTGATGATAAAGGAGATCCAGTCTAAGTACGTGGTGGAGCAATGCTTCTTCGAGGTGAACTGCCCGGCAATGATCAGGTATCAAGTATTCCGTCAGATCAACCCTCCGTATGAAGAACTCTTTGATGGACTGGAAGAACATCTCCTATCAATGCTTCTCGTCCCGTGGCTTGCTATGAAAGATAAAGACCGATCACTTTCAAATAAGGTCAGTAAGATTAAAGGATGGATACAAAGGATAATGGCCTAACTGGCCTGTATTCTGAACTCTGGGTGGTGTTTCATAAAGCTGTTATGCACAACTTTACGTACGACTGGAACCTGTTCTTGGGCGCTAAATCAGTTACATAGGGATATCATTTAGCACAAGAAATGGTCACTAGTCGTGCGTAAAGTCATTCGTAACTTACAAACAGCTTTATGAAACAGGCCCCTGGTTTGATTCAAACTCTGGCCTAAAGTTGTGGTTTAACTATGGAAAGCCAATTGTGACACAAATCTCAGACAACACAGGGGGTTATTTCGTAAAGCTGATCGTAAGTTAAGAGTGACTTCAAGAACAACTGGTGATCCTTTCTTGTGGTAAATGATGTTCACCATTAAATGTTCATTAGTGATTATTTAGCCCGTAATAAAAGGTCACCAGTCGTTCTCAAAGTCGCTCTTATCTGATGAACAGCTCTATGAAACACGCACCCAGTTTGATATAGCAACGCATACATTACGTAGATCATTCATATTTCTCTGGGAATAATAGCTGAATTAGTTTTCTTTGCCATTACAGTATGGAGAAAGAGCACAATGATGATAAGAAGCATACAATTTGAAAAGAAATTTGACACTATTGGCTTTCCGTATTTATCACCATAGTTCTGGATGATTTGAGTGTCAAGTGAGCTGGTAAATTGAGCTTGTCCTGTTGGAGATACCTGCCACAATTGGCTATCCATAGTTAAACCTTAATTTTAGACCGGAGTCTTAATTAAATCCGAGTTCAGGGGAGCGTTTCATGAAAGGACTTGTCAGACGTTTTATCCGACAAGTTCCATTTTATCCGACAGTTACCATAGTAACAGTACCTCTCAGCCAATCAACATCATAGAAAGATGTCAGATCTGACAACTTGTCGGATGAAAATGTTGATGAAGCTCCCCCCTGAAAATGGGGCTATATGAATCGTGATATAACCATTTTTTTTTTTTTGGGGGGGATTGAATTTCAATAGACAAAGTGCAGCGTATTTAAGAGACGGATTGGGAATTAGACCATATGGGCATCAGACTAAATTGCACTCTTAAACGCTAGTTCAATTAGTTTTTTAATTCATTTGCATCAGGGGGGCGTTTCATCAATATTTTCGTCCGACAAGTTGTCAGATCTGACAACTTTCCTGGATTCTGATTGGTTGAGAAGCACTGTTACTGTAGTAACTGTCGGATAACATCGGACATGTCGGATAAAACGTCTGACAAGTCCTTTCATGAAACGCTCCCCTGGTTGACACTAAAAATTTTTCCAACACCCATTTGATTGGGTATTGGACCAATTTTAGTGTCGACCAGATGCAATTTAGACCAAACTGATAGTAGACCAAATGGTTAAACCCATGTAGAAAGCAAGACTATCTGAGAAGAAGACCAACTGCTGGTATACCAAGTGAAAATAATAACTATAATAATAACAATAATGATAATAATGGAATGTCAAAGACTTCCTAGGGAAGTTTCATTTTTATGAAAGCCATAATTTATATTTATAAAATAATGATGATAAAAGGTGGATTTCATTTAGCGCTGTTTACAAGATGATGCTATTACTACTCAGGCTTTTATTACCACTTTATCAGCAATGCTCAGTGAATTCGAGGCATTAAATCAGCAATCTGATGAAGCCTTGACTTACTTCTTTTCCTCTGTTTTTCTGTATGTCATAGATTGAGGTTCTTGAAGAAGAAAGGCAGTTGGACAACATCAAATCCAGGCATCTACAGAAACTACAGAGAAGAATTATGCGAGAGGTAAGCACAAATACTTTCTCAGACCTGCCAACCAGTATGTTTTTGGCTTATTTAGTACCTTTTTGCAACCAAAATACGGTAGTACTTTTTTTCTTTAAAAAGTATGTTTTTGTAAAAAATTATTTTTTTTTACAAAATTGTAATTTATTGACAGAGAAAAATCATCTCTATATGTCTCTATTTCATAAAACCTAGACAAATATGGTTATTAGATCAATTTAATTTCAGATAACTTGTTTTTTTTTTCAATTATTTTGTTGAAACCAGGGTGAGATATACACATGTTTAATTTTTTTTTTCATCTGCAAGAGCAGTGCGCATTTTAGCTTGCATGCAGCTTGAGCGCTGCGATGAGCGAGTGTGCCATGCATTTTATTATGAAATACGCTTTTGGGGAAAGATACATTTTTTAATCACAGAATACAATATTTCATTCCCAGAGGCTGGCAGGTCTCCTTTCTAATAATCATCATTTACTTGAATTATGTGGCTTATTTTCTATTTTTTTAATTTGTGCTGTCATTTCTTTTTTTTTAGAATGGTGCAGAATATACTGTGCATCCCAGAAAAAAAGGAGAATGATCAATGATTTATTATAACTTAATCATAGAAACAAGTCAGAAATCACCTATCATCGTAAAGCTTAGAATTTCCTCTTTCATTTGATATAACTTGAACCAACCCTTATTCATGCATGAGTGAGAAAAAAACCTATTTCAAGAAAGAATACTAAACTATCCTTTGTTGGGGGTATCCGAATTTCAAAAAGAAATTTGCATGTCTAAAAAGTTGAATATTTGATCTTTAATTTGATACCTCAGTTACCTACAGGAAACGGTCAAGAATTAACAAATTCCTGTTTATTTAAACCAATGCTTGAAATTTTAAAAAACTTTCAGGCTAGCTGTCAGAATTACTCAACACTCCAGTTTTGTTGACAATCAGCCATGCACAAAATCTTTTGTTAACCGTGTAATAGCTATGGTTTGGAATCTGTGAATACACCTTTGTTTTAGCAATCGGATAGAAGGGCCTGTATTCTGAAGTCAAGTTTATCTTAAACTCAGGTTTAAAGTTGGAGTTTAAGTACAGACAGCCAATTGTTGCATAATCAATAACAGTAGAGATATCATACTTCAGCTCATTTGGCTCTCAAATCATTCATAATTGTGTAGGAAGTAATAGATGATTGTCTTCACCATCAATGAATCAGGAAAGAGCACAATAAACATAAGAAACATACAACTTGTGAAAGTGAAAATTTTGATACTTTTGGCTTCCCATACTTAAACCACAACTTTAAACCCGACATCAGAATATGGGCCATAGTCTTTAAAATAAAAGAAATAGTCTCCAAAATTCAGCAAATGTCCAAAGATGGAAAAAATAGCCACTTATCAATCAAATTTATTTCCTACCTGTCTTTTCTTCCACTTTTGTTTATCTTCAAATGACAGCGTATCACAACGCCAGACTTTACGATGGAAGGTGAAGATGAAGAAACAAAGAGGGAGGTCTACTATGAAAACCTTGCGGAGAAGGTTCCTGTGGAATTCAGAGATTACGACTTTGATAAACTCATCAGGAATCGCATGGAAGTAGAGCACTTCAGGAAATTCCTTGGTAAGCGTTAGAGGGTGAGGTGGTAGTATGTGGTAGTTTTTATTATTTAAGTGATTTGTTATCAGGGGCCTGTTGCAGAAAGAGTTGCAATCAATCGCAACTCTAAAAATCATGCGCAACTTGATTTTCAACCAATCAACAGCGCGCATTTGGGACTTGCGTTTGATTTTTTGCTTGCGTTTAAACGCAACTCTTTCTGCAACAGGCCCATGTTGTTAAAGGGCAAGTAAAAATAATGTGTAATAGTAATAAAATAATATAAATTTGTGGAAAGTAGTAACTGGTATTAAGAAAAAAAACGATATATGATTTAAGTGATATGAATAAAGTACAGATTAAGTGCAATATGGTATGAAGTCAAGGAATATTTGTTATTTCATTGTTCCAGCGTTGTCTAAAGACCCTTAATATATGAGTAGCCTATGATGAACAAGCCTTCTTTGCCACACCACCTTCTCTTTGGAATAATTTGCCATTAATTTTAAGAAATAAAACATCATGAGAGACTTTCAAATCTAACTGAAATCGGATCTTCTCTAACCTTATTAGTTCTTGGCACTATGACACACATCCTAGCTCTCTTACTCTTCATATTTTTCTTTTGCGACTCAAAATAGGGTATTTCTAGATGTATGTTGCTATTTAAATGCCTAATATTTTCAATTATTTAGATTTTCTTGACTTTATTTACTTTTGCTTTCTTATTCAGAGGACAATTATGCATTGATGGATCTGATGTGTTGGCTGGATATTGAATCATTCCGTCGTACTCCCCACCTTGACACTAAGAAACGAGATGCAAAGGCGATCGATATCAAGACCAAGTACCTCAACAAGAAATATTTCTTTGGTCCAAACAGTCCAGCAACAAGGATGCAGCAGCATCAGGTATGTAATGCTCCCCAGGGAGTGGATAGGGTAGGCTAGAATTTGCTAGTCCTTCACCAAGAAATATTTCTTTGGTTCAAACAGTCCTGTAACAAGGATGCAGGAGCATCGGCTATGTAATACTCCCCAGGGAGTGGATAGGGTAGGCTAGAATTCACTAATCCTTCACCAAGAAATATTTCTTTGGTTCAAAAGGTCCTGTATCGAGGATGCAGCAGCATCAGGTATGTAATACTCCCCAGGGAGTCGATAGGGAGGCTAGAATTCACTAGTTCTTCACCAAGAAATATTTCTTTGGTCCAAACAGTCCAGCAACGAGGATGCAGCAGCATCAGCTATGTAATACTCCCCAGGGAGTGGATAGAGTTGGCTAAAATTTACTAGTCCTTCACCAAGAAATATTTCTTTGGTCCAAACAGTCCAGCAATGAGGATGCAGCAGCATCGGGTATGTAATGCTCCCCAGGGAACAGAGCAAGTGCATGTATTAAGTGCTGACAAACTAGAATCAAATAATACCTTTGCAAGAGATTTTATCTTTGGTATAAAGAGTCCTGAACAAAGATATAGCCGTATCAGGTATGTAATATTCCCCGGGGAGTGGATGGGGATTCTAGAATTCACTACTTCAACAAGAAATATTTCTGTGACAAGAATGCGGCAGCATCATGTTGAATCTTATTGCAATAGTATGATAGTATGATCTAATTCACACTACTATTATATTTAATGGAATTACTATGATATACTTGTGTTCTTTTTAGACCATGATGGCTGGAGGAGGGTGGGGCAAGCTCCTTCAAGATAGACCTCCCAATCAAATCATGCTGGAGGCACAGAAGTACGTCAGAGAGCGTCTAGCTCGTAAATGGCTCCCTCTCTTTATAATGACCGACACGTTCCAAGAGAGACAGCGCCCTCACATCAGAATGGAAGACGTAGTCGATGACGTCATGGCTAATAAACGCAAGAGATACATGGCTATCTATAAGGTAAATTTTGAACAGTAACGCACGATTTGTTCCCCTGACGATTTCTCCTCTGCTTATTTCCTTGAAGTCTAGTTTAAACTTAAACCCTGTTCTAACTCTGTGCTTAAATTATGGGTAGCTGGAATTTTTGTGTGTTTATATTGTGTGTTAACTCAACCCCTATGTCATTCCTCATGATGATGAGGCAAACTATTTTGTATAAAAGACACCTCCTTCTTACTTTACCTGATTGATGCAGAATTCATGTATTTTTCCTCCTTTCTTTTCTATTCACAATTGTCTGCTTCCCTCGCTTTATCTTCTTATACCTTGTATAGTTCTGACTGTCCCTTTTTCTATTTATTTGATTCACCCGCTCTCTCACACTTTCTCATACACTCCATCTTGTTTCATCTCTCCTGACTACCACTCGCTCTCCTCCCCCCCTCTCCTATTATTTTTCTCCCGACTCTCTTTCACGATCATTCGTTTGTTTTCCCCTCTCAATTTATTTTTCCTTTGTAAGTGCACATTCTATCTATACTTCTTAATATTTAATAGTAATACATATTTGGAATTTGTTACAGGCCACCTATTGTGTAAACATTGTTACTACAATTCAGAATTTCTGCTATTGTAATAATGTTTTGTATTTTAATCATTTTATCCAGTACTTTGCAAATTATTTTGTATCTGCTTGCTTGAAATAAATACCATTATTATTATTATTTTCTTTTTTCTCTTGGTCATGCCTGTTAAAAAAAAAATGAAATAGAAGTTGAAATGTGTGTAATTTTGCCTTTGTATGTTTGTTTGCTGTAAGGGGTCATATTTAATAAGCCAATTAGTGCATTTTATGATCCCCTTTGATACATGTATGTAGTGATTGTTGTATTATATTGATTTGTTTGGTTGCTTTTTAAGTAGATATGAATTTAATTGAATTGAGTTAATATTGCCAGACAATTATGAATGATTTGAGCGTAAAATGAGCTGATAAGTTTAGGCTGTAAAGATTCGTGTAACATCTGGCTTTCGAAAGTTGAACTACAACTAGACCTGGACCCTGTCTTACATGTACAAAGAGCTACAATTGATGTAATCAATCTCAACTTATGGAAATTTGTCCATACCATAATTTTTTCTTAAGGAAATTTGCACAATCTCCTTAGTAAACAAGGAGAATTAGAAGAGCACGATGAATCATGAACATACATCATATCTAGAAACTGTTTTGAACAAATTTGCATTTTAGATGTTGATGTTGCTGGCCATCCATAGTTAATGTTGATTGGATCAATCGCAACTCTTTGTAAGACAGGGCCCTGAGTTTGAATTAAATCAGAGTTCAGAATACAGGCCCTTGAGTTTAGCTTTATTTATATTTTCCCCCAGCTTCTTGAGAGTCGTTTTGTGTCGTCATCTCACGAGATCATTGCGTTACGTCAAGCCTTGATCAACCCTATCACATGTCAACACTTCAGGAAGTATGTCAGTCTCAAAGGAGAGCACCTTGAAAATGATGTTCTGTTCTGGTTAGAAGTGCAGAAATTCAAGGTCAGTTTATTTCAGTTTTAATCTGGGGTGTGGGAGTCCAGCCTTTTTTTATATCGATTATTTTTTCAGCTTTATTTTTCAGCTTTTTGTGAACTTTGTACAAAATATATAGGAGCTCTTTGCAATTTCAGCTATTTTCCTTTGTGATCATTCTCACATTGTGAATTGTCAATGTTTAAGGGGGGGGGGGGTGCTTCATGAATCAAATAATCAGTGATTGCTCACTGACATTCTTCTCTCTTATTAAGATTAATAATTAAGACAATTTAAATCTTTCTAACTTTTTTGTAAAAAAAATGTAATTATTATCAAGACTTGAGAGAAGCTGTATGAAATCTTGATCTTCAATGTTTATAATAAACATATATTACTTTGTCTAATTATGAAGCAATATGAACTTTTTAAATGTATTTTTTTACTGGTCAAGACTTGGAGTAACTATGCTATATGAAAGCTTGACAGTCTTCCATGTTTATTTAACTTTATTATGAACAGGAGATGTACCATGTGCATAGTGAGGAGACACTGATACACCAGAAGATCCAAGCCATCTTGCGATGTTTCATCAACTCGGAGATGGGATCGAGTCTTCAGATCGACATCACCCCCGAGCAGGCCGAGAAGATCCTGGACAAACGCATGCGGGAGATGGGACCTTACGTCTTCAGAGATGCGCAGGTATTGGTCTAAGCGCCTTGAAGATTTTTGCAGAAGTGGAGATGGCATTATGAAAATATGATTTGTTATTATCATCATACAAACAAGATGATTTTTTTATATTGGCAAGAAAACAACTATTTTTTTTCGCTAATCAAACCAGTCCTAGTAAAACCTGCTTACTTTTATTCCCCTAGTTTGGAGAAAAAGCAACAGACAGACCAACCTTCAAATACGCGATTATATCATATTGACTGGCTTTGAGGGAGATAGCATATATATTAGTCTACTCTGAATGGCTCGTGAGGTGGCGCGGCTGCTGGTTTGCAAAGCAAACCTAGTCTGCTATGCAGACTAGTTGAATCAGCTGCTGTGGTACAAACAGTGCAGATATGGGTCTACATTTGTAGACTACATATATATTTCCCAAAGTAGTCCCAGATTGCCCTGAGTCTTGGCAAGGGTAATATGGACTACTGAGGGAAAAATATGTGTGTTATCTCCCCAAAATTAAAAACAATCATTATTATTACCTACAGCTGTGTAATTCAAGTCAGTATTTAGAAAGGTCTATATGTGGTTATAGACCAGTCAGCAATTTACCATCTGGTATTCTTCCTTGACTGACTCAAGCATTCCACTTTGCTTTACTTTTGTATATTGATTGTAGGAAAAATTTTCATCACTTTCTAAGGTCTTGTGTCTAATGACATGTTTTTTATGCTATCTTGTAGTTGACGGTATTCAGGGTACTGTCCAGTCATTGGAAGGATTTTCAGAAGTACAGAACGAGCCTCTCAGAAGAGAAGATGCTTGAAGAGCTCGATAGAAAGAGAAGCAAACAGAGGAAGAAAGAGATGGAGAGAGCCCGCATTGAAGATGAAAGAGTGAGTTACAGGGATCGTACAATTTTCTGTGATAGTTGATAATGGTGAAGATGATGATGATGATTGCGAGGATGATGATGATGGTGGTGATGAAGATGCTTGAAGAACTCAATAGAAAGAGAAGCAAACAAAGGAAGAAAGAGATGGAGAGAGCCCGCATTGAAGATGAAAGAGTGAGTTAAAATGATATTTTCTGTGATAGTTGATTTTGGTGAAGATGGTTATGATAATGATAATAATCTCTTAGACTTATTTGTAATTATGTTATGATTATATTGTTATTGTTTATTTTACACGTATTAATATGATTTATTCTTATTTTTGGGCCAATTTATACAAGCAGTTGTGCTTTCTTTGACCCCTCCACATGTAATATATCTCTTAATGTCAATGATTTGTATTTAATTGTGGAAATAAAATTTGAATTTGAATGATGGTGATAATGATGATGATGGTGATGATGGTGATAGTGATGATGATGATGATGATGGTGGTGGTGAAGATGCTTGAAGAGCTCGATAGAACGAGAAGCAAACAGAGGAAGAAAGAGATGGAGAAAGCCCGCTTTTTAAGATGAAAGAGTGAGTTACAGGGATCGTACAATTTTCTGTGATAGCTGATGATGATGATTATGATGATGATCGTGATGAAGGTGATGATGGTGGTGGTTATGGTGGTCATAATGATGATGGGGATGATGATGAGGAGGAGGAGGATGATGATGGTGATAAAGGTGATGATGATGATGGTGATAAAGGTGATGATGGTGGTGGTTATGGTGGTCGTAATGATAATGATGAGGATGAGGATGAGGATGATGGTGATGAAGGTGATGAGGAGGATGACGATGATGATGCTGATGTTGATGGTGATGACAATGACGATGATGATGATGATGCTAATGAGTGAATAATAATGACTGTGACACTCCTGACCTCTCCATCCCCTTTAGGAATTTGCCAAACTGAATGCCCCTAAGGAAGACGACCACAGCTCCGGTATGGGTAGTAGTCTAAGTATGAGACGTATGTCAACCCGTCTATCTAGCATCATACCTGGTTTCCTAGAAGATGAAGAAGAGGAAGAAGAGGAGAAAGTACAATGGAAATACTCTGATTACATGGAAGGTTTGGAGAGAGAGAAACAGCTTCTCAATGGCGATGATAGAGCTTCGAGTCTTATGTCAAGTATGTTATCATTATTTTTATTCAATTGATTACAATTTGAATTCTTATCCTTAAAAAACAACAGTCCAATAAAATATAATGTCAGGGCACAGTGCTTTTATAACACATGAATTATATGATGATATAACCTAGTATGTGTCTATCCACTTCCAAAAGACTTTAAATTATTAAAGATAATTGAAAGTAGTTGCAATCAACACTGATTTCGCAAGTAAGTCTGTAAAACCAAGACTAATTGACAGAATTTTGATCATGGATCTAGATCCAGACAGTTGTACTGAACTTTGTGAAATCCTGAAATCTAAGCTAAAAAATGATCTCACTATAGATTGCCAACACAGAAAAGCACACGTGGGACAGTGTATTATTGCTGGGAAAAATACACCGACATATGACTCGAATCCCATGCTTTTTTTTGCTAATTTCTCAGTATCATTCAATTCTTTAGCAAATGTAAACAGACTCTTTGTGGTCATTTTATTGGATTTTACAAATTTCATAAGAAAATATGATGGTGTAATAGTAGATTGTGACTACCGCTAGATCCTTTAAGTGTGAGTTAAGTCAGGCTTGATAAGCAAGGCCTCAACTTACTTTTATGTCATCAATGCTATAGTGTGTTTCATTGCATTATTGTAAATACCTCGAGTGCAAAGCATCACCCTTGACACAATCACACCTGTGCATTATGTGTTTTATCAAAATGAAATGAGATGATATCGTTTTCTATCGCAGCTATCGAAAGCCTTGCAGAGGACCCAAATTCAGCTCGCTGGGAGAAAGCTGCTAAGAATTCTCAGAATGAATCGGAGAAATACAGTAAGTTATTTACAGATAATTCTTAATCTCCCTTACTTGTCAATTTATGCATTTCACAATTTCTATATCAATGTATTTAACCATAAAAAATGAAATATAACAGTCAAATTAGCATCTATATAGTGTTTTAGAGATACATTGAAAACACATACTTTGGTCTGCATCAATTGCCTGTGCAGTATCAGAGTGTATCCCTAAAAAGGACGAAATCCAACGAATATCCCATCGGCTCCTGCATAAAATTTGCCGTTGAATCTGAGACCGTATGCAGCAGTCGAGTGCGCAGGCGCGATTGTTTGAAATATACAATGCTTACAACAATGAAAGCAATGCGATGCGTAGCATAGAAAACAACTACGCTCGATTCTCAGATTTTTACAATTTGGAGGACAGCTTGGAAAAAGCACTTTCAGAGATTTGGCATGAGTAGAATCATTCTTTTGCCAGGGAAGAATTTTCTATAGGAACAATCAAAGAGTTTTTGCTAGGCAATAAGAGCTTGCCACCATTGTCAGAGGGAACTAGGTATTATTATAGTGCTAAAATACAGCACTTTTAGCTGCCGTCGCAATGTTAGTAACTTGTGTTTTTATTTTCCCGTATAATCGTGCTTCCTGTGCATTCATTTTGAATTCCTGTGTTTGTTTGTATAGGTAAAGGAAAGACCAAATCTAAGACGAAAGAAGGGAAAGGTAAACGCAGTCCTGCCTCTAGCATCAAAGACCAGCCAATAACGAGCAACCCGGGAGGTCAAAGTGATGGTCCAGCCAAGAATGGGGTCAAGAAACGTGTGACGCTCGTCGAACCGGTCAAACCACCAAAGAATACTCCAGGACCTCATGGTGACACAGGGTCAAAGGTCAGAGGTCAAGGTAGGCAGAAACCGCCTGGTCAAGTTATACAACCAATCAAATCGAAGAAAAAGTGAAAGTAATGTCTAAGGATTGATTTAATTAACTTTTGTAAGGTGATGAGCTTTAACGGTATTAATGTTTTTAAAATCATGGTTTGAATTGGCTTTTTCTCCAAAATTGATCAATTTAAGTGATGGGGGGGGGGGTGGGATTGCAGAATTATTTAAGTGCGACTAAAAATCCTTTTATTTCCAATTTTGCATGGTATATGATACCTTGCTGCATTGGTGAAATTGTGCTTAGGAGATGCACACTACTGGTTCCTCGTTATTTAGATCATGTGTTGAATTCACACGTTGGCCTTGGTACATCGTCTAAGTCATTGTGAAACACCTTTGTGTCCAGTGTCACAAAGATCAGCGATTGATCGTATGCTTGATTTTTACGATTGATTGAAAATTGTAGTCAATGCAATCTTAGATAATGCTCTACAGTGATTGCTGAGCTTTCTATTTTGGGCCTTTTGTCTTATCCCTTCTTCATGTGTACCATTAATATTTTTTTCTTGTTAGTGGATAAAAGTGATCAACAATTGATGGAAACTTCCTATGCCAAATTTGCTTTCCACCAATCAAACAGCGATTCCAGTCGATTATGATAGTAGCTTGTTGTTCCAAACATGTTTTGTGAAACCCACCCTCAGGAGTAACTATGCAAGAGCAAACCATGTTGTAGCAATATTAATCATGCAGCTAACACTTCCAACAAGACTATATTTATATCATTCAATTATTGTGGCTGAAAATGTTAATGAACTTTATTTTTATGACAATATAAAATGGACATTCAAAGCATTTTAAAGTATTTTTAGAGAATGTAATGAGAAAATAATGGAACTAAAGCATTACACACAATTTCTATTTCACTTTATAGCTACTTGTCTAATATATTCTCTGGAAAATAAAATGATAGGTTCCTGTGCTTGTCTTTGATGTATCGTATGGTATGCATTATGAGAATTGTTAATGTTTGACTTGGCAAATCTAATGTCAGCATGTATATAACAGAAATAATTGTTACTACATTTTTACCAACATTATTTTCAGGGGCCATTCAGATGGAAGGATTTTAGCTTCTTTTTTTTTAACGTTGTAAATGTACATTTTATACAGCAGTGAAATTTCTATACATTCCATTCATTTTATCTATGCATTCTTCCAAGTCTTTGTCCTATATTATCTTTATAGCTTGTGAAGTTTTGAAAATCGTTTATATATTTATGCAAAATAAACTTTAATGTACATATCTTTATTGAATATGTGAATTACAAGTTACTTCCAAATCCTATCACCTGGATTTTCAAAAGAGGTTTTACGTGCATTGGCTACAGCGAGGGTAGAAAACACTCTTCTATTTTATAAAAATCACTTTAACAAGTACAAATGAGTGCATGCCTTGCCTGATTATGCACCAACAGCAATTATGTAATTGGATCATATTCAGCGTGTGTCATATGTACATGTTTTAAAATTTACAGTGGGGCTTTAAAGGGGAAGTTCACCCTGACAAAAAGTCAAAATCCATCAAAGAATAAACGAGTAACAGAGTTTTAATTATCTGATATGTAACATCATAGTGCGAGCAGCTTCCTTACATATTGTATGGTAAAAAAATCAAGGAAATGTTATTTCAATGTCATTTTCTCAGAAAATTGAAAGTCGTTTTTACTGTACCTTCATTATGTCAGTAGACAAATCATTTCACACCCATTCCACCCCCCCAAAAACTCCTCACAAAACTTTAAGAAATTAAAATTTATGCACAATAATTTATTACATAACATATGGAAAAGTTGCTCGTTTATGACGTCACAAATCCAAGACTTCACAAATCCAAGACAAGTTCTAATAACTTTCTTAGTCTTTATTGGATTTTCCTCAAAACTTCAATAATTTTTTTCAGCTATTTTTACAACAAACTTTTCTTCTGGGCGAACCTCCACTTCATACCAAGAAGTGGGTTTAGACCTCTTTTGTGAATTCAGGCCTTTGTGTCTTGCTATATGTGAGAACCATTTCATTTTGTGATTCTTAAATGTTGGGCAATTTGTCATAATATGACAGATTAGCAATGCTTACAATTTTGTTCTGTTGATTTATGAGATTCTTCTTCAAGTCATTAGGACCCAGTTGAAAAGACAAAGGTTTGTTAAGAAACTAGATTACAATGATTGATTGAATTGTCCCATATAAATCCCTTGTCAGTGCTTTGATTGCACATGAATTCAAGCCAATTAAATCAATAGCTTTCCATAGATTTCATGTGATGCACATTCAAGACAATTAAATCAATAGCTTTCCATAGATTTCATGTGATGCACATTCAAAACAATTAAATCAATAGCTTTCCATAGATTTCATGTGGTGCACATTTGAGAAAGGTAATAAATACATGTAGCTTTCCATAATTTTGATTTGATGCACATGCATTGGAGACAATGGAATCAATAATAATTTTTTTTAGCTTTGATCTAACTCACATTCCATATGATGAATCATTAGGTTTCCATATATTTTTTTATTTGAATAGACATTTACTACAATGGAATCAAAAGCTTTCCATATTTTTATTGGATTTTCACTCAAGACAATGGAATTTGGCTTTCCATAGTTTTGATTGGATGTTCATTCAAGATGATGGAATCTTAGCTTTCCATAGTTTGATCAAATGATCGTTCAATACAATGGAATTAATAGATTTCACAAGTTTTGATTAGATTTATATTCAAGACGATGGAAATAATAGATTTCAATAGATTTGATTGGATTAACATTTATGACAATGGAATTAAGAGATTTCAATAGTTTTTATTAGACTCGCATTCAAGAGAGTTGAATTAATAGCTTTCCATAATTTATACTTTGGCCCTGATGGAATTACATCTTTGTATATAAATAATGTATGATGAGATCATAGATGTTTGACAGTGTGATGCATTTAAGTATAATAGTAAACTATCCTTGCCATGAGAGTCTGTGTGTGCCGTGCTGTATTCTGTGTTTGGTATATATCATCACAGAAGTACCAATTTTCATATTTTCTGGTCAATATGTTGTAAATTTTATGAATATCTTCTTCCAGTGAAGTAATGGTTGAGTTGAGGTGGTTCATCATCGTACTTCTTTGTGCTTGTCAAGTGCCTTGGTGGATAGTCCAAGTATAAACCTTCCTTATTTATACGAGTAAGATAAGGAAATGATGTAACTATCATTATCATGTAAACTTTTATCCGACTGGGGGTCTTATTTTCTTTTTTTTTGTATTGTCCTGTATGGTATTCCCTGTCAAAGTATAGAGGTATCATGGAGACATGGGTAGAGTATCCATGAAAATGAAAATTCCCCATGATAAGAATGTTTCATTTACTTTACTTTTTGGGGAATTTAACAATTCTGATACAAGCTAGAACAATAAGGCCCCAATTCATAAAGGTGGTTTTAAAAAGCAACGGTTGAACCCATAGCTTATGCCGATTTCATGGAACGTGTCCAATACTGATGCTCGCCTTTGTTGTCACATTGCGCCTTATTGACGGCTGTTGCCATGGTTAAGTACGCATATTTATTCATGAGTCAGCTGTTTAAAGAGCGGACTCATTAATTCAAATTGGTGGACTCATGAATAAAATAGCGTACTTAACCCATGGCTAGAGGTGTCAATTTGGCGCAATGTGACAAAAGCGTGCATCAGCATTGGACCTTTTTTTTTATATATACACGGATAATAGGTGTAATATATACAGGAAATCTGCATAAACCATGGGTTCAACCGATGGTTTTTAAAACCACCTTCGTGAATTTGGACCTAAATGTTACTCTTTGACTACAAGGAACATGTAGGGTGTGTGCAGATTAGAACACCTCAGATGTAGGGTGTAGGGTGTGTGCAGATTAGAACACCTCAGATGTAGGGTGTAAGGTGTGTGCAGATTAGAACACCTCAGATGTAGGGTGTAGGGTGTGTGCAGATTAGAACACCTCAGATGTAGGGTGTAAGGTGTGTGCAGATTAGAACACCTCAGATGTAGGGTGTAAGGTGTGTGCAGATTAGAACACCTCAGATGTAGGGTGTAAGGTGTGTGCAGATAAGAACACCTCAGATGTAAGGTGTAGGTGTGTGCAGATTAGACACTTATTTGTCAGGTGCCATATTATGGTAGTCTTGTTTTGCTGCAGGATGGGTAGTACATATATACTCAAAAAGTGTTAATATATTTTTTTATCCATGTAAATACGATATGTCAGTTGGTATGCAACTTTGCAAAGTGTAATGAAAACTATTCATCATGTAGATTGATTTGATGGAAGAGCCATGATCAACCTAATTATTAATATTTGCTCTATTAAAGAAAGGAAATTCTCACAATTTTGTAAAAAGGATTTGAAAAAAAAGAATTATGAGGATTTGAATGTTCTACTTTCATAAGTGCTCAAGTATTTTCTTTATTCGGTCTTATTTTTCAACAGATATTCATTTGTGTTGGACCCATTCTCAATAAGTTTTTAATCCCCCAGTAAGTGAATGATTATATTTGAAAAATAAATGTTTTCTAAACAAAAAAAAAGGTGAAAAGAAATAGCGATTTTCTGAAATTGGGGTAGCATATTATAAATGGTCTATATTCAGTTCTTCCATTTATTTCTATGATTTATTCCTAATGTTTACAAAAAAATATTTGAAGATAGTTGCTTTTACGATATAAGTCATAATTGTTATTGATGAATTATGCACTGCCTTACAAATTTAAAACGATGTGCTTTTTTTATTACCTCACCTTGATAAGTCTTAAAGTCTTTTGATCATAGCTGCAATTTTTACAAGATACATTTTCCTTAAAATTGTAATTAATATATTGTTATATATTGTTTTGCAAGTATTCATGTTTGTAAGAAATTGTTGCCTTTTCTTAGTCCTATGCAATAACATATTTGTTTTCTATTTCAAGGTATTCATTGTGATTGAAGTCATTAGATTGTTATGTGTGTGTGCCGTGCCATAACGAACAAACCTTGACTTTTGTATATGAATAAAGAGCATATGAGTCGTATCAAAATGAAAGTCATTAAAGTAGAATGTTTTTTTCGTACTTGATGGGCATTCGTTTATGTGATTGCTTCATTTGAAAGGCAGTTTACTGGATAGCAAGGAGGGAGAATTGGAAAGAGGGAAAGGGGGTGGGGGTTGAAAAGTGTGAGAGAAAGACGTAGGGAGAAAAAATGGAAGGAGTAGAAATTAAAAGGAGGAGGATGAGGAGGAGAAAATAATGATAAATAAGGAGGAGAAAGAGTACTAGTATATAACGTGAAAGGAGGATGAGAAGAAGAAGGGGAAAGAACAAATGAGGAAAAGAAGGAAGAGTAGAAAGTGAAGAGGAGGCGAAGACGAAGAGAAGGAGGAATATAAAAAAAATCTAACTCATCAAAAAGCAAAGCATACTCCCAAATATTTTCTTTAATCATTTTTTCCCCAGAATATGACGTTACATTCAGCATCATCACCATCATCTTCTTCTTCTTCTTCTCCTCCTCCTTGATTCTCCTTTTGTTCCTCCCCCCTCTTCATCTTCTTCCCCTTCTTTTCTCTTTCTCATTCCCCTTCTTCTTTTGTTTGTATATTTTTCAAATTTAATTGAATTATATTATTAATATTGTTTTGTGAGGATTCCAAAATATATCTGTTTACAGTGAGCGAAACAGCCACCGACAACAAATATTTTTGTTTTAGTCTTAAAAAAAAACGTGCATAGATAGAATGTACATGTATATGAAATAGAGGCCTACATCTTCTATACAAAATTGCCTCCCTGCAATGATGAAACAAATGCTTATCAACGTTGGAAAATATTTCAATTTCAATTGTTATTTTGTTTGAGTCTGGGATTTGTTGGCGTATGACCCCCCCCCCCCCCATCGCATAAAACGGTCGGTGACGACACCTTATTTGCCGGGTCGGGGATAAGAGGTGTGACCCAAGCGAAGAGTAATAACATCACCCTTTTGTGTTTGCTGGTAGGTCCATGGTGTGAACAAGGACTTCAAGGAGGTTCTATGGGAGGGGTTGATTTAGACGATGGGGGTGGGTGGAGATTGTATTCTTTGTGTTCCACCTGAGTAACTCTCAAAGGGCTCGGAAGAGTATGAGAAAGCGACGTGGACAAACTGTTCTGAGGTGAATAGGAATGCAACAATTAAAGATAAAGCTAAGAGGCACATTGAAGCTATATACACGTTGGATGTACAACTACTCTCTCTCTCACACGTAACGCTGTTTCAAGCATTGTCCTGATTAAAAATAGGGCATTGTTTTTAGAATCATGAGGGCTGATTACATTGTCTTAGCGATCCTGGTCCTAAGTGGGCTAGCCCAAGGAAGAATAGTTGGATCAGAACTGGAATGGGACCCTAAGGGATATATCTTGTACTGTCCGTGTTCAGGTAAGAGATCTTATTACTACTGTTCCATAGACCGGCAGGCCTATATGCATTTCTTTTTGTATGTTTATCTTGTCTTTCCGTTAATGCCCACAATCATTATGTATTGATTATTATGGCAAATGAACGTCAAGCTTGACTTGACGTGAATTTTGCCAGGGCTTGCCTCAATGGTCTTGTTGTCGTTGATGATATTATAAATATAATTGCCCCCCCTTTTTTTTTACTGATCGAGAACGCTTTTGTTTCGCATAAACGTGGAGACCAGTACGACAATACACCAGACGGTGGACTGTACTGTTTCCAGAAGAAGAAGGAGAAGACAAAAATATGTGAAACAATTGGCGAATGCATGCAGTAATTAATTAACATTGATCGAGTGTTCTTTAATGACTTTGGATATGTTTTGCATATACTTTGTTGCAATGTTTGCCATAAGCTTTTTTAAATAAATGGGTTTAGACCTGTTTCTTTACAAGCTTGTTTTATTGTCAGAGGCTTCGGACAGAGCAACACATTGCATGATTGTCCCCAGCACACCTGTTCATTTAGGAACTACTATAGATTTGAATCACCCATAATAATTATAAAGAAGCCTACGCATTTTTCAGGACCGAGGTTAGTTAAAGGTCAAGTCCACCCCAACAAAAACATGATTTGAATAAAAAGATAAAAATTCAACAAGCATAACACTGAAAATCTCATCAAAATCGGATGTAAAATAAGAAAGTAATGGCATTTTAAAGTTTCGCTTATTTTCAGCAAAATAGTTATATGAACGAGCCAGTTACATCCAAATGAGAGAGTTGATGACATCACTCACTCACTATTTCTTTTGTAATTTATTATATGAAATATGAATTATTGTTATTTTCTCGTCATTGTCATGTGAAATGAAGTTTCATTCCTCACTGAACACATGTAATTCCATTATTTTAACATTTTGTGCTTCAGGCAAGGAGGTCCTAATCGTCAAATTCGTAAAAATTGAAATATTGTATAATTCAAACAATAAAAAACAAAAGAAATAGTGAGTGAGTGACATCATCGACTATCTCATTTGGATGTAACTGGCTCGTTCATATAACTATTTTGTTGAAAATAAGCGAAACTTCGAAATGTCATAACTTTCTTATTTTACATCCGATTTTGATGAAATTTTCAGCATTGTGCTTGTCTGATTTTTCTCTATCGATTCAAATCAACATTTTTCTGAGGTGGACTTGTCCTGTAAGAAGTATCGAATAGGCCTTCTTGGGTTTATAAGTATGTCTACAAGGGATGACTCTGACCCTCACCCTGCCCTGGGCCAAACTAGCGGACGATTTAAATATATTTTTTACTGTTCTGCATTTCGCTTACGATCTAAAATCATTATCATGTTCAATGAAAGAAGGTTTTGTTTGGAAACAAGGGCACCCATGAATGTTTGCCAGTTCGATCAACACTACTATTACTTGTATATAAAATAAAATTCCTATCTAATGAAATGATTTGCTTTATGATTGATCAAGATTTGAATAAAGACACCAATAATATACAATAGTTTATACCGGGGACCGTTTTACGAAAAGTCTTTCTGGACGTTTTATCCGACAAGTCCCGGTTTTATCCGGCAGTTGCCATAGTAACATCGCTTCTCAGCCAATCAAAATCAAAGGAAGTTGTCAGATCTGAGAACTTTGTCGGAAATTAATGTTGCCCTGGTGTGAGTGGTGTGACATAATAAGGTTGAACTAAAGACAAAAATGTTTTATAAATAAGTTATATTCTCTTCACCAAATTTTTATTGAAAAATGATCTTGAAAGACTCAATGATAAAGATGTTGAGAATATTTCGGCAGCTGATGACACATTATCAGAACGTTGAAAAATCGCAACAGGCCTGACAGATTCTCATGAAAGCAAATTTAATCAAATGCATATTGATTTACACACTCAATCGAAATATTAATATTACAATCATCAGTGGCGGAATGAGCAACCCCCAACAAAACATGAGGGGCGAAACGCAGCGTGTGAGGCAAATATTTTGAAAGTCCCGAGCTAGAGAAGTGAGATATTCAGACAATACCATCATATCTCAACCCTTTTCGTGTCCTTTTCTTCCTTTTCTCCTCTTTTATTTTTGTCGTGGAACTTTTTTGAGGGGGGGGGGGCATGAGACCCATTAACCACTTACACTCTATAACCAAGTGCATTGTTATTTATTTCCGACACAGGACAATTTGCTGGACAGGTCGAGCAGCTTTTGGGAACTTTATATTTCGCTAAAATGTTGGATCGAGTCTTGGTCTTGCCCCCCTTCATCAACTATCCGTGTGGTCGTAAAACGCATGCGCATAATTACGGCTTACAAGTTTCAGCGGGAACGAAGGAAGGCAATGTAAATGAAATAATATTTGATTTCAGATCACTCTCTCTGTCTGTCTCAGGTTTAATCTGATCAAGACGATTTCTGATTTAACTTTGTCCGACTTTTGTTGGTATGGTATTTGATGAATGTTCAGGACAATCCATTGGCGGTCATGTACGTCACTAACAAGCTGGGAATTTCGTTGAGACAGGAGTTCACATCTCCCATCATCATATTTGCGTGCGAGCGACGCGAGCGAGCGAGCAAAAATACCCCTGTCTGTACTCCTTGATTTTTCATCCATTGATATTGAAGGTAGCTTTGATTATGATCTAAAATTATGATCGTTTATGAAAAGAAATAACGAGGAAGCGAAATACCACTAGAAAAGGAAATGTAAGCTGCCGAAATATAAAAAAATATATACATCTAAAATTGCGATGTTGTAGAAACCAATCAATTGGTTAAGTATCTTCATAAAAATTGATTACCATAATAATGATATCAAATACCTATATGTCTTTACAGGGCGATTCAGCAACCAAGCGGAGCTTCTATTAGGGTCATTATATTTTGCAAAGACGCTCGATCGAGTCTTGGTTATACCTCCATTCATCGATTATCAACACGCAGTCGGACAAAGAAAAGATAATGTAAGAATTATAATAAAACCTCAAAATCCTGAAAATTTCGATTTAAAAATTTTATATATATATATATATATATATATATATATATATATAGTTGGCAAGGTAAGAACTATTTATTTCACCGTGTATTTCCTATTTTTTTAAATCTGAATTTATATCATTTGATATAAAAAAAAATAAAATGTTGAGATTACAATAAATGGGTAAAATGTATTGTAGGCTTGTTCTTCAAAATGCTCGGAGTGTCTCTAATAATGCGTTTTTCTAAACAATGATATGAAATTAAATAAAATTGAATAGTGAAATAGTATAATTTTTTTATTCAGTATTAATTATGGCTGAACCCAACCAGAAAGTATAAATAGAATAAAAAATTACCCACTCATTATCATCTATATAAGGGGAATTTTCAATATTTATGTCTAAACAATTTGACTCATAACCATTTAGATTGGTATAAGCAAAGATATCTTTGGCATAAGCCATTATTGGTAATATTTAAAATGACACCGTCAGATCAACGAAAACAACTCCAGAGTCCCGTAACACAAAGGTCATCGATTAATCGCTAAATGAAATGGCCTATCAAGTTCATTGTTGTATGCGTATTTTACTAAGTAGACTGACTGGCAACAAATCAGAATTTGTTGTAAGGGTAATCGGTTGTGTTTTAGCTCTTTTAAGAGCGTATTGAAACGCTATTGTGAAATTGAAAGGGTTCTCAGTCAAAAGCATCATAATTTTGTCATATCATCAGATAATAGTACGCATGTACAGTTGTTGTAAACATGTTCGTCTCATGATTCTTTTGTAAATTGAATTGCTTTCGTGTTTGATTTCTGAATAAAATCTTTCTATGAAAGGAAAAAAACATTAGAATCAAATTAATGACCAATGTATAATCTTTGTGTTACGGGGGCCAGACCGACTTACGCAACACCATCGGTCGATTTAGGAGTCGATTACGTTGGTGTGAGTTTATAGCATTATGGAGTTTTCGTGTACCATGACGCAAGATTGATGAAATAACATAGAGAATATAATTATTGTCAAACGCCCTTCATGACAAATCACAACCAAGAAGTCTTTGTCGAAAATTGGTGAATCAAACAAACAGGTTCGCCCTGGACTCGTGGCAAACGATATTATTTGACATTTTCGTCAGCTCCGGAACTTCTATTCCGGTTTGCCAATTCTCGGCAAAGACCTCATATATATATATATATATGTATACATGTAGTTGTTCATTGTCATTTGATGGGCATTTTCAATAGATTTAATGTGTTCTTGAATCCGTCATGCGTCGCATAGCAAAACCTCCTATAGGAAACTTACAATTGTATCAAACCTATTTGTTTGTCTTTCCAGCTTTATGTTCCAGCTACGGAATACTTCGATTTAAACGCTCTGAGAGAATACTATGAAGACATCGTCACATTCGAAGATTTCATGTACGAGTTAGCACCAACTCATTGGCCGTTGGATGAGAGGGTAGCATACTGCTCGAGCAGGGCAGCTGAGGGAAATAATGATATGTGTCCCAGGGTAAGACCTCCCCTTCCCCTTCTAAAAAAATCAAACAAAATTGAATTATTAAAGTTCTGTAAAATTCTCGTCTATTTTCAGATCTTTGTCTCAATAATTATCATAGTTAATTCAGCAGATTCAATTTCACTTTATTTATATCCATTACAAACAGCAACACGCAAAGGCAATGCTATTCATGCACATTAATTATTCAGTCTTAACCCTAAATCTCCCGGGGTATTTTGATTCTTATCATTCCCGGGGGGGGGGGGGCATTATGGCCCCCCCTTAAGATCTCGGCCGCCGATCGCGCGAGCAACGCAAAAATTTGCACACTGGTAGTGGGCGATGTAATCTACAAGGCTGTATGGTAAAATTTTCCAAAATAATGAGATTTTATTTTATATGAATTAATTATGCTAATTTATGCATAAATCATACTTTTTGCTCTAATTCACTAAATAAAGCTCCTAGAATGCTAATTTTTGGTAAAAATTTTCTTTGTAGCATTCTTAACAATCGTAATTCAAAAAAAAATTTGGTTTGGAAATAAATTTCTTATGTATTTTATTGTTTTATGAATTTCTTATGTATTTCTCTGTTTTTTTACTTTTTGTTTTTTATTGTTTTTTCAATGGAAATTGTTCCAGACATAATTCTGATCATAAACAAGGCAAAATTAATTAAGTTTAATCAGTAAAAGTAGAAATAATGATACATTTATGAATTTTGGCTAAATACGCAATTTGCATTGGATTTGTACATGAAATCACGTTTATGAGCAATTTTGGGTCTGACATGCACTTGCATAATGTTGCGTAATGTCGTAACCGCGTACCCGGGCGTCACAAATTTGGTCTCAAAATTTGCGCGAGACTTGAATGTAAAAAGTCAGTGAGCTGCGAGGTGAAAAAATTTCGCGCAGCAGATATATCGCGAAAATTGTTGAGGGGGGGGGGCCATTATGGCCCCCCGGGAGAATTAGGGTTAAGCATATGAAATATACCCATGAGTATATAGTGCCGATATTACTCCTGCTTAATGAGTAGAAGGCATTTCGTTTGGAATCAACTTTTTGATGATTGGTGATTATGATTCGATATGATTTTGAACAGGATCGATGGTGATTATAGTGATGGTAACATAAGTACAAACTGATACATAATGTATCATTTCCCGATGTATAAAATCCAACCTAGGCCAATCTTTGTATAAGAAATAACGTCATTTGTTAATCCTATCTCACATGATTTTGTTTATGGTAATACAACACCACGCACAAGAAGTTTACAAGCTCTTAAATTTAGTGCTTGTCTGCAGGGGCGGCGCCACAGTGGGGGCAGGGGGTGACCGCCCCACACCTCTGTAATCGTTTTCAATAGCGAACAGAAAGAGAGAAAAGAAGAAGGCAAAAAGGGAAGAAAGACAGAAGACTATTAAGAGGAAAGGTTCAATTTAGGAAAAAGTATGACGTCACTTTTAAGTTGTCTTGCCGCCCTATCTAGGCACTCCCTCTGTGATTAAGGTTTGTAATATATTTCAAAAAATATTCCTTGAAACAGTCATTAATTAGGGCGATTCCATGCTAGAAAAATTAGTAATTTTCACAACATTTTCAACTTGCTGTCCAGACGAACGAAGAACTTCAATTTGCTTTGTGGTAATATTAAAGTACAACTGGGTAGACATGCAAAAAACTGACAACCAACAAAAGTATGTTGTAATTTACCCATATTCATTTTTTTTGTGTTATTAGTTTTTGACATGACTAGCCTCTATAGCTCAATCATTGACTAAAAAGAATATGATCAAGAATTCGCCTAGGAAACTAGAAATTGTCAAAATGTCCGTACGGCACGTATGAAATCACCCACTAGAACTATCTTGAATATAATATATTCTCATTGATTATATTTTGAACAGAAAGGAAACCCATTCTCTACCTTTTGGGAGGCTCAGAATGTTGAATTTAGCCGATCTGAAATCTGGTCTGGCGATCTTCATTATAACGTCGAGTATGATCCATGGAGGGTCATGTGGATGGAAACGTAAGAAAAACAATATCACATTTTTTCGATTCTTCTTTATTTGTCAAGGGGCCGTTCCAAAAAGCTGTTCATAAGGTAAGAGCGACTGAAGAATTACTGGTGAACCTTTCTTACGCGCTAAATAATCACCAATGAACATTTAATGGTGAATATTACCATGCACGAGAAAGGATCACTAGTCGTTCTTAAACTGACTATAACTTACGAACAGCTTTACGAAACTGCCCGATAATGTATTGTGATAAATTTGACTTAATGTTTATAGTCATAATTGACTGAAAAAGCATAAGCCCAACCCTCTGGAAAAAAAAAATGCCCGCGCTCCCAAAAAAGTAAGCAATCAAAATTATACAATTTTGCTAATAGATCGTTCATATTTGTAAAGCATCGAACCTACTAAATTGTTTTGGAATCTTATTCGTCTTCTGTTTATTGGAATTGAATATATAATTCATGTCTGCATTCAAAAACGATACAATAATTTACTTAGTAGTATAGGCATTCCATGCACATATAATGTTATTACATAACAAATAATTCATCTGTGCATGCAGCGCATGTGCGCTATATAAATACCATAATATCATTATCATTATCAGTATTATTATTGTTTTTATTATTATATTATTATTGTTATTATTATCATTGTTATTATCATTATCATAATAATAATAATAATAATAATAATAATAATAATAATAATAATAATAATAATAGGCATTTATATAGCGCCATCTATCTAGAAATATTCTATTCCGAGAGTCGCGTTGTTATTATTATTATTACCCCGGCTTTAACTCGAGCTGCCTATCAGCGCTCATGCATTCAAGGAATTAATCCTACCGGGTACCCATTCACCTCACCTGGGTCTAGTGCAGCACAATGTGGATAAATTTCTTGCTGAAGGAGATTACGCCATGGCTGGGATTCGAACCCACGACCCTCTGTTTCAAAGTCAGAAGACTTATCCACTGGGCCACAACGCTCCATCATTATTATCATTATTATTATTATTATCATTATTATTATTATTATCATTATTATTATTATTATAATTTCTTTTTCAAGTAAAAAAATGGAACAAAACATCACAACAAAGAAAACTTATCACCCCAAAAATCAACGCCTCGTGTATAGCAGGAAAATATAGGCATTTCTGGCAAATGAGGGTATATTTATATATTATCACGTTACTCAAATTAATGAATTTAATTGAAACTGTTTCCAGATTCAATCCCTCTGAGCATCCTGTACTTGCCTTCATGAACGCACCGACCAGCACACCGCTATCATTGGACAGAGACCACCTTCATAAATATCTACAATGGTCAGCGGATATAGAGAGGGAGGGCGAAAGGTACATCACAGACAACATCGAAAGGCCGTACGTGGGACTACACCTGCGAAATGGCGCCGATTGGGTAAGTTATCAGTAGACGATATAATTTTTTTTTTCATTATGCTGTATTTTGATTTGTTTGAGATTTTTTCGGTTCATTATTGATGCATTTCATTAATACGTAAGTAGTGTCTTTGTTTAATAATTAATATTTAGCATTATGGAACTGATTTCCAGGTTATGTTTCATTATGAAAAACATTTTAACAATTATTTATTGGTGATTACAGTATCATTGAAATGATGATTATAATCATTTCTATTACGATCATTATCATATGGCTTTTTTAATCAAAATTGTTACAGAGGGGATCATCACCCTCACCCTCGATCACCACCACCACCACCACCATCATCATCATCGTCATCATCATCATCATCATCATCATCTTCTTCATCATCATCACCATCATCACCATCATCATAATATCATCATCACCATCATCATCTTTATCCTCACCACCATTATCATCATCATCACATCATCATCATCCTCATCATCCTCATCATCATCACCATCACCACCATCATCTCCACCATCATCACCACCATCATCATCATCATCATCATCATCATCATTATCATCATCACCACCATTATCATCACCATCATCATATCATCCTCCTCCTCCTCATCATCATAATATCATCATCATCATCACCATCATCATCCTCACCACCATTATCATCATCATCATATCATCATCACCACCATTATCATCATCATCATATCATCATCATCCTCATCATCATCATCCTCCTCCTCCTCCTCCTCATCATCATCAGCAGCAGCAGCATCATCATCACCATCGCCACCATCACCACATTCATCATGAAATCCAACTCTATATTCTGCTCCCGGATTCTTCTTCAGTGAAAATCCTTGAGAATCCATATCCAGTATAAGAATGTCTAAATTTATTTACTACCAAGCTTCACAGTTCGGTCTGGGGCCAGTTTTGACGGTTTTAATACCATGTGAGTAAAAAAAAACGACACCTCATAAATCCCCAATTTAAGAAGAAAATATATGTCATGAATGGATACTCATTATGTATGGCTGGAAAGAGTATCTTCTCCTATGTAATTTAAAACAATATTTATGTAGCATGTGTAATTGTATGTTCAGGAGGTATTCTTTAGAGTGTAAATTTTGACTTGCGCCAAAGTAAAACATATGACTGCAATGAATTAATCAAGATGTCAATGATGTCATAATCCTACAAGGGTTGCATTTAAATCTATTTCAAAAACACTTTTTCAGTAATTCATATTATACTTGTTATAATTAATGAACACTTTTTAGTGTAAATTCTCAAGTTAATTTATTGAAAAGGGATTCGCAAATACGTTCACTCACTCATGTAAGATTATGACATCATTGACTGCTATTTTTTCTTTACTCAGACACATGGTAGAACTGTAAAGTGAGTTTTTAATTCGCTACTTTTTCCAATTTGTACACTTTACCAGTGGATTCGATAGGAGATCCATGCTTTTAATTACCTAAACCTTTATTCCGCATACAGGCCCGTACTTGTGATCTAGCCGATGGGACAATGACGCGTCTATTATCATCATCTCAATGCCTGGGTGTCCATCCTACCACTACAGTTCATAGACAACTATGTATCCAGTCCGAGGAGCTGGTTTCTGAAGAGGTTGGTCATTTTAAGAAAGTCAATCATTCTGAAATTATAATACTTCATTCATCTATTTTCATATTGCAAAGAAAAATTAAATTCATTATTTCTTGTACAGTTGCAAGTATGTTAAAGGTCTTTCATTCAAGCATGACAAATTTTCAATGTAAAAAATGTGAAATAAAACAATATATTGCTGTTCCATTCTTTAACCATTGTGGACATACAATATTTGAAAGAAATACCTGTTTACAAATGCGCCACAGGTACTCATTATGTATTCGTTAAAAAACATCCCACAACAAATTGACCTGAACAAACAGATCAATATCATCAGATAAATATAATACTGAAAAATTTGGTAAAAAATATTTTAGAAAATACAAGATCATACTTGTCTAGTTCAAGTATTTGATTTTTTCATATTTTACATGTTTCACCAGGTGAGGGCGCTGATGCAAGAAAATGAGATCAGGACAATCTTCATCGCAACGGATCATGTTTCTATGCAAGATGATTTACAAAGAGATTTTCCAGATGTAAGTTAACCATGAATGAATGAATGAATGAGTGGATAGATGAATGAATGGATTGGTGAATGAATGAATGAATAGATGGATGAATAAATGGATTGATGGATTGTTGAAAGAGTGAATGAATGAGTGAATGAATGAGTGAATGAATATATAGATGGATGGAAGGATGAATGAATCAATGAATAGATGGGTAGAAAATGTTGATTTTTTAAATACGAATTTAACTTTGTGACAGCTTTAAATAATATTCACAAAATACCATCATATTTTATTTTTTTCTTGGTCGTGATTTTATTCTTTTTTTAAAACTCTTTTTAATTATTTATTTTATTTTATCTATTTATTCATTCATTCATTTATTTTGTTCCGGGGGGGGGGGTCGACTAGATCATGACGATGGTGGAACGTAGGTTCATTGTAGTATTATTAATAGTTTTGGGTTCTCATTTTATAATTTGCTTTGTCTCTGTTACAGTTAAACGTTGTAACTATGGATCCGGAGAGGCCCCAACTGGATATGTATCTACTTGGTGAAGCAGATTATTTCATTGGAAACTGCGTCAGCGCCTTCACCTCGTTTGTCAGGAGACATAGAGATAATGCAAATCTACCAACTCGTTATTTTGGCATGAGACAAAGTCGGAGAGCAGCTATCCATGACGAATTTTAATAATTCTTTAGATTTTAGTTTAGTTAGATAGATTAGATAATTTATACGTTTTTTAAATAACTTTTAAGAATAATTTTCAAGGCTGCATGTCAAAGTTTACTCTTCACTCAAGTGGTAGTATATAGCTCCGTAGTACAAAGGGTTACCTACCAACATCACCATGTAGAGGTGTTGTGGCTCAGTGGATAAGTCTCCGGACTGTAAACCAGAAGGTCAGGGGTTCAAATCCCACCACAGCACTAGCGTCCTTTGGCAAGGCGTTTATCTACATTTGCCACTCTCGACCCAGGTGTATAGAAAATGGGTACCCGGTAGGAAGAAATTCCTTGAATGCTCGATGCGCCCGATCAGGGTAGCCGTATAAAGCCGGGGTAATAGTATGTAGCGCTTAGAAACATTCGTATTAAGCGCTATATAAATGTTGCATATTATTATTATTATTGACCAATCAAGATCATTGTTGCATGCGCATTTTGTTCAAACACTGATCAGGAGCCGATCAGCGTCGTTCTGTTATAATTTGCTATCCATCGCAAGTCTCAAATGTTACGAACTTGCGAGGCCATTAAACAATTAGCTGAAAGTAGAATAATTTTTTTGAAATAAATATATTTTACATTTTAAAATGGAAAATGTAACCCATGTTACTGACACATTTTGGCCATTTTAAAAATAGATACACTGTATAAAGAAGTGATTTAGAAACTGATCGTAACTATAATTCTTATGAAGATACATGAATATTTTTCACCTTTTAAAGAATCGATCTATATATCTTATCCAATAGATGGGGAAAAGGTTTAATTTTAGAAGAGAAAAACTAGATTTCACAACATAGAATGGCATTTAACATCCTTTTGTGAACTTGGGGGTATGATGCGATATTGGTCATACCATAATTTGTTTTATTTACACGTAGATTTTCTGTTGAGTCATTTTGTTTCCTTGGTTAACATGGTTAAGTGCTAGCTAAGAAAAATCACATTGCTTGAAATATGTATGTGAATAATGAAGTACATCTTTTGTCATTTCACTTGCTCTTTCTTCGGTGTAATTTGTTATCCTGTGTTTCTGCGCTACGCGCATAGACTTTATGAAGGAAAATGGACCTTTTCTTATGTTTAAGCATTTATTAAAGTTGAATAATAAAAAATCCAAATATTTACTAAAGAATAACAAGATTAAAACAAAATCGCGGATCACACAAGTAATAAAAGACCAGGTTAAAAATATTTTTAAAAAGAGATAAAACTTTAAGGGAAGAGACTGCGAGACGGAAAGAGACCAACTTTTGAGCAGAGGAAAAAACACAACAACATATGGACATAAATAATAGGGAAAGTCTGGATAGGACAAGCAGCTGAAGGACCCCCCTCTACCTTGCGCACGCACACACACACCCACCCACAAGCACACAAAGAAACCTTACCCTTTCCCCCATACACAGACACACACGCACATACACACATCCCAATACGTATACGTTAAGCTCACGCAAGATTATGAACGCTTTATTAGAGACATTCAAAGAAAATTTGTAAAAACAATCTCTTAATATTCAAAGTAAAAAAAAAGGATTTAAAAGGGGGGGGGATGTTGCAGGGGCGAATCAAGTATTGACAGAAATAGCAGGGGCACTTTAAAACAAATGAGAAGCAAAGAGTAAACAATAAAAAGAAAAATTATATAAAAAGATATCAAACGACAATTTGAGGAGCTGCTCGTTGGTGAAGTCACAAAATTAAATTGAAAAATTCCTAACTCCGTTATTTCTGACGGATTTTGATAAAACCTTTACTTATGTATATTTTTTCTGCTTAAACTTATCGTCAGGGCGAACTTCCCCTTTAACTGTAAATGTCTCCGCTGTTTTAATAATTACTACCTTCTTCAGTGCTTCGCTTATCACCTTACGGAAAACGGATGTATCCTAATCGCCTTTCAATATCAATATATTGTCAAAAATCGTAATCACGATTGCAACTATAATTTAATGTTTTTCATAATGACTAAAAATTAAGGCTTAAAAGTGCCAGTCACCCATATATGTTTAGATAATCATCTCGTCTGGTCTACATCCTATAGAAAAGATGATGATGAGATTATTAACGGAACATATGGGTGGTACTTTTCACCTTCCATCGTTAATGGTTAGAATCAATCTACATGATATCATCAATCAGAGAAGCGCAGATTTCGAACTCTTCTGGATTCAGCGTAGCTCCATTCCTCGCTTTCATTGTTAGAGGAGGGGCGCCCTCTGGTGTTTCGAATTTAAAGCGATGCAAGAGATGAGTAAAGAAGATGAATAGTTCCACCTTGGCTAATTGTTCACCCATACATCTACGACGACCTGGAAATAAAGAAAGAGGATAAGTACGAGAAAGTGAGAGAAATAGAGGGAGAGAGAGAGGGGGGGGGGGGAGAGAAGGAGAAAGAGAGGGGAAGAGGGGAGAAAGAACAATATATATAAAAGAGGGAGATACATGTATATGCAGAGGAAGAAAGGGGGTGAGAAAAAACAGTTTAATCATGGGTTAAGAACGGTTACACAAGGAGATCTCAATCTTTTATCATGGAAACAAAAGAAATTTTGAGCTGCATTGTTCATGTTCAAACTCTACCACCTTCTCACAAGATACATGGGAAAAATAACACAACCAGCAAGTTGGTGTTTACAATGGCATCCCGTACATTGGTTTAACAAAAAGAGGCACCTCTTCAATCATCATTTTTTGTAATGAATACAGCATGAGTTTATTTAATTTCATTCTTAATCTGCATACAAAATAATCATGATGGGCCTATTATGCGAGCATGACTCTACAGAATTACATCCCGGTTCAAACTGTCAATATATTATATTAGAAGTGTGAACATGTGAGACGCTCCATTGATCTCTTCAAATTGCAAAATGAAAATGAATGAAAAGGAACAGTTACCGATAGAGAATGGAATGAGTTCCTCCCTCTGTACAACCTGCTTGGTTTCTGGGTCAAGAAACCTGTCTGGATTGAACTCATCAGGATTCTTCCATAGGTCTGGGTCATGATGAATGGCCCATAGGTTAGGTAGGATGACAGTTCCTTTGGGGATGTCATAGCCATTAAGGACAACGTCTTTGACAGGCGCATGAGGAACTCCTAGAGGCGTGATGGAAGCAAATCTTTGTATCTCGAGCAAAGTAGCCTCCGTGTACGGCAAGTTTGGTCTATCTGTGAGACGTGGTAACCGATTTCGTCCGACAACATCATCAAGTTCCTTGTGGATCTTTTCCTGAACGTCTCGGTGTAATACCATGTACATCAAGGCCCACTTTAAGGTTGTGGCGGTTGTCTCTGTACCGGCAGCAAAAAGATCAGCAACTGCACGATACATGTTGTCTTCAGTGAATGTGTGTTTACCAGGAGACTCACGCTCTGCCTCCATCATCTGCTCAGTGTACATCTCAACAAAACACGTTGGAGATCTCCTACTCTTCTTCTGCTCCTCACTCACTTTCAGTACCATTGGTTTCATAAAGTTATCGTGGGTGCCTTTAAGTGCCAGCATTCGCTTATAACCACTTCTGGGTAAAAACCTCAAGAAAGGGATGAAATTGAAGAGTCCCGCCAACTCGGCGATCTCAAAACTTTCGAACACAGCTGCAAGAATTCGTTGAAAAGATTCATCGTCGTAGTCGAAGCGCTTACCGAGACTCAGCCAACAGATTATATTGGAAACGCTTACAACAATGTCATGGAAAGGTACAAAGGGTTTTGCCTGTCTCGAAGAAAAACTCAGGGCTAGGTGACGTGCCTCGTCGGAGATAGTTTCTTCCATTTTAAACTTGCCCATACCAAGGGATCGTAGAGCTGAGAGTGAGAAGCGACGGTGCTCAGTCTGCATCTGACCAAAGTACGACACGATCAAACCTGAATAAACGAGGGAATATTGAGAATAACTGATGAGAATATTTTCATCAGATGAATTATACGTAGTTTTCGCATTTACTGCGGGGAAACTCTATAAAAGGCATCGATTCCTCTGAAAATGCAATGCAATTATGATAATAGAGAGCTGAGAGTCTTTTGCCGAAAGTTGGTGGACTGGGACAGCAGATCATTCGAAGATTTGCACCGGACAAACAACTGCATACATGTCGTTGTCTAGAGTCAAAAGACTCTGATGCTGTACCGGTCCATCAACTTTCGACAAAAGCCTCTCAGCTCTCCATTGTGATTTGACATGCATTTTCAAAAGGAATCGGGCTGTGTAGAGAGTGTCTCCGTAGTAGATGCCAAAAGTCCGGATTGCTCCGAACACCCAGAACAAAACACCGAAGGGGATTATGCTTTTTTTTTCTACCTACAGGTAAAAGCTACGGAATCAACTACCTATCCAATTACGCCAACTTTCATCAACAAAAACATTATTGAAAGTCCCAACCGAAAGCTTATTGGTTATATCTTATTTACTACTTTCCATTTTGTTCTTCATTATTTTACTGTTAATGTGTACATTAACTTCCTTGAAGCGCCAAGAGATGGACACGCGCTCTGTATACGTAGCCACTGTTATTATTTATTATAATTATTATTACTACCATTATTACTATTATCATTGTCATTATTGTTATCATTATTATCATTGCGATTGTCGTCGTTATAATAATTAATTGCTCCTTCACAACGTTTGCATTTTGATCGACTTTTCCGTCAACAAGTTTAGCAAAACTTGAAATCACACTTTTAACTGTACAATATGTATATAGGGACCTGTAACTGAACTTAGTACATTTAGGCTCCCTATAAGACAAAGTAGAGACTTAAAGGAGAATGAGACGTTTGGGACTATATAGCTTGTGTGAAAACAGAAAAATCAAAGAAACAGATCAACGAAAGTTTGAGAAAAATCGGACAAATAATGAGAAAGTTATGAACATTTTAATATAACGATCACTAATGCTATGGAGATCCTCCGATTTGCCATGTTTGCAATGCGACAAAGCCGTGATGCCACTTGAACAACTCTCAGCATTACTTTAGTATATTTCACTTAAATTGCCTCTTTTATCACATCTATCAATAGATCATAATTATGTTATTTCTATAGGAGGGCATGTAGTACATATTTTCAAAGAATAGATCATGGATAAAGAGTTTGTACCACCTAAGAAAAAGCAAAAAGATACATTTTGAGGGTATTTTATAGTCCATCAAAGGGAAAGTTAATGTGACATCACACATCCTAATTGTTGCATTGCCAATGGGAGGATCTCCATAGTATTAGTGATTGCAATATTCAAATGCTCCTAACTTTCTTATTATTTGTCCGATTTTTCTCAAACTTTCTTTGTTCTTATTCTTTGATTTTTCTGTTTCGACACATGCCTACTTGTTCCAAAGGTTTCGTTCCCCTTTAAAGTTGTCATTTCTATGATTCGACGTCTCCGTCAACAAGTTTAGCAAGATGGTATCACACTTTGACTGTAGACTATTGAGGGATAACAGAACTTGGTGCATATAGGCTCCCTTTTTAAAGACAAAGTACAGACTTTAGAATCCGTTCTGCGGATGGAGACGCCAAATTACCACCTTCCGTACATCTGAAGTACTTAATGTCTAACCATATCTGTAATAGCTCTACGGTCTAACCACACTGATGTCAACATACCATTAGCGGCGTTCACACGGGGGGGGGGGGGGTGACCCTCCTCAATTTACATTTTCAAGCCTACAGTAGCCTATGGGAGAGAGTCGTACCCCCTCCTCCCCAATGGACCAAATATCTCAAGAGATCGCCGCCTATGCAAAGTACATAGAGAAAAAATCCGAATGTATCTCTTAAATTTCCCTTGACAAATTGAAGAGTAGAAATAAGAATCATATTCAATTGAAAGTTTGTCCTAGGGTGGCATTAAGATAAGGGGGGTGGGCTTGGCTGACGTTCGCTGCCCCTCAAATGAGTTTTTTTCACGACCTTGATGAAAAAAAAATGAGAAAAGGAAAGAGAGAAAGATGAAATATGAATATTTTCCGATTAATATTTTTGTATGTCTACATCTATCAGAAAATTGGATTTTGGTAATAAAACGGTTGAAATTTTCTCTCGCTCACATCGCTCTCTGGCAATTTTTGATAAATTTGGCCCGATATAAGCCATTTACCCCCTCAAATTTTCTGAGCGCATTACGCCACTGCTAAGAACGATGCCCATGCATGATTAAATATTTTGAATTGTAAGTTTGCATGGGGTCAAAGTCCAAAGTTTGCATTATAGTGGTCCAATTATTAATATCTCACATCAATCCAATATCTGCATTCAGTTTTAAACGTGATTGGGCATCAATACTTCAAACAAAATTGAACATTTTAATTTATAGCTCCTCATCCCCTCCTCATTAGGGCCAAACTTCCCTTGATTGAATTGTATATACATCATCCATTCTGCAAATAACCAATTAAAATCATTTTAATTTTTTTATGAACATTATTTTTTACGAGGGTTGTAATATGATTGATAATCAATCAATCAATCAATCAATATCAATCAATCAATCAATCATTTTATCAATCAATCAACTTCGGCCTTTCCTCATTTTTGTAGTTCTTCACCCTCAGGTGCGGATCGGGGGGGGGGGGCACGCTCATTTGAGAAGCAAAATTACAATTTTTAATGGAAGATAGACCTTAGTTTTTAAGCTTGTCATTTTTTCGGGTTATCCTTAATTTGTAGTTGAAAACCTTTTTTATTTGCCTGTCAAAATTTTCCTCCGAAAAATTTGCCCCCGCCCCCCTTTGAAAATCCTGGATCCGCCCCCGTTCACCTCTATTATTACTTATCAAATTAATAAACTTACCTTTTCCTTGGACAACATTTTCAATCATTGTGATCTTCGGTCTGTCACTGAATTCATCATTAGATTTCGTGAACGCCTGTCTAATAAGAGAATAGTCACTAAGCACTACCGCATAGAACGATCCCATCTGCATACTGAAGATTGGTCCATACTTCTTGGCCATGTTTGCGAGGATAACGTGTGGCATGTCTTTGCCTGCCAGACTGGGCAGGCTCCCGAGGACCGGCCATTCTCGAGGGCCGCGGGGTGGTAGATTCCTGTATTTCTTAGTCCTTCCCGATCGAACAAGAATGAATGAAAACAGGAACGCAGTAAAACCTGCTAATATAAAAGGTGTGAAGCCAAGCTGGATGAGAGAAACCGACATTTTCTCGGAAGTCGCTCATATATATTTCAGAGCAAGGAGCTTCAAACAGAGCATATTGCACGTTACATAAATTGCAAATTGAGAATAACCAACTCACTGATTATTGATTGATGGGTTTCCGATCTGTATAGGCCAACGAGATAAAGACGTGATGTATAGGCCTAATAATAGATTGCTTTGTGTTCATGGTCGAGTAGGTAGAGTGAATCTCGCGATGTCTGACTTGCAGTGTTTAACAATCAGTGGCGCGCAGGGGAGGCGGAACGGGGGGGGGGGGGGGCAAAATTCCTCGAAGGAAAAATGTTTTTTTTTTTTTAAATGAATGTGCCCTTTTGCAAAATGAAATACCCTTTTGAAGTATTTCAATATGAAATACCCTTTTTTGAAGTAAAACATAATACATTTCAGGTAATAAAATCACAAATCAGGCTCGCGCTTCGCGTTCGCATAAGGTATTTACAAAAAGTGCTTAGAATGTCCTGTTTTCAGGCCAGTGGAATATCACAATTTTTTGGCTCGCATATTGCGCTCGCATCAATTATTGTTTAATAGAGATATTAGAGCAAAAATATTATTGTGTTGTGTCATATTATATTATGTTGTATTACATTACATTGCATTATATTATATTACTCATTTTGTTCTTGGCTACAAAAAATGCAGGATGTCTAAATTTCAGGTATTTAGAATTCTTACATATTTTCAGCTATAGCGCTTCGCTCTCGTATTATTCGATTGGTGAGATATGTATCCTATCAATCACTCAAATGCAGTCCTTATCAGGTCCCATTTCTGATTTGATTTGATTTGATTTGACTTGGTTTTACATAATTATTTCACAAGCACAAACAAAATTATCGGAAAACAATATCAGAAAACTTATGAGAATACAAATCAGACAAGGCATAACAATTGATTCAAATTAAAGAAAATAGCGATTTGGAATTAAAGACAATTTAAAAGAGTGAAATATGAGGGAACCTGCATAAAAAAGCAAGGCTTGCTAATAAGTCTGCAGGATCCAGAAAAAAATTCGGTCTTAATGAGGAGAGGACAGGTAAGTAAATTGATTAGAACAAAGTAATGCCAAAATGTGACGATTGAGTAAGGAATACAAAACTAAATAATAAAATAAATAAATAAATAAAAAAGTGTCTGCCACTCTATGACTATTATTTATTACTCATTACTCAGCCAGAACGTATTAACAAAGTACATGAATATAAAGATTTACAAAGGGAAATTATAAGAATTGATAAGCATCCGTTCCCGCATCCGTTACGTTTGAATATATTAAGTGAGGCACTATGTACCATATCATCATGATCATGGGGAAGATCGTTCCAAAACGATCTGGTCAGTATAACAAAATGCTTAGAATGATTAGTTTTCAGGTTGGGATTTTACAATTTTTGGGCTCGCATATTATTGCGCTCGCATCAGTTATTGTTTGATATAGCACTCACTTTGTTCTTGGTTACAAATAGTACTTAGGATGTCCAGTTTTCAGGTTGGAATATCGTAAATTTTCAGCTCGTGCTTCGCTCTCGCATTATTCGATTGGTGAGATATTTATCCTATCAATCAGGCACTAAATGCAGTCCTTATCATGTCCCTTTTCTGGTCAGTATATTAAAAAAATGCTTAGAATGTCCAGTATTCAGGAGCGTGGAATATCACAAATTTTCAGCTCGCGCTTTAAAGGTCTGAATATTAAACAAACAACCGATCCGTGCTTATAATCGCAAAAGTGAATTTGGTGGGATATGTCTGCTCTTCATGAATTCCTAAAACAGTCCTTAAATGTCCCTTTTCTGGTCTGAATATTAACTTTTCAGCTCGATCGCGCTTCGCGTGAACTCACATCCTGTGGTTAGTAAAATACGTATGGTCTTAGTGAATTCCTACAAACAAGCCACAGAATCCCCTTCTTCAGGTCTGAATTTCAAGTGAGATACGTATCATGTTCATGATTTACAAGGACTAAAAAGTGTTTCCTGTGTTAAGATGTAATTCTAACAAAATCAGCAAGCGCTTGGAGCTCGCACTAAATGACCATTGTAAGATATGTATGCTCTTCATGAGTTCCTAAAAATAATCCTTAAAATGTACAGGTACAAATCATGATTTAAAAAAAATTTGCTTGTAATGTCCCTTTTTAGGTCTGAATATGAAAATTTTCAGCTCGCGCTTCGCGCACGCATTATTTGATCATTGAGATACATATCCGTTTAATGACAGTCATTAAAATGTCTCTATTAGGTCAGTATACCTAGCAATTGAGCGCGCTTCGCGCGCCCACTAAGTGACTCAATTTTCTTGCTGGTGCCCCCACAATACCTTGACCCACCATACGCCACTGGTAAACAACAAAGTTTATTTTTTATTATGTGAACTAGCCCCAGGGGAACAAGCTAGGCTGGGGAGTGGGGGGGGGGGGCGGGGGCTGTGAGTCGACTGAGCCCTGACACCCCAAGTTTGCGTTGCAAATACGAATTGCGAGGAGGATTTTGTCGCGAAGGACCTTGACTTTTTGAGGGTTAGATTCTCGCGTCACTCTTGAGGCCTAATTTGCGACGCCCGGTCGGTGATAAATTAAAGCTTCGTACGTCCGGGGCTACGTAAAACGCATTCAAGTTAATTGCCCCAAAACATGATTATCATTTTTTTAAATCTCTACTCATTGAAATCAATCAATCCTATGTCTTTAGGATTAAAAATGTGTTTACCACATTTTCCATGATAACAATATACAACAACAACTACTACAACTACTACTACTACTACTACTACTACTACTACTACTACTACTACTACTACTACGACGACTACTACTACTACTACTACTACTACTACTACTACTACTACTACTACTACTACTACTACTACTACTACTACTACTACTACTACTACTACTACTACTACTACTACTACTACTACTATATACTGCTGCTACTACTACTGATCATGATACAACAATAATTGTTATTCAATAGATTTTTTTTTTGGAATAATATTTTATTTTCTTCCTCTTTCAAATCAATAACAATTCATATAAATAAAGTTTATTTGCATGTGTACAACAAATAAACAAACAAATAAATATATATAGGCCTATCAATGTCAATGAGATTACAAATATTTTTAAATGGTTACAAATGAAATTAAACTGCCAAATTTCTCTTCTATGACAATGTGAAACTAAAGATAAAAAGCCCATATCAATCGACAAAATAAAGAGAAAAAACACACTTTGTAAAAGATTACTTTTTTCCCTGAATAGAAAATTAAATTATTGTACAAGAAATATAAAAAAGGATAAAAGATTATTTCAACGGTTAATAAGAGGAAGGTTATTATCTTAAAACGTCCCTACACACTCACCTTACCCCCCAGACACCCACACAAGCTCACTTCAAACTCACCACCACCCACAGCTCACCCCCCCCCCTCCGTCACAAAACTCACACATCCATCTACACACGTACACCCACATACGATGCATCCTGCTCTGGTACAACTATCTGTATTTGAACGAATAAACAAAACAAAACAGATTCAAATGAAGCAACCAATACATCCATAGTATTAAGAAAGGTGTGCATTGCACCCCAGCTTCCCCTTTTTAAACGCTATTTGATATTCCGTATCTCTATACTCTTTAACCAATGTGTCACTTTCTGTACGGTTGGCAATATTTCCTGTTTTCATGAACTGAAAATAATATACTTAATTAAGAATATAATACAGTTTATTAAAGTTACTCTTGTAGTATTTCCAGATATCCCCATGAAAATTGTTTTCCAACTGTCACTGCCAATAGATTACTAGTACTCTGAGAAAAGTTGCATAGCGCCATCATTTGTTACAAGTTTGTTAATAATGCAAAATGGCAGCGCCCATGACAGGAATTAGAATGGCATACAAACTTAGAGATTTTACGTGTAAATCAGTAATAAAATGCAAAATGAGCGGTTTCTCTGGAAATCTAGCAGTCACTTCGTTCGTTGAGCATAGTTTATTGAAAGGATCTTGTGGAATAAGGACTCTAACCGTTGATCCAAATACTTCTTGTTGGAATGTCCCGAAACGTTTTCAGTTCACACATGCTACTCGACTTCGAAATAGGAGGAGACTCGATCTGCCACAAAGATCTCAAGAGTTTATTTCAAATCTAAGGAGCAAGGAAAGAGAAACTCTTTTAGCTGAACTATTAAAGTACCAAAACATTAAGAATGTAGACCTAGAAGCTTCTACGAAAAGTACCCCTGGTAAGTAAATTCAGAAAAATCAGCGCTGCCAATGCCATGCTGCTGGTGCACTTTTTCCCACTCACCGGTCGTACCGGGCGTTTTCCGCAAACATCAGCGCGGTAAGTTGTCCCGGCAAACGCGAGTGTCTCAGCTTGGAGGATGCGAAAGTGCACCCACGCCAAAAAACAAACAAAAGAATCTTTTGGACTAGGATTATGATGATGATTATTATTGTGTTGATGATTAGAGTATAGATAGTAAACAGGTACAGGTGAAGATTGTATTAATGAGAAAGAAAAGGTTAAATATTGTGGCATTTTTAAATATTAAAAATTAAAAAAGAAATCATTTGATTTTGATACCGAACCCCCTGCCTAAAAAATAAAAAATGTTGAAGACCTTTTTTCTTTCTTTTTTTTCTGCTTGTCAAATTTTCATGGTGTACAAGTTGACCTCAATGACAATGTGGTGAAGACCTTTTTTACAATTTTTTTTGATTGTCAACATTTCTTCCCGCTTGAAAGTAACCCCCTCCTTCAAAAATCCTGTGTACGCCACTGGTTATTGCTGTGTAGGGCAACCTTGCTTTCTGGTGATGCATATGGAAAAAGCTTTGATGGCATTACTTCCTACTGGGCTAAAATCAATTAATTTCAAGTTTTTGCTCTATCTCAGAGTATCTGGTAAATGTTCTGCATGCAACTAGTACTCAGAACAGTTTTAAACAGTTCAACATCTAGACCACTTGTTCACTGCTACCACCCTGCCTGTGGGGAACCTACAGGTAGGACTATGGTATGCCAATGTTGTACAGGGTACACACTTTAAAAATTCATTAAAATATCACTTTTGTGACCAAAATTACTAATTTCCATACAGTTGCAATTTATTTTTCATTAGTAACTTGGGAATAACTTTGTATTCACCAGAGCGCTCAAAAACTTGAATTTTGGGCATATTTTTGGGTACGCCCTCTATTGGTGGAAAGTAATATGGCAAGAAAATTTTCATTTCTTAATCTCTATTTTTAATTAAGAAAAAAATGATTTAAAGAATCAAATTTAAATAAGAGCCAAGTTATATGAATAATAGGTGTAATAGAAACTGTCAGTGTACAAAAATAAAGCATTTGCCCCAAAGAAAAAGAGAAAATAAGCCAAACATTGCCACCCTTATTATGCCACACATGGAGATATAACTGAGAACAAGGTTATATTATAACCTTGTTCATTGAATGAGTGATCTAGATTGACAATATAGGAAGGGTAGGTTAAGCACTGTTACATCCGTTGATTAAAACTTGTGTACTACTTTTACCCCTCAGTACTTTTCATGTAAAAATGACTCAATTATGAAATAAGGGCTATCTTCCTGGGGGGGGGGGGTCACTTGCATTGACAAGTGGATACCATGCATGCATGGTATCCACTTGTCAATGCAAGTGACCCCCCCCACATTTAACACAGTAGGGTGGAGCTACTTTATTTGGGGGGGGGGTCATGCATGCATGGTATCCACTTGTCAATGCAAGTGACCCCCCCAGGAAGATAGCCCTTATTTCATAATTGAGTCATTTTTGCATGAAAAGTACTGAGGGGTAAAAGCAGTGACCCCCCCCCTCAAATAAAAATGTGTTAAAAGAATGTCTTTTTCAAGATAGATTACAATAGGGTGTCAAAAACACTGAAATAGTAAAAAAGGGTATGTTTGCTAGGAAAACTAGGGCTAAAGGGCTAAATTTGCAAGGGTTTTTAAAAAAAGACTGAAAATGTTTTATGAAGGATATACTCTAGTCCCTTTTGCATGTAGTGTATGCGAGCTCATACCCTTTTTTCAAGTTCTTCATATCATGGCTTTCCATTTCTTGCAGATAAGGAGCTTCCAGAGACAGTCGTTATACCCAATCCAACTAGACAACAATTAAGAATGGGTGAGTATTACTTGCCTATACTGGGCTGTAGAGACTGGAGACGTCTTTACTGTTCCATCCCATCTCAACAACAACAAGTCTTATTCTTGGAAAATAATTTTCTTAACTTATTTACTCTCCCCACCATATCATGATTCTTTGTTTGCTTTCTATTTTGAATGCTACTTGAAATATTCGTTGATGCTGTTAAGATTTGAATGACCACCATTTCAACCTGCAGGTCATTTTTTATTACTTCTTTCCTTGTTTTTTTTTTCTAGTTGCCATCAGCAATGCTCTGCCATTTATTGGATTTGGATTCTTTGACAATGCCATCATGATTATTGCAGTAAGTTTGTCTCTTTCTATAATATTAACGAAATAAATTGGCTTGAAGCAACTATATTCACTGTCTAGTAATCTTCATCATATTCTCAACTGGACTATTGAATGTGTAATTTGTGAAAGTTTTTATTGTTTCATTGAAGATGACCAATTTACAGTTAAACTTGCAAAAGTTGACCTGACAGAAGTCATACATTTGCCCTAGTTGAAGCAATCTTTAACCACAATTATGGAAAGCCAGTAACGTCCAAGTGAAAGCATGAGTTTCTTCGAAATACTTTCTAGACATGATGTATATTCATAAATTCACTGTTTTCTTGAATGCTTCTCTTTCTTTACAAAGGACATTGTGCAAATTTCATGTAGAATGAATTATGGCATTGATGCATTTCCATACCGTTGAGCTTGATTAGATCAATCGTAACTCTTTGTAAATCGGGGCCAAGGAGCCCATAACCCAAAGCTTAGCAATCATCGTAGAAGAAAATCTCTACGATTGATTGCATTCAATCGCTCATGAAAATCAAGCGTGACACAAATAAATGCTAACCTTTGTTTTACGGGACCCAAATTATGTGATTCATGTGCTTTCTTAGACAGTCAGATCTCTCTAAAAGTCAAACAGATTTCTGATGTCCCAAAAGATTTGAATAACATGTAGGCAACGTTATAATAACTTATATGCAGTACTAAAACATAATTGTGTTGTAGGCCTACATTTACACGTATATGATAAGAGGGAATAATTTTACTCTACAAATTTGAATAGGGCTATTCCACGGTTACTCACGTTACATTTGGAGACACCTTGACTCATACTTGGAGCTGTAACTCCATTATTATTGATAGGAACTAAACATCCCCTTATCACAACAAAGTACACAGTCTGACTGTCCTTCGCATAAAAACAAAACTTGGGAAATTCTATTATGCTCCTGGTAAATCTTTGGAATGTGTTGGTTACTCATGTTACATGATTTGGACATGCATAAAATGAAAAGTCAACATAAGTGAAAAGTCTCCTCATACAAGGCTTTTATGAAAGTTGATTATATCCATTTCAAAGAAGTATATTAGGGACACAAACTTTGTATATAATTAAAAAAATAAAGAACACATGGTTTTTACTTGGGGTGCAGATAATATGGTTAATCACGTTACGGTTACTCACGTTACATTTTGTCCATGTATGGTTAACAACACACGTGTCATTAAAAATTCAATAATTTGTGTAAAATTCATTGCTAGGAACATCTAAAAGAGATTTTATACCAAAAATTGGAACAATTGGAGCTTTATTAGGGAGTACGAGGGAAAAGTATGATTTCGCTTACTAATTATGCATAAATTAGCATAATCGCTTAATACCAATTTGCATGAAATAAATTACTGTATAGTATTGTAGATTATGTCCAAGACAAGGTGCATGCAAATTTTCGGCGTGATCGTGCGGCCAATGGCCGAGATCTCAAGGGGGGCCTGGGAGCCCCCCCCCACCCCCCGGGCCATATCAACTCCCCAAAAAAACCGGCCTAGATAGGGTTACAGGTAGGGTTACAGGTAAGGGCATTCAATGTGTTGTTCAAACACTCTTCAAAGTTTGGTTAATCAAAACCAAGTCTTACTAATGCACTCTCGCATTGTGAATACTTCTACTAATATTCAATTTTTTTGTGTGATTGTATGACCACTGATATTTTGATGAACGAAGAATCGCATCAAAGAGATGTACCCTCATTTTGCTTTTAATTAATCAAAAATAACTTCACAACTAACCATGAGACTTAAAACTTGACATCCCACAGAAAATGTTACCGAACTGAATAATTTTTACTGGTTACTCACATTACAGGATGGTTACTCACGTTACAAAGTTACTCACGTTACAGTTTTTCTTCATCAATTTTATAAAAAAATTGTACTTTTTAATGATTTTGATAGTCATCACTGTGTCAAAGATTGTTTGAAGGAAGAGAATTTAAAATCCCACCAATTAACTGTGAAGAATTTTTCTCTCAGAAAACAAAGTCATTTTTTCGGTTACTCACGTTACATCACCTGAACAAGTTGCAATATTTATTTTTGAATGAGTACTGCAAATTTACTTGAAAAGCGGTTGTGTATTTTAAGTAATTTGACTCTTCTAAACTTCAGAAATATATAAAGTGGTATGTTGTTGCAACAACAAAATGGTAATAAGGCATATTTCATTTTTCACTATTTTTCTTGTATTTTGGTACACAATGGAAGCACAACTTTTGACCATTTTTTTCCAAAGTATACATATAAAAATAAACTTTTTATTTCTTGTTCCTGAAACTATCATGTATGAAGGACTTAAAGTATTAAAAAATTCAAGAAAATATTGAATTTGAATTTTTAAGCTCATGTCCACCAACCTGTGGAATTGCCCAATAGCATTTTTGGTCATAAGAGAAAATTTATCAACTAAGTAATTTACAGTCTTCTGTTGAAATATGCTATAAAAAAGTTTGTGGAGCAAATTGTGATGCACTACCAGGAAAATTATTCCCTGGATAACCACAGGTAACACCTTTGTGAATGATGCCTGTAAACAGAAACATGTTTTTTTTATTACTTCAGGGCGATTACATTGATGTGACAATAGGAGGTGCACTAAGTATATCAACAATGGCTGGTAAGTGACTCTGTCCCGTTCCATGAATTTCATATGCCTTTGTATTCATAGTTAGATACATGTATTACTTGATGAATGTTTTTGCAGGGCTGCACACCAACCCTCTTTTACTGGTCCGACCAGATCATGTTGGACCAGAAGATAGCCAGTTTTTCCAACTTACACTGGTCCGAACTTAAAATTTACTGGTCCAAAGAAATCAAGAAATTTATTTTGACTCCCCCCAAAAACACCAACAACCAAACAGTTGGCTACACACACACAATATATAATTCATGAGAGTCATACATCAATTTTATTGAGCCATATTTGTGACATGCCAGAGCCATGTTTATCATTTATAAAAGAGAAGAAAATATCATTTGTATCAGTTTCATGTCATTTTTACGGGTCACGTCGGAGTAGTATATCTGGCTATTTCTCAAAATTTACTGGCCCGATAGCAATTTTTACCGGTCTGGGACCATCTGACTTGTGCCAGTGTAGCGCTCTTTTTTTTGTCCATTAAAGCATGTATGTACACTTAAGTATATGACAACTTTAAATTGTTCCCTTCGCCTATGTCCACTTGAACCTTGGACTGTTCACATTCCAATGTTGTCAGATCAAATTTCTGTCCAAAAGCTAGTCTAATTGTGATCATCATGTTTTCTTTGTCTACACAGCGGCAGGCTTTGGCAATATGATATCTGATGTTGCAGGAATAGGGTGAGTCAAAAAACCTTGCACTTGGGGTTCAATTTTACTAGTGTCATATGATATCCATATCAGATTTTTTTTCCAGAATACTAATGAGGGGGGAGGGATGAGTTATTGTCTTTTTGAAGAGGAAAAGATGTGTACCTTTATAATAGAGGGAAATTTCACTCTGACAAAAATTTTGTTGTAAGAAAAGCTAATTTTTTTTTATGGTAAAGGTCTGAGGCAAATCCATAAAAGATTAAAAAAATTATTAAAATCTTTATTTCTTTTACATCATTTTCCCACATATCGTATGGTAAAACAAATCAACAAAATGTAATTTTGTGTAAAAAAAATGAATAATTGTTTTGACTGTACCTTCAGTATATCAACAGACAAATTATTCCACACTCGCTCCTCAAAGTTAAAAAAGTTTGGACATCATGAAGCATTAAGAAATTTAAATTTGATATGCATTTTATATTACTTAACATGTTGGGCAGCTGCTCGTATTCATGTCACAAACCTAAAACTTAAAATTCTGATAATTTTGGTAATCTTTGAAGGAATTTTCCTTGAATCCTCACCAATATTTGTTGTAATTTTTTTCTGGTATTTTTACAAGAGACTTTTCTTCAGGGTGAATTTCTTCTTGAATGAAGATTCAAACCTTGTCTTTAGCAGTGTGAATTACAAGTTGTAGCAAAATAATGTGACAGGTTGAGCAAACGGATGACAAATAATAAAAGAAAAAAAAAAACAGAGTAATGTCACTTCAGCCCCAGAATTAACAAAATAAATGTATGATGTGCACTTTCAACTGAATGCGGTTGTTGTAATAATGATAAGTGCATTGAAAACAATTTGTTTTATCATTATGCATGTAGTTTGGCAGGTACCGTAGAGGCTTTTGTGTCTAAGATAGGTGTACAGGTTCCAGTTCTTACTCCTGAGCAACAAGACCTAACAAAGACAAGATGGACCGCTAATGTGGTATGTAGTAGTATGCCTTTTATCTTCTTCCATTCGGGTACTGTCATGTGTACTTTGGATGTGTGGTCTAGTGGTTAGAGCATTGGACTCATAATCGCAAGGTTACAAGTTCGAATCCCCACTGTGATAAAAAGGTCAGAGAGTGATGTCTGTCATCGATAAGGTCAGACACTATGGCTAATTAAACTAGATCAATAAGCTCTCAATTATATTTGCATCAAATTCTACAACGTTTTATACCAAAATTGAGTTGCAGAGGGTTGTAATGTGTGCGGCACGTGACTCACTTGACATTTGAAAGTTTGAGGTTGTCACTACTCACTACTTGCTTAATGTGCTTTTTATGAAACAAAAAGTCCTTTGGATATTCAGGGTGAAATCTACTTTTCTTTGGGAAATATCTGATGAATGAGATGGTCTATAATGCACTTATTGTAATTGTATTTTTAATTTTCCCCCTTTTTTTCAGTCTCGTGCTCTGGGTATAGCTGTAGGCTGCTTCATCGGAATGTTCCCACTTTTCTTCCTGAAAACAAAAGAAGATATAGAAAGTGATGAAGAGGATGACAAAGGGACAACGTAGATATTCTTGCGATGATCCTTTTCCTGTTCCTCCTTGTTATGCTGCGAGTATCATAATCACATCATAGTCTACTCTACCCTTTCCCTGCGTAAAGAAAGATTATTGTGCATTTTGATGGGGAATCGACACCATTTGGATATGTGTATCAATGCAAAGTAGAATGAGACCAGCAGACGTGAAGAACCACTGGAAATTACTCTCTCACTTTTCACTGGCGGATTGGCCTGAAGCAGGATTGGCCGAAGAATTTCTAACTGGTACATCACCAAGTTTGCTGTCCCCCAAAGATGCCTCTGTTACAGGCATTTCCACTGCTTTTCACAAAGTCTGGGGTCAGCAAATGATGATCAACTCCCCATGAAGCTAATGCCCATCTGACTTTAACATACAGCAATGAGTACAGTGTTATAAATGCAGTTTTGTGGTAAACACAGTCGCAAGCAGTGCCTGTGCATCATTTGCTTTATTATGAAATGGATTGCTGTAATGATGATGATAATTCTTCTTCTCCCAATCACTTTGATGTAGTATCTATCACTATTTATCCTCTCAACCAGAACTAAAGTTTATCTTTATCACTTGATTACAAACAGAATCATTTGTAACGATGCAACTGCTTGCAACTCTGTTTCATTTGATAGATATTGGTCGAAGATTAAAACAGTTTAATGTATGATATTATGTAATGATATATTTATGTGTGCAATATATACTTAATATCTTGTGACTTCAATGAAGTGGTATACATAGAGATATAATGGCAGTTGTGCTTGAGTAGATAAGCATTTGGTCTGTTGCTATAAATAGGCAATGAGTGCATAATCTGTTCAAGGTGCTTCTTATTACGTGGGGCTTAGCTAGATCTGGCATTTCCAGTGCTCAAATATTCTACATGTAGGTATCCCAGCCATGGCATAATTTCCTTCAGCAAAAACTTTATCCTCATTGTGCTGCACTCAACCCAGGTGAGGTGAATAGGTACCCGGCAGGAGCGCTGAAAGGCAGCTCGAGCTAAAGCCGGGTAATAATAAAGCGCGTTGGAATATAATATTTCGAGATAGATAGCGCTATATAAATGCCTATTATGGTTATTATTAGGTACTAATCCTGCTGGATCCCCATACTGAAGGAAAACCCACGAAGTGTAAAGTCAGTGGCACACTTTGAGATGCGATCGCAATAACAAAATAACAGAGTATGCACCAACCTACAACGCGCTGCAACTGTGACCCGCTTTGTTGCAGTGGGATCGCAGACCAAATCTCAGACATTTGACATGTCAAATCTTTCTGAAATTTTTCTACAATTCTGCTTATTTCAGCCAATCAGATTTGGCAAACTCACACTTTTTATATTCAATTGGACCCTGGTGCCTGTTTCACAATGATTTACTAGTACTACTATAGTAACTGCTGAGCCCCTTAACTAGTCTGCATGCACAGACCCTGTTTGAAACTTTGATCAACTATTGGGTCTGCAGACAAAGACAAGCACAAATCCTTCCTGTTTCACTTCTGAGTGAGAGGGCCTTCAGTACACAAGTCATCGTAGGCTTTGCATTCAGACCCCTTTACTAGAGTGAAGGGTTTGCACAGCAGACTACCCAGTTACCATGGTATTTTTTATAATTACAAAGTTTTGAATTCTTATGAAGCAGGCTCCGTGGGTGTTTATCTGTTCTATAGTCAGAATGACTGTACCATGAAATAGATGCCAAATGTCTTTTTTTTACTTTATTCAAAATTTAGTTTTATTTCCTTACTCTTAAAAAATTGGACTATTACTTTTTGTTTTATAGTAAATCACGTCATCTTGATTCTTGCTAGTGTTTTCAAATGCGGTCTTACAAATGTTGTAAAGTAATGCATATATGATGCAGTGTTTACATTCATGCAGTCACGCATTGATTTTTTCTATTGATAAAACAGTATGGATTATAATGTCCATTTGGTGACATTAAAAACGTTTTTTTTTTCACTTTCTCAATCGAATGGTGGACAGTACTTACATTATAATGTGGAACAATGATCCAAAGAGAAACATTAGTAATATTACTTAAGTTACTTTGTAACAGTACTTTGTGCTTTCATATAACTCCATTTTATAATGAAAATAATAATTATTAATGCTTTTATCCAGTAGAAGCAGTGTACGGTGAAGTATTCATAATAAAAATTTTAGTAGTAATATTCTGCTTTAAACTTAATACTTCAGTCTTGCAAAGAATTGCAATAGACTTGAATCATACTCTATTTGTGATTGATCTAGTTTTTTCATCTTTTAAGTACATAATTTAAGATTAGTTTCAGTTAGTTTGATTGGAATCTATCACTCTTTGTAAGACTGGGACCAGGGCCCGGTTTTAAAGAGTTACGATTGATCCGATCAATCATAACTATGGAAAGCCAGCAATGCCAACATCTAAAATGCATTTTTTTTCAAAATGTTTTGTAGATATGACGTATATTCATACATTCACCATTATCTTTGACAATTTGATGTGCTCCTCTTTGTTTACAAAAAGGAGGGGACATCGTGCAAATTTCCTGTAGAAACAATTATGGATTTCCATGTAGTTGAGGTTGATCAAATCAATCGCAATGCTTTGTAAGACGGGACCCAGGCCTACATCTCTAACTGTAATCAGGGGGTGATGCCAGGATTTTTCTAAGGGGGGGGGGGGAGGGGGAAGACGGACTAAACATGCTGTCATGATTTTTTCTCGGTTGAATTATTGGGTACAGTATCATACATGTAGAGTTACGCTTTCTGTACCTCTCCTATTTATACCCTAGTCCCTTCTTTCTTCCTCTTATTTTTCTCTCTCTTTTTTGTCACTTTTTTCTTACTACTTGAAAACTTGTTGTGTGGTCGCCTCATCTGCCCCCTCCCCTCCCTGTGGCACCACCCTTGACTGAAACCAAAACTAAAGTTTCTTCCACTAGGGCTATTATTATTCAACTCAAAGACCTCTTGCATATTTGGACTGTCTCAATAACAATGGTAATAATCATACTTTTGTATAGTGCAGCCTTCATATGAGTAATTGAGTATAATATAATATTTAATATTAAAAACATAAAAATGCATAGTATTAAGGCCCTTAGCCAGGCTTTTGAATTAGAGGGTTCAATCACTTCTCTTTTTTTTCTCCTTTTCCTCCCAATTATTCTTGCTTTTGAAAAACTTTGTGAATTGATCGACCCCCCCTGCTACAGGCTTGCTGTTGTATATTTAAAACAATTAGAATATTTATTGAAATTATGTGTACATTTTTGGCAATAACTTGTTTCTATAGAGGTGATGGATATGACACCATCAATAGAATGCTAGTGATAATATCATTGACAGGTAACTTTGCCAAGGTCGAATCTTTTAGGACCACTCGGAAGAAGTATGAAAGACATCTGGTCTAAGTTATCGGTTGAAATTCCCTTAAAAAAAGGCTATTCTGGAGAACAAGCAGAAGGGAAGGGCATTTTAGGTGTGAACACTAGTTTTAGGAGTGGACCAAAACTTTCTAATATTAATATAGATTATGTCTTTGTATTTGTGTAGGCTTCCATTTACCTTTCCCAGATGTTTTTTGTGTAATAATAACTTTATTTCAAATAAAGTCAGGTTGAGAATGATATTCTTCAATCTATATGTTTTGCTGGAAGTAAATTATATGTGATGTGTTTGTGTTGTCACTTCTAAAGTCTTTCAAAATGTCATTTGTATGGTGATAAAAATATTGTAGAGAAATGTAATTGGATGTTTCATGGGAGAATACAATCATATAAAACATACAATTTTGTAACTCAAATGTCAATGGCTGCGGAAGCGGGAGAGGAGGGGGGGGGGGTAATGATTGTGATTTTTTGCATGGTCAGCCCCCCCACTTTCAAAACCGTTCCATGTCCCCTGAATGTGAATGTGTCTAAAGTCATATAATTATTGATTAGACTTTGTCAAATGTGCGTTCTTAAAACAGTAAAGGTTATTTGTTAAAACAAAACATAACATGATGAATGAAAAGATAATGGATTTGATGTCTCGAACATGTGCAAAATGAAATCAGAAAAATAAAGCATTATTTGTAATTCTGTACAAATTAACCCAAGCAAATATTCTCACTGCTTCTGCCGTTCTGGAAAATAAATGAGTGTTATTGTACCAGTACTCATTTTAACAATCATAATCACGTTTACATGTACACCTTCCCATGCCCCCAAATAGTATTCTTTATGATTATGTGTGAAATAATTGTTTGTGATTATGGTGTAAATGCTTGCTCTTTATTTTTCATAGATAGATTACTGTTCTTAGAGAGTGAATATTTACTCGGACATCAATATAGATTATCTGAAAAGTAGGTTGGATCCACGTTTTAATGATTTTTTTTCTTAGATACATGGCTACTTCTGTACTTGCACAAAAGAGTTACCTCACAGAAGGGGCTAGATCCCCTTTTATGTGATTGTGATATCAGATTTGTTGTCTTAAGTTTGTAACATCTGAGATGAATATTGAAAGCTCTCAAAAGTTCAACTTTCTTTTATATTGCAGGATGGGGCAATCACATACCAGGGCCCTGTCTTACAAAGAGTGACGATTGATCCAATCACTCGTAACTCTATGGAACTCCAACAGTGTCATAATTTTTTCTACAGGAAATTTGCAAAATGTCCTTTGTTAACAAAGGCAAACGCGCCAAACTGTCAAGAAAACAATGAACTTTTTTTTTATAATTCTATTTTTATTGAAAAAATCAAGAAAATCACAATATTAACAAAAATTATTGCATGATTAAAGTACAAAATCGAGGGAACAAGAAAAATAAAAATAATGAAACAAAGGCTTTAAAAAATCTCTCATTCAAGGGTGAATTCTGTATTGGATTTAAGCCCTAATACACTTCCCTTTCTTTTGGAGTCCACAACCTCTTTGAAACAAATTATGGACTAGAATAGCTGAGGCAGGGACGCGTTGCGATCCAGATACAATGAACTTATGAATATACCTAGCAAAAGTTGTGAACAAACATCCCTGTGCATGTTAGATGTTGATGTTGCTGGCTTTCCATAGTTGTGGTTGATTGGATCACAGGCAATTCTTTGTGAGACAGGGCCCAGTAGGTATGCAGTGGAGGCCTGGATGAGGCTGATGCTGTTTTCATTTCTGAGAAAAGACTGAACTTGGTTGCTTTTGCAAGCAAAGGTGGAATCTCTTTTTGAAACAGTTTTAAAGGAAAAAAAAGGCATTATCTTTGATACATGCATTGCTAGATATTGATATGTATTTATTTGAAAATGATCCTATACCCCATACATCAATATTGTCATTTTCATTACCATATTGTGGGTAATATAATAAACTTGTGATGACAGATATTGTGTTTGATGCTATCCATAATGGTGTATTATGTCTAAAACCTGGGTCTAGTTTCCAGAAGAGATGTGGAAAAAGCTTTTTTTTCAGGGGGGGGGGGGGGTGCTCACACTTTGTCCAATTAACATGAACAAAAACCATTAAAATTGCAATTATTTTGATGTTTATATACTGTATTTAGTGCCCTTACATATGGCTCATTCCCGGCCCCCACAATTAAGAAAAAAAAAATGTTTAAAGGAACCTACGACTGATATGGTCGTGAAAATGTTGAAATGCAAAAAAGAAAAGTACTATCACACCTTCAGTGCTCCATAAATGTATAGGATAGGACTACATGTATGACTCTGAAAAAAGAGGAACTTGTTATTAAAAAAATAACACTATAACTCATATTATGCTTAGGGTGTGAAGTTAAAGAAAAAATACTTATTCATAAAGGAATATAGAAATGTCTGTTTGAGGAACTGGCCATATTGTTGAAGTGTTAAAACAGTAAAAATTGTTTTACTTTTTAAAACTTCATCACCAATTGTCTATGATTTTCAAGACATGCAAAATGAACTTGTTTTTTTCTTAAAATTAGAATTCACACTGGAAGTTTGTGTGAGTTTGAAAAGAAGGCTGTTATAATCCTTATCAAAGTGACCAGTGCCCAAATTCACAGATGAAGCCTGTACTGCAAGACCATTTTATCTCCCCCCCCCATATGTAGATAGCTTTATGCCAGAGTTTTAGCTTGAGGAAGTCTAGCGATTACAATGTTTGCTTTTCTATCCTTAGTGCTTAAAATCTTACCTGTATTATTAGGTTAAAATTTAACCCCATCGGACCCTAAAATAAAAAAAATCCGGACCCATGAATTCAGACCTATTAGTTGAGCAGCGATTAGAACTTAACAGATTCCAAAAATAATAGTATGACATCATCGCCATCATCATCATCATCAGCTGACCCTGACGTCATATCAACGCATTACAGGAAAAATAAAAAGTGGAAGCGATTTTTGCAAGCGACGATACCGTCGATACAACAATCAAGAGTCGAATTTCTAGCATCAAGTTAAAAGTACTATTATTCCTCTTCAAGTTAAAAAGGGTGCCGGTAAGTTTGTTTTCTTTTCCTTCCGACTAAATTATTTGAGCAAGTAGATTTGTTACAGCCGAGTTATGAGCCTGAACGAGAGTCAGTCGCTGCTGGCCATAGCGCGGCGTTGAGTGCGAGTGGCAGCCGGGTCACTTCCCCGGCCGCGACGGCCAGGCGCGGGCTGGGGCAAAGGCCTTCCCCACGGCCAACCTGGTGGACTGAGCTGTGAGTGAATTGCACTGTCTTCAGAGTCAGACTTTCCTTGTTTCACCACCAGGTTAGGGCAAGGGAACTCTACAGCAGAGCCCAGGCCAGGAGCCGGATCCAAGGCCAAGCACATTTGAACATGCTGAATGTATGAATCAAATTGGTTAAAAATTGTGATGCAAGCTGAGCTGAGCTGAAAGTTTGAAACGGATCTAGATTCAAATCAATCTAAGCAAAACAAGCCGGCAAAGCTCTTGTCCCGAAATGAAAAAAAAACAAGAAAAATATCACTCAGAATTTGGTCTCTTCTGACACAGGTATATCATGGATGTATATTTAATCTTATGCATACATGTGCAGGATCACTCATTTTAATATAAACCAACTATGATATATCCCAGTTACATCTCTGAAAGTATGACTGTGGCAAAATAAGGTTGACAACGTTTGGATTGTTTTCTCTTTTTCTTTCAGACAAATGCTTGATTTTTTCACTCTGTCAGTTTCCATCACGGCTTTTCATTATATAACTTGGCTCTTATTTAAGTAAATTTGATTCTTTAGATTTTTTCTTTATTAAAAATAGAGCTCGAAAAATGAAACTTTTCTTGCCATATTACTTTCTACCAATAGAGGGCATACACAAAATGTGCCCAAAATTTGATTTTTTTAGCGTTCAGGTCAGTAATTTTTTTTTTGGGGGGTCATCACACATCTCAAATCTCAAATGATTAATGTGTGATTTATAAAGCGTTAACATATTGTAGGGGAGAGTACAATAAATAAGGCCACCTTTAAATAATTCCAGTTGTATCTTTAATACACTACCATTCAGCTATCTTTGACTCACTATTGCCTGTAAAAACAGTAGATTCGGTCCACTGAATCTAATTGTTCTCTTTTTTTACGGTGAGTCGAAGATAGCTGACTGGTAGTGTAGTTAAAATGTAGTTTTTTTTTGTTATAGTATGTTGGCCTACACACCAAAAAGCAATAAGACCATAAATTTATGGATTTGGCTAGAGGATTAGACTAGCAATAGACTGCCTGCTTTGTAAGCAAGTGAATATTTTACTTCATATAGAATGGATGCTCCGGGCTGAGAATATTTCTAAATAAATGAAGTAAAATTCATAGAGCAGAATGCTGAAAATTTCATCAAAATCGGATAACAAATAGCAAAGTTATTGAGTTTTTAAAGGCCAAGTCCACCCCAAGAAAAAGTTGATTCGAATAAAAAGAGAAAAATCTATCAAGCATATTATAACTGAAAATTTCATCAAAATTGGATGTAAAGTAAGAAAGTTATGACATTTCAAAGTTTTGCTTAGTTTCACAAAAAAGTATTACATGTACACATCCTAGTCGGTATGCAAATGAGGATACTGATGACTTCATCCACTCTCTATTTCTTTTGTATTTTATTAAATGAATATGAAATATTCTAACTTTCTCCTCATTGTCAAGTGAAACAACAATTAATTCCTCCCTGAACATGTGGAATTAGCATTGTTTGATACTATATGGTTCAGTGAAGTTATGGTTGAATCTCAAAAAAATGAAATATTGTATAATTCAAACAATATAAAACAAAAGAAATAGTGAGTGATGGACATCATCGACTGTCTCATTTGCATTTCACTGTTGTGTGAAAAATAGGGGAAACTTTGAAATGTTATACATTTCTTTGATTTTGATGAAATTTTCAGCTGTATGCTTGTTTGTTCTCTATTTATTCAAATCAACATTTTTCTTGGATGGACTTGACCTTTAAGTTAAGCAATATTTTGTGAAAACAGTTATATGCATGTTGTCATGAATATTCATTAGGTGGGCCGATGATGTCACATCCCCCACATTCCTTTTTCTTAATGTTATTTATACAAAACCATGATGTGTAAATGATGTCTGTGTCTCCAGAAGTTGCAGTGCTCAATACAGTAAATAACTAGTGCACTTTAGTTGTCAGTCCAGTTGTCTTAGTTCTTGGTATAATTTTTTTTAATAAACCTAATTTCATACGATGAAATACAAAAGAAGTGGGGATATGACTTCATTCAGCCCACCTAGTGAATATTCATGAAGACAAGCCTAGAACTGTTTTTACCGGAATAATGCACATTTTTTAAATTCAATAACTTTGTTATTTGTTATCCAATTTTAATAAAATTTTCTGCATTTTGCTCTTTTGAGTTTTTTTCTGTTTATTGAAATATAAATATCTTTGAATTACCCATTATAGTATTACTAGCTTGCAAATGTGTAGCGTTGTGGCCCAGTGGATAAGTCTTCTGACTTTTAAACAGAGGGTCGTGGGTTCGAATCCCAGCCATGGCGTAATTTCCTTCAGCAAGAATTTTATCCGCATTGTGCTGCACTCGATCCAGGTGAGGTGAATGCACACCCGGCAGGATTAATTCCTTGAATGCTTGAGCGCTGAAAGGCAGCTCGAGCTATAAAAGCCTGGGTAATAATAATAATAACGCGCCTCGGAATAGAATATTTCTAGATAGATGGCGCTATATAAGTGCCTTTTATTATTATTATTAATTATTAAATTTAAAAAAAATCCCAAATGAATTCAAGCCTGCTCTCTGTGCACAGGAACTTGGGTTTCATTAACATTGTAATAACAACTACATGTAAGCATGCTGCACAAAATTTATGTCATATTTTCTATCACGTGGTGATTTGATAAATTTTTGGGTACCTCATTGGTGGAGGGGGGGGGGGGGGGCGGGGTGCACCTGACCCTCATACATAATGTCTGTGGCGTAATATTTGAAATTTGGGGGAAAGGGGGTGGGGACCGTCCCCCCTGGTCATTGCCCATGTTGGCTACTTTGGTAAGCCTGTGTTGGTGCACACATTGTGTGTGTTATGCCTGCAGCATTCATGACGACACTGAAATTACATATCATTGTTTTGTAATTAATAATAATTTGGAAGAATATTGTTTATATCATGGTTATGAGAAAAATCAAGTTCTTTGGTCTGGCTGCATTTCCTCTAGGTCACATTTGGCATTGTGCATGTATATCTCTGTTTTTGATCTTAGGAAATTACATGCAGTGATATACATGTACATTTACTTGTGAAAATTACAATTCCATTATACTATACATGTATTAAAAGTCTATGGTGTAAAACGACAAATCATTCATTTTGTTCTTTTTTTTAGTATCACATTCATAAAGAGACTGAGATCCCATTACAAATCGCACTTGAGTGTGAATATTATGTTTTGTGCTGTGAACTATGATTCAAGAGTTTTCCTGATCCAATAACATTGTGTGGGTGTGTGTATCAAGACCGGTAGGATTTCCTCTTTCACTCAAACACCATTTCCTTCCAATGAAATCATGTATTATTGAATTCACTCTGTCATGCTGAATTACTGATTCTGCCTGCTAAGTACAGGAAGAAGATTATCATTTCATTGGTATGAATTAGCTTGTTTATGAAGCATAATAACCAATTACATTGTGGAAGTAGTCACTATTCTTGTTATTTTTGTGGACTGCATACACTCCTTATTGTATTACAATGTAATCCTCCTTGTACTCAAGGAATTCTATGAGACACAATGTAGGTCCTGTATTTTGATATTCTCATTTTCCCCTTAAAATATGCAGAGTTACTGCCTTTTCTTCTGTATTTTACACTGTTCACATTCTTGCCACAACATAGTATTAATTTAATGATGCATTGAAGTGAAAAATAAAAGAGATACAGGTACAGAGCTACCAAGTCTCACGCATTATGCGTGAGACTCAAACATTTTGGACTCTTGTTCATCCCCTCAAATCTCTGTCTCACGCAACTATCACATCCTATCCCATATACATTTTACACAATGTCTGTGATCTCACTCAGATTCACAGAAAATCTCACGCGTAGCTGGTCTTTGAACTTGGCATCTCTGCAGGTATACATACAATAAAGGAGGAAATCAATACAATGACCATGTACATGTATACCTGTGATCCATGTACATGTAGACGGTGTAAGGGCTTGAATTGAAGATCTAACAGATATATCTTTTCTTTGTTTCTGTACATGTAGATTCCTGAATTTACCTTAGAAAGTAAAACCTGTCATCAATCATCATGTCTCTCTATCCGTCACCTTGGAAGATATGAAAGTTGACCAAATGGCTCAGGTAAGTTTTAAGGGTACTGTAAGTTTGCCCTGATGAAAAGATTGTTGTAAATATATTAAAATACATGTAACAGGAAAAATAATAAATTTGATATTGTTGTGAAGGTTTGAGGATAATCCATCAATTGATCTTCTAATACATGTAGGTCCATCTCTCCCCTTTTTTCTCTTTCACTCTCTCATTGTGCTGCCTTTTAATTACTTTTGTCTAGTAGGGTAATATGTTGTGAAGATACAACAGGTTGTTCTTTTAAGATACCGGTATTCATTATTGCAACAATTCAGAATATCTGCTAGCATGATATTACGTACAGTACTTATGACCTTGAACGCTATTTAATCACTTGGTTTTTTTTTCTCTAGTTTTTTAAAAACATTTTTTGTTCAGTAAAGCAATAACAATAGCAATTTTTATTCTATCTAATCAATTTTAAGATTATTGTTATAATAGTCATTTTTTTATTTATTATTGTTGTTGTTATTATTATTGAATTATTATTATTATTATTATTAAAATTGTTGTCATTGTTATTATTAAATTATTATTATTACTATTAGTATTGTTGTAATTGTTACTATTAAGTTATTATTTTTATTATTATTATTATTATCATTATAATAAATGATAATTACATGTATTCTACCTTGATGTATCCAGGCCCAGGTCAACTTCAATCAACAGGCACAGGCCGCGGCCCAAGCCATCGCCAGTGCCCCTGCCGGGTCTACTGTTGTCATGACAACAAGCTCACTCTATCCCTCCCTGGAGGAATGGATGGGTTTTCCTCCCGCTGAGATGCAGGCCTATGCTCAGCAGTCATCGGTAAGTACATGTAATTCTTGTGGATACAGTCACACCAACGATACAGACTCCCAACCAACCAAAGGTACATGTATGTCATTGGAAAAAATGTATGATGGTGGGCCCCAAGCCTGTGCACCTAACAATTTGAGTTTAGATTTTAACATGAATTTCTTCTTATTTCACAAAATCTTTTGGTTGATAATGTTCCTTATATTATAAAGAGTAGTGTACCAAATTTGTCATTAAAAAAATGAAAGGAAATATAGGATTTTCTTGGAAAAACCTCGGTAGTCATTTTCAGATTGAAAAAAAAATCGATTCAGAGATTTTGATGACAAAACTTTGTATTTTGAGGCTGTCACATGAAATGCCCTGAATTCATTTTTTTTCCACCATTTTGAGTCGGATTTTTTTATGAATACCTGCCTGTGTAAAGTTTGTGCTCGTTGCGTATCTTCTTTTACTAGAATCGCGCAGATACGCGGGTGTGCGGACTTGGGAGACCGCGCAGATATAGGGGAACTGACCATACAAGATTTGGTCAGGTTGTGGTCGGTTTCGCTGGTGCAACTGTGGCAAAGTCTGATCATTTGAAAGGGGGAAATTCACTCTGAAGGGGAGTGTGGTCAATCCTGAGGTTGGTTTTAATGAATGCAGAGAGATTAGAGGAATATGATAGTGAAGTTTGGTGTAAATCCATCAAAGAATAACAGTTTTAAGATTTCATTTTTGTGATGTCAGTGGTATTGAAATACATACATATTTATAAATAAATACAGAATTCTCTTTATTTGTTTATTAATTGAATATAGATCAATAGAAATATGAATAAACACAACATTCTCTTTATTCATTTATTAAGTTATTGAACAAATTTGTATGGATAAAAAACCCCAGTACAACAACACTTTAACATTATTCTTAACATTATCATGTTGAGCAGGGCCCGCAGGGAGAAAAGTTTTCGGAACTGAAGTGGCTACCCTGGGTAGTAGGTATCTCAAGCAGGCTAGGGGAGCAGAAATAACATCAATAAAGAGAGAGAGAAAAAAAACGAAAAATATCTACATGTATAAACAACATATAAAACATCCCATAAGTTTCAGCCTAGTACATGTATATCTCTGTAATACATACAGAAGATTTCACACAGTGTAGTCACATGTTAAAAGTACTAAAGTTAACCAGCTATCTTGAGTTAAGGCTCTGAATCTGTATACTGTTTCAGAGGCGGTGTCAGGGTATTTCAATATTAAAGAGGTTGGGATAAGACCACCCATTTTTTTATATAAAATGGAATTACATGGATCATATTGGTTTGCATGTCCAACCTCTCTCTTTTTGCCCTTTTTCCCTTCCCTTTTCTCCTTTTCTTCTATTAATTTCTCTTCATTACTTGAGGAAATTCATGGAGGGATAGCTGCCCCCCTCCTGCTCCCGCTCTGTCAAAACAAACATACTATCTTGTGATCACCTATGGCTACATGTACATGTATTAACGGGTATGATGTCATTGTCATTGCCAGAACATGTGATCTGTACTAAGTCAAGATCAAAGTCCAATTTACATGTAAAGTGGGCGTCCTGTGTACACATAAATCATTGTACCTGTAGGTATTGCTTTGAATAACTGATTAGTAATGATAATAACCTGAGTAATTTGAACAAACAATGATGAAGAATATAATCACATAAAACGGACATAAAAGCCAGGAAAAAGGACAGATATGTACATGTATAAAGCCGACCCCCCTCCCCCCTTGTTTCTAGTAGCATATCAGGTCAGCGCTGGTAAATCTACACAAGTACTGTAATTTGTGTTAGAAACAAAGTGGGTATTTCAAATTCAATCCTTTGGTACTTTGATTTCACTTCCTGAATGAGTATGATTAATGACATAAACACTCTATTTAGCTGCTAAACCAATGAACAATGAAGCTAAACTTGAGTAGTTTCAGCAAGCAATAATTTCAAGAGAAAATCTTGAAAATCAAGGGCGATTGCATATCTTTGTAGGTCTACATGTAGTTGCCTAAAACTTAAAGGGGAAGTTCACCCTGACAAGAAGTTTATTGTAAAAATAGCAGAAAAAATAATGAAAAATATTGCCGAAGGTTTGAGAAAAATTCATCAAATAATTAAAAAGAATTTCAATTATTTGATTTGTGACGTCATATGCGAGCAGCATTCCTACATGTACATGTACATAGCGAATGGTAAAAAATCAATGAAATGTAATTTTCTCAGAAAATTGAAAATGGTTTTCACTGTAAATTTTGTATATCAATAGACAAATCATTTCACACCAGATCATGAAAAGAAAACAAAATTAAGTCATCAGGAACCATACAAAATTTGAAATTCATGCATTTTATATTACATAACACATGGGGCAGCTGCTCGTTTATGACGTCACAAATCCAAAATTTTGAACTCTAATAACTTTCTTACTCTTTAACAGATTTTCCTCAAATCTTCACCAATATTTTTTATTATTTTTTCTGCTATTTTTACAACAAAATTTTCTTCAGGGTGAACTTTCCCTTTAATGATACATCCATATTGATTATTCACCAGCATTATCCATGGTATTTACCATTGGATGGCAAAGTTACCATAATAGTAACTTTTTATGCAAAACGAGGCCCTGATAAGTTTACGTGCACATGTGTACAAAGTAATGTATATCTACATTCTTATTTTCTGCAAGCATATAGTTTTGTCTAAAGAATTTTTGAAGGGTTCCACACTTCAAATTTGGCTCATGTAGTATCCACATGACATCGATCTGGGGGCCGTTTCATAAAGATGTTCGCAAGTTAAGAGCGACTTGAAGAAGAACTGGTGATCCTGTTTTTTGGTAAAATAATATACACAAAAACCTTCATTGGCGAGGGTTTACGCGTAAGAAAGGATCACCAGTCGTTCTTAAAGTAGCTCTTAACTTACGAACAGCTTTATGAAACACCTATAGGTTTGGTTTGCGAGTCATCATTTCATGAAATAATAGGCCACAGAGGTCATTATATATATTGAAAAGACATCTCATTCTTGAAATTTCCATGGATCCTACTAGTTCTACTAGGATCTATGCAACAACTGAAGATCCCCGTTTATCGGGGGACAATCTTCAATATTGGTTTGAGTGAGGTGTAATTGAAAACTGATAAGATTGATTGGTCATTACTTATTATGTTAAAGGTCATGGGGGGTCATTTGAAAATTTTACAAGCTACATGGGGGTGTACAACATGCCTAATGCCTGAGCTGGCAATGATAGTTGTATTATATTAGATTGCTCGGAATGGAATACCAGAAATATTCCAAGAATATTGGAAAATATTTCACAAATTGCAGTCCTTTTTTGGTCCTTTTTAGGGATATGCTTTGATACTGCACGGGCATTGATGCTGACCAAAATATTCATTTTTTAATGTATTGCTAAAACACTCTATAGATACATAGATGATAAGAGCAAATATTTATACTGTATACCACCCAGAATTCATCAGTCTATTGCATGTAATCTGTTTTTATTGTCTCACCTGCATAGCAGAGTGAGACTATAGGCGCCGCTTTTCCGACTGCGGCGGCGTCAACATCAAATCTTAACCTGAGGTTAAGTTTTTGAAATGACATCATAACTTAGAAAGTATATGGACCTAGTTCATGAAACTTGGCCATAAGGTTAATCAAGTATTACTGAACATCCTATCAGAGTTTCATGTCACATGACCAAGGTCAAAGGTCATTTAGGGTCAATGAACTTAGACCATGTTGGAGGAATCAACATCGAAATCTTAACCTGAGGTTAAGTTTTTGAAATGTCATCATAACTTAGAAAATATATGGACCTAGTTCATGAAACTTGGACATTAGGTTAATCAAGTATCACTGAACATCCTACATGAGTTTCACGTCACATGACCAAGGTCAAAGGTCATTTAGGGTCAATGAACTTTGGCCGAATTGGGGGTATCTGTTGAATTCCCATAATAATTTGAAAGTTTATGGATCTGATTCATGAAACTTGGACATAATAGTAATCAAGCATCACTGAACATTTTGTGCAAGTTTCAGGTCTCATGATTAAGGTCAAAGGTCATTTAGGGTCAATGAACTTTGGCCGAATTAGGGGTATCTGTTGAATTACCATGGGCAAGTCCAAGAATTCGCGCGCGTTACGTATGGGACATTTCAGAGGCTTCAATGACCTGAAAAATAGTGTTAATTGACATTGATTAGATTGAATACCCTCATGATGGTAGACATCTAGGAGAAGAATAATCATGGAAAAAATGGTGGCATATGACCTCGACCTTGACCTTTTAGAGAGAAAAGATGGGCCGTTACGTATGGGACGCAGAAAAAAGACAATTTTTAAAACATTTTTTTCAAGTTGAGAATTCTCTGAAAGTATTTCATTTGACAACTTGTAACTTAGTGTGATAGAATTCACAATACTCTAGTATATCTAAGGCAAGTTTCATGTCATAAGTCAAATCCCTCTAATTACAGACTCTAATTAAACAAATTAATGACATGTTACGTATGGGACAGTTACGTATGGGACATTTTGTCCCCATAGAGAACGTACACAATTTTCCCCATAATTAAAAAAATTGAAATAATTTAAAATATAGAAATAACCAAAGAGTTTCTGTCTTTTCAAATGTTCTATTGAGACATATTTGATATGATTGAAAAGGAAATTAGCCATTTTAACATTTTTTTTCTTGTTTTTCACGGTTTCATGAATTTCTTATGTATTTCTATTGTTTTTTATTTTTTTCATATTTTTCCATTTTCAAAATTTTTTCGCTTCAGTTGTTTTCATTAATCAGTATTTATAACAAATCAGTCTTTAAAAACTAAGGAAAAGGTAAATAATCACTATTTAGAGCACTCTTGAAATTTGTTTTTTCTCCATTCACTTTGTACACAAATCTCCCCATTGACATTGTGTGTAAATGTCCCATACGTAACATGTTGTCCCATACGTAACAATTTTTTAATTAACTTTTAATTAAAAAGTAAACTCTATTTTTGAAACTTTTTGTGGTATAACATTTTCATACTTTATAAATTAGAACTTCCCAGAGATGCAACAATAAAAGTATTGTATTATGAGAAATAACTTAAAAAAACATCCTCAAAATGTTATGTATGGGACATTCCATCCTTGGACAAGACCTAATTTGCATAATTAATTAGATGACACCACTTTTTTTCCCTCATAAGTATTAAGATGTTAGGGGGTCCATGTCCCACCTATGACTAAATCTCACAAGTTTTGTTTTTATTTTCTATGAGTTTTTATAATTGTCCCATACGTAACGCCCATTTTACCAATTATGCAAATTAGGTGCCCCAAATTAGCATAAATATGCATATTATCACATTTTTCTTAATGAAATTTTAAAATTCCACATTTAGGCTTTCTTACTCCACCAAAGATAACTTCTTATTAAAAATTAAAGATGAAATTTTGCCTTCTAGGGTGACCTTTTCTTGGACTTGCCCCATAATAATTTGAAAGTTTATTGGTCTATTTCATTAAACTTGGACATTAGAGTAATCAAGTATCACTGAACATCCTGTGGGCATTTCAGGTCACATGACCAAGGTCAAAGGTCAATGAACTTTGGCCGAATTGGGTGTATCTGTTGAATTACCATCATAACTTTGAAAGTTTATGGATCTGATTTATGAAACTTGGACATAAGAGTAATCAAGTATCACTGAACATCCTGTGCGAGTTTCAGGTCACATGATCAAGGTCAAAGGTCATGTAGGGTCAATGAACTTTGGCCATGTTGGGGTTTTTTGTTGAATAACCATCATATCTCTGTAAGTTTATTGGTCTAGTTCATAAAGTGGACATAAGAGTAACCATACATCACTGGACATCTTGTGCGAGTTAGAGTAGTTTTCAAAGTCAGCACTGCTGCTATATTGAACTGCGTGATGCAGGTGAGACGGCCAGAGGCATTCCACTTGTTTCCATATAATTTACATTAATGACTGTGACCACACTCTGTATTCAATGTTTGCAAGGCCATTGACAATATAAACTTATTTTCTCCCTTACAGCAGCAAGCAGTAGTGCCAAGGCCAGCAGGTACAGTTGCTGCCCCTTCACAGAACAACGTGGTTGCCCCGGTAACGGGCAATCAAAACCTTGGTGTTGCTAGGTCAGAGATCAAGCAAGGAATTCGAGAGGTGGTCGTCTGTAAAGATGGTAGCAATAAGATTGGTCTCAGAGTCAGGGATGTTAGTAAGGTGAGTTGGATTGCCACTTGGTGATGGTAATGAGGAGGAGGATGCGAATGATGATTATTGGGATGATGGTGGTGATGGTGATAATGATGATGATGGTGATTTTGGTGATGATGATAATGATAATAATAGTTATTATGTTGATGACGATGATGTTGATGGTGATGATGATGATGAAGGTGATGATGATGATAATGATAATACCAATGATGATGATGTTTATGATGGTGATAATGATGATGGTTATGATGGAAATAAGATTTATGATGATATTAATGATGATATTAATGATGATGATGATGATAATGGTAAAGATAGAAATAATAATGATGATGATGATGGTTATGATAATAAATGATGATGATGTCCACCTTTCGGTTCGGGGGGGGGGGGGGGGTCGAAATAGTGCATTGTTTAGGATGTTAACACTTTTATGATACAATGAATGTATAAATGTACAATAAACTGCACATTTGTAAGTTTCCCATCATTTGAATGACTAAATAATGCAGGTTATTTTATCATCTCATATCATGTGACTGCCTGTTTTTTTTATATTTCATATTAAAAATGCAGGGTATTTTCATCACATTCGTCATGAAGGGATCACCCGCAGCTATGGGTGGTTTGAGGTTTGGCGATCAAATCCTCCAGATAAACGGCGAAAACGTTGCTGGTTACAGCAAAGACAAGGCTATGGGAGTCCTGAAAAAGGCCAACCCAAGCAGCATTAAGCTCGCCATCAGAGACAGGTATGTGCAGTTTGAACGCCTGTTCACGTACTTTCAAAATGAACCCTTAAACGTGAAAACGTTGCTGGTTACAGCAAAGACAAGGCTATGGGAGTCCTGAAAAAGGCCAACCCAAGCAGCATTAAGCTCGCCATCAGAGACAGGTATGTGCAGTTTGAACGCCTGTTCACGTACTTTCAAAATGAACCCTTAAACGTGAAAACGTTGCTGGTTACAGCAAAGACAAGGCTATGGGAGTCCTGAAAAAGGCCAACCCAAGCAGCATTAAGCTCGCCATCAGAGACAGGTATGTGCAGTTTGAACGCCTGTTCACGTACTTTCAAAAGGAACCCTTAAACAAGCAATCTAATATTTTGTAAAGATTTCCCTTCCCTATTAAAATGATGCCTCAAATTCTTTGATTTTCACCATAAGGGGAAATATATACCCTTTTTTTTCCTGATTTCAGCAATACCCTTTTCACTGTAGATCATGTTTACATCTCCAGCCATGAAAATGACCCTTTTTTTGTGTGCTTTTGTTTGTATGAACTTGGTGTCTACCTTGTAATGGACATGCCCCCCCCTTCCCCTTTGGCCTTGGACCACATTTTGAGAAGAACTTTTTAAAATGATAGACTATTTGATAGAACTTTCACACTACAAAAGGAGAAGGCTGGATCTGTTGCTTCATTAGATACTCTGCAGTTGACTGCTTTTAATACTTGTTTTATTTTGGTGAATAGATTTTTTGAAAGAACGATCACTTTACAAACCGACAATGCTGGATATGTTGGTTCTGTTAGATACTGTGTAATTGATTTCTTGATTGTTTTTATTTTGTTGAATAGACTTGAAGAAAATGTTGAATAGACTGTTGAAGAAAACGATCACTTCAAGTTTAAGGAAAGAGCTGGTTATTTTGGTCTTGTAATTATTGTTAGCTACTTTGTAATTTAATTTCTTCGATTACTTTTATTCTTGTTGGTTAGACCAAGTAGAAAGATCACTTTACAACATGACAGTGCCAACTACGTTGGACTTGCTAGATAATGTGTAATTAATTTCTTTGATTGCCTTTACTCTTGTTGAATAGGCCGTTTGAGAGAACGATCACGCTACAAAAGGACAGTGCTGGATATGTTGGCTTCGTCTTCAAGAATGGAAAGATCACCAAGATAGCTAAGGACACCTCCGCAGCAAGGAATGGTCTCTTGATTGATCATGCTATTCTAGAGATCAATGGGCAGAACGTCATTGGACTCAAGGTAATACTTTCTCCTTTTTCATGTATGTGATTTTACTTCAATCCTATTCAAGTTCCTGTAAACCAAAATTTAATGCCACTTTTCCAGTAGATTACTAGATTTTATGACTCCGTATGCCCTGCAACATTTAGGATTTAAAACAAAAATGTTTTACTGGATACATTTTGAAATATCCCATGAAAATATGTTTTTGATCAATTATTTGATGAAAAGAAAGCATCTTCATATTTTTCTTTTGTATATTAAAGTAGTACTCAAGCATAGAATAAAAAGGATAACGTATTTGTTTGTAGATTTCTGATGTCCAACCACTATAAGATGTATGTGTGCAAAGGCTCCTTTTTAGAGAAAAATGAAAATAAAGAAAGGGTGCTAGATATAAAAGCAAATGAATTTGTAACAATTGCCACAAATGAAACAACTGAAAAAAAATCAATAGCTACTACACCTTTGTAAGATTGGCAGGTTGAATGACACTCATGCAACTCATTAGCCCTTTATCCTGCCCCAAAGCTGTAGAAAGGCTTTGAACATAGAGATTGATAGGTCAATGAGCATTCAAAGTATTGAAAGAAAGAAAATTGAGAAAATAATGATAATAATATTCTGCATTTATATAGTGCTTAATACATCGGAACAACGTCTTTAAGCGCTGTACAGACATATTATTACCCCGGTCATCGGATAATTGCATACCCGCATACAATGTATGCACCTTCTCCACTCCCTGGGGAGCATTCCAACAAGAGTTCCAAGACTCAATTGCTAGGAAAAATAAAAAGAGAAAGGAGGCTACAAATAGGAGAAGTTGGATTTGACTAGCAAACCTTGTAATCTATACTCTGTAGGCATCCAAATGACCACAACACCTCTATGTGTTTCGAAATTCCTATTACACGATGTGCGTGGGTAAAATGGGTCTGGTAATCACTTAACAGTAGTGCAGTGTGGCCTTTGTAATTACTTGCAGGTGATAAATAGAATTATTCAGGTTTTATGAATGTGGGCGAAGGTTAGTGACGAATTTATTAAAGGGGGATCCAGCCTTGGCCATAGAATGTTGTGTTGGGAAGGAGAAAAATGAATTAAACAGAATGGTGAAAGTTTGAAAGAAATCGGACAAGCAATAAGAAAGTTATAGCTGCTTTAAAATTGAGATCACTAATACCATGTAGATATCAAATTGGCAACTGGGTAAGTAAATTATGACAAGGGGCAAGGACAACTTTCCCATAGGCCATGGACTTTATTATCAGGGATTTGTGGTTTTCTCCTAAGTACCCATTCCCCTGGGGCAGTAATCTAAATATAACCCAGGTAGTATATTGTTTAATGTCCTCATGAAAGAAAAATAGAATTTGAAATAAAACCTTTGGGGAAAATGACATTTTAGCCATAATATGTATTGAAGTACATGGAAGAGTAGTCCTTGCCTTACATCACTATGACATCACATAAGCGGCCAATTTGAAGTCTCCATAGGTATAGTGATTACCAATATTTACAACTTTTAAAAGATCATAACTTTCTTGTTATTTGTCCAATATTGTTCAAACTTTCACCTATCAACTTGTCTGATTTTTATTTTTCTTATAAAAACAAGTTTTTATTTGGGTTGGATTCCCCTTTTACGTGCTATGAACACATATCTGTACAATGGTCATACAGCTGTTGTTATGCCTATTGCATTTTGAGAAGTGCACTGCATGCGTGAGTGATTCCATTGGTCAGTTCAGCTTATGGTCAAGAGGTTTAACATTATTGTCTCAGGATTGATTCCCTTTTTTATAAATAAAACAAGTAAATATAGACTCTTCGAGAAAAATATGGCGCTCACTGATTACAGCACACTAACTTGATTGTGAAAATACAGGAAATATTGACTCGCTGTAGTACTCTTGACATTGATTTTATTTCCTCTAAAATTCTTTGATATTTTCAGGACAAGGAGATATCTCAGATCTTAGATGGATGTGGACGGACTATCACTCTCACTATCATGCCTAATTGTTTCTTTGATCATATGATGAAAAGGTAAGCAGACTCACTTTTTTTTTTTTGGGGGGGGGGGGGGCTCGTAAACTTCTTTGATCATGTGGTGAAAAATAAAGTCAATTTTTTTGGAAAACTTGAAATTGACCTTATTAGATCAATGAAAAGTATAGAAAAATAATAGTAAAAAGTAAGTAAAGCAAATAAGCATGGTGCTTAGCTAGGTTTAATTTTGCTCATCTGTGTTGGGGGTATTCCATGGGATCGTTTTGATCAGCTTGGATTTCATGTCACAAAGTTAGGAATGTGTTAATGTCCAGATCTAGATCTACCACAAAATGGTTACAATTTATCTTGATTTTGAAGACCTTTAAGAAATCATTGTTGACTGCAGCTTTATTAAGCCAATAATAAAATATTGTTCAATACACTGATTGGTTTATTGATTCATTCATTTATTGAAGGTGAAAGCCCTGTTCAGTTACTAGGCTGTTTTACACAGGGGCCTTGCTAACAAACAAAGGCATAAATCTTATACATGATAATGAAATATACATGATGTACAGAGATTAATGAGGTAGAATTACCGATAATACAAACAAAATAGAAAATCAAATAAATTTTTGTACAAAAAATTAAGACATGAAATTATGAAATGAATTTCATTTTCAATATTGCAATGTATTAAAGATCATAGAAACGAACAAAACATGCTGATTGCAATTTATCTTTTTTCCCCTCTCTCTCTCTCTTTAGCATGGCATCATCGCTGGTGAAGAGCTCCATGGATCATTCCATCCCAGAGATTTAGACCGAATCATGCTACATGTACGAGACAGACTTCATTCATAACAATAGGATTGATGGGCAATTCAGTAAAAAATAATCAACCGTATGCATCTGACCCCATCGTCCTCCGTCTTTCTTCGCTCTGTGACCTTCTCAAAGCCACGATAATATGAAAACATTACAGCCCAAGGAGTGGAATGTTTCGGGTATTCCAGGGAGAAACGCTGTACAATAAACGTTATTGTTTCCTTTGATGATCATCAATTAGACCATGCAAGGCGACTCAACATCGCATAGAAAGTTGTGTACGTAAGCCAATTAGGAGTTAGGAGTTTGGCCCGTCATTAAATACCTTCTAATATTGCACAGGTAGACATGCAGACTGGAATAAGCATTTTCAATAGACTGTTAAAACACCTAATGAGATAGGCTTTATCTGCTTTCTGTACATTGTGTCTTCATACTGATTTATGAAGTGAGAAATTATTATTAAAGATTTTTTTATTTGGGCACACCTAATGGGGAGAATACATCAATTACATGAAGAATCGGATCAATTTCCAGACAAACTCAAAGACAAATATATTATAATAAGGGATTGAATGCTATTCAGAGGATTGATTTTGAGCCAATATTAAAATAGTGCAATTAATTTCATACAGGCATGAATCAAATGGCTTTCCTGAGAGAGAGATTATGTATGTATAAGACAAAATATGTCACACTAAATATCATAGGCCAGGGCTGTTATAAATTTGATAATCTTAGAAATATTTTGATATAATTGTATGTACCATGTTAAACGTTACAACCATATTGTGCACCAAAATTATGTGAGCTGCATGTGTATATGAGGAGGCCTACATTAAATTGCTCAATCAAATTTTATGTAGATTATATTGGTTGCAATAAAGCAATGATTTATATTTTCTATTTGACAAATTGGAACATAATATATATTGTTTTTTTTTTATAATGCAGTCAACCCACCTTATGAAAACAGCTTTCAATAAACACCACAAGTCTCTTTTCCTTTAGGCAGTCTGTGGTTTCACTGTACTTGAAAATTGATTAATTTCCAATCATAGGTCTTATATTCAGTCCACTTGCGCTTTAATAATCGTCATGTGACTTTTCAAGTAGTTGATCAGTGATGTGTGTATATTACTCCAACTATCATGTGCCTCAAAGAATGGAATGCCAGCTGGACCCTGTTTCATAAAACTTGTTATAATAACAAATTTGCAATAACAGTTGAAAAGCTACTGAAGTCCTTCAATCTGATTCGCCGATAGTTTATAGAAACTGTTCATTTGTTAGTATAACAATTTTTTATGAAACGGGACCTTGGAACTACATGTTCAATAGTTTAGAGCAAATATATATATACATGTATATACAGTATATCATATATACAAGCAATTATTTGATCGATTGCTATAATGGATTGTACATTACCGTAAGGATATATTTATCCTAATATTGTGATTGACAACTGAATTATAATGAAGACATTATGATATGAGCTGTGATGATGATGTATTTGACTTTGATTTATATTAATATTCTGTAAATACCCATGTGATCAGAATTCCCATTTGTATACAAGGGCCCCATGCTAGTATTTGATTGCGTTAGTGTTTTCTCTAAGTTCATGACCCAATATTGAATAATTTTTAGGAAAGATAGATACATTCCTGAGGAAAGCATCAAACCAATAGCATTGTTGTAACTTCACAGCTGACTGTGTTTCCTCATGCTATGTTGCGCTCTCATAAAAAAAAGATAAATCCAAGATAAATCCATCATTTATTGTTCGAAATAGACATGAAATGAAATACTCCGAAACTTTGCTTTGCCCAATTGATCGTGGGCCCGGTTGCCACTGTGCAGCGCCAGATCGATGAGGCTCTATCCCTTTAATCGTGGAATGCCAAACAGGGTAGCAGCAACTCCCATCTTTTTACGTCTTTTGGTCTGACGCGGCCGGGGTTTGAACCCCCGACCTCTCGGTTGTGAGACGGACGCTCTACCAACTGAGCCAACACACCGGTTAATATGTTAGAGGCAGATCATCGTGTATTTTTACAGAGAATTTGACACCAGTTGGAAAGATGTCACCCAGAGTTCATGGCATTACACCAGCCAGTTGAACCATTTTCAAAGTCACACTTAACACTTTCAGTCTTTTTGAAACATCCCCCATGGGGGCCGTTTCATGAAGCTGTTGGTAAGTTAGGAGCGACTTAAAGAACGACTTTTTGAAACGTCCCCCAGGTCCGTTCATTCATACTTACTTGGATTTACTTGGATGTAGAGATATAAAGATTGCAGCTTCCTTTTTCCCTCATCATGGATAGTCTCTGGTAGGGTTTTGTTCTTGTTAACTTGTTTCTTTTTTCATTTGGTGTATTTGTTGTTTGCAAGCTTGGTATTTAGAGGATTAAATGATTCCTCTGAAATGACTAAAAAAAAAATCAAAATATATATGATTATGTATGTAATATATGATAGTACTTTTATACTAAAAATTAACTTTGTCAAATAGTATGTAAGATACCATAGTACTTTGTTTTTCTCATTATATGGATTTTCATTTTTTATATTTCATTGTACGTTATATTTGCACCAAATACATAGTATTTCATTAGAGTATTTATAGAAACTAATTCCGTAAGTCAGTACATAATTTCTATAAGAAAACCTGATATGCTTTTCTTGTTTTATTATCATGGAAAATTAGGTTTATGCAAATCTGTCAGTGTCTACACTCATCACAAAGGCCCATAATCTGAACTCTGGTTTAAATCAAACCCTGGTTTAAAGTTGTGGTTTAACTATGGAGAGCCGATTGAGGCACAAACCCCAACAGTAGACATTCAACTTTTTAACTCATATGACAACCAATTTGTTCATTATTGTCTAGGAATGATAAATGACCTATTTTGAATTATTTTTCTTCAGTATGATAGCAAAAGGAAACAAATTAGTAAACATAAGAAATAATCAATATAAACAATTTTTTTTAATTTTTTGGCTCCCCATAATTTTAGCACAGAGTTAGACCATGGTCCAAGTTAAACCTGACTTCAGAATACGGGCAAAAGAGTGTAGACCGAGAGAATGGAAAAAGGGCTGAGGGGTGACAGCATTTTTTCATCTCCTAAAATAACAGAACACGCTGTCGCTGGTCGGCCCTTTTAAGGGGTGATGTATCCCATTTCACCCTTCCATGTTTTAAGAGTGTAATAAAAATATTTGAATAATTACTCTCCAAAATGAGAATTTCTGCCTTGCTGTATTTATCTCGGTGACTAAGAGTCCTTGAATTAGTTATATGTCCATCCATCTCAGTTTTCCCCATGGGTCTCTGTACAGTTTTCTCAGCTGCCAACCATTATATATGTATTGCGCAATTGATTGTAGTTTACAACAGTTATGACAAAGATATGTATTGTCTATATTAAAGGAGCAAAGTGTATAATAAATAAAACACAATATACCGATAGAGAAATATAATATCAATGTATGAAAGGAAAAATAAGCTGCTGTTTATATTTTAGAATGAAGTATTAAAAAAATCAATAATAGTTATGATGACTTTAGAATGCTTCTTCAATACTGAAATTGAGCCTGAATAGGCATGCATGCATTGAGTACACATGCATGCATGATACATGTATGTACTTGCTCTACCATGGTTAGTTATTTCACAGCATTTTGACATGAAAAAAAAACCTTCAAATATCTCTAAAGAGACCCTTATTTATCTTCAGAAAAGAAAAGAAATACTTTCTTTAACTTGATTTGTTTCTTATTGCACATCATTTTTATACATTAATTTGCATATATGCTGCACTTATCTGTTGCCTTTTCCAGGAAATCTATAATACTATCTTAAAAATAACAGATTTTATCTCAAATTTTGAGTTACTGGATAAGGTCAAATAGTCTTTACTGACTACAGTTATAGATTCACATATTTTTTTATCCTGGCAGTCCAGTGGGCACACATTCTATTTTTCTGTTATGTTCATTATTGTATGACATTTTGTCTATTTCTTAAATGTAATTTTTTATTGGTGAATAAGTAATAACGATAATAATAATGATGATGATAATATTAGAGGTTGGTAGCTTTGTGGTTTATGACATTGTTATGTTTCACTATCAATAAATAGCCATGATGTGGTTACCATATACATGTATATTACCAGTCTGCTTCACTTTATGTGGTTTGTATGCTTAATACATGTATATATATCGCTCCTCAATCACATGCGCTTTGAAACGAAATGCACTAATGATTGGAAAAAATATGTTATATTTGTCACTGTATTTGAAAACTTATAGGGGTGGATGGGTAGGCCACTGCTCATAGCGACACCCCGGAGCTTATTCAGCAATTTCGGCAATGCACTCATTTTGTAATCTACCGCACCCCCTAATGATTTTTTTTCAAACGGTCACATGCCAATTCGTCCAATTACCAACTCGTCTTTTATCATTTGGTCTACCATCAGTTCGTCCACTTGGTCTAATTGCCATTTCGTTCACTCACTATTTCGTCTAATAAACAGTTGGTCCAAAAGCCATTTAGTCCATATACCATTTGGTCTAACTGGACTATATGTGAATTGGGCAAAATGAATGTAAATGAAATGAATATTAGACCAATTAACTGGCTATTAGACGAAATGATAATAGACGAACTGGTGATTAAACAAAGTGATGGTTGGACCAAATGGTTGATATATACAAAATGTTTATGGATGGAGAACTGGTGAAGAATTACATGTATATTGCTGTTTATACATGGAGTAGATTATGTTTGCGACCATTCGTCCCTTTAAAGTTTATTCTCTGCTAATTTGTCATTTAAAAAAAGTCAAATGCATCGCAAATGAAATAGATTTTTGGTTATTGAAGGTAGACCATGTGACGAGTGAATGAGTTGGCAATAGACGAATTGGCAATTTACCTCCCTAATTACTCTTTTACAAAAACTACAGAATTCTTCTGCTCGTATAGTGACCCTTCATAACAAATTCACCCATATCACACCTGGGGAGTGTTTCATGAAAGGACTTGTCGGACGTTTTATCCGACAAGTCCCATTTTACCCGACAGTTACCATAGGAACAGTGCTTCACAGCCAATCCGAATCAAGGAATGATGTCAGACAAAAATGTTGATGAAAATTGACAAGCAAAAACCCCCAACAGATCTTACCTCTATTTTAATGGCATTCTTACATTATTTACAAATTTCAATTTTGCTTCCCGGGGGGGGGGGGGGGGGCACGTGCCCCCTGGCTCCGTGCCTGTACGACTCCATTGTAAAAAACACAAGGGGAAGTATTCGATTTGTCAACAACTTTCATTTCAGTTTGATTTATTTGGAATATGGCGATCTACGCTACACAATACCACAAACGATTACAGTTTGATAAACAAGTAATACAACAAAAGAAATATATTAAATTAATCTCACTAAATAACGGAATAAATTATTCTATATTTAGCTCACATGGTGAGTACAATATAAATACAAGTTTATCTCCAATACTAATCATGGAACAAAGCTATTCGATATTGAACACTTGATATATGACATTGAACTCTTCAGAACACTCTTATAGATTAATTCTTAACAGTGGCGTACCTTGGGTCATGGCATGGGGGGGGGGGGCACCAGCAAAAAAATTCGAGTCACTTAGGGAGCGCGCGAAGCACGCTCAGTTGGTAGGTATACTGACCTAATAGAGATATTTTTAAGGACATGCAGTGCCATTAAACGGATATGTAGATCACTGATTAAATAATGCGAGCGCGAAGCGCGAGCCGAAAATTTTTGATATTCAGACCTAAAAAGACCTATGAGTATTTTTTAAAATCATGATACGTATCTTTCTCGCTAGAGCACGAAGCGCGAGCTGAAATTTTTGTATATATTGACCCCAAACAGGTATATATTTTAAGAATCGATTAAGAGTACATTTTCAGCATATTCATCTAATGCTAGTACCATCCTTTGCAGATTTTGTTAGAATTACATCTAAACACATTTAGCACTGTTTGTAAAAATAGTAATCATGATTATCATACGCATTAAAAATCAAATACCGCGAACGCGAAGCGTGAGCTGAAAATTTAGGAAATTTAGATCTGAAGAGGGGCATTTTGAGGCTTGTTTGCAGGAATTCACTAAGATCGTACGTTTTTCACTAACCAAATGATGCGAGCGCGAAGCGCGAGCTGAAATTTTTTTACATTGTGATCAGAAAAATTGACATTTTAAGGACTGATTTTAGGAATTCATGAAGAGCAGACATCTCACCAATCAACTAATGCGAACGTTAGCACGGACAGGAAATGTTTTATATAAAGACCTTGAATAGGGCGATCACTTTAAGTAGTCATGAAAAAGAAGCAAATTTCACTACATGAAATAATAATAACTCGAATTGCGAGAAAATATAATTATTTGGTGTACAGTATATTGATTTGAAAACGGGAGGTTTTAGTACAACAGGATTATCTCGTTAACAGTCTATGCGAGCACCAGGAACAATAAAGAGTTAGCATGCTTAGGCCCTCAGCAAATAATGTTTCATAAAGTTAACTTCTTATGTAATACAAGATAATTATAATATAATATATATATTAAACATAATTTCGTCTTTCCCCACTACGTTTCTCTTCTTTTCTTCCTCTTTTTCTCCTTTTCCCCGTTTTTTTTTTTTTTTTTTTTTAGCCAGCCGATTGGGGGGGGGCACGTAGTTACGCCACTGATTCTTAACTTAAGTCAGCTTTGCAACCCAGCGAAAAATTTGGCATATGCACATATTTTACATAATAACTCAAATACTAGAACTTTATTGGGAAGAGAAAATACACATTTAAAGCAGATACGAACCAGTAGCGCCATCTCGAGTCCTCAACTACTCATACCTGGCCAGTTTCCTGACCCATAATGCTAGTGTAGTCTAGTAATATAGACCCTCTTGAATGATAACATAACAATACATTTATGTCGCTAATAATTATGTTCCCAAGTACCAAAACAATTACTTTTCCTCTCAAAACAGTTTAGTTTCTCTATACAAATACAATTATAGGTCAATTGATTCTCTGTATTAGTAGCTAGATATCTTAAATCATATTTTAAGACGATGTTTTTAAAACACACAGTCAATGAGAGACCACAAACAGTTCACTCCCCTTTTAAACCTTCGAAGCTTTTCAGCTGTTTTTTTTAAATTCTTGTACGGTGGCCTCTTATGCATTTTTTTTTTTTGGGGGGGGGGATTGATTCGAAAAATGAGAATTATTGTTAGTCGTTCAAATATCAGGTCTAACCCATCAAAAAGTTTGTATAAGTAAAGTAAATTGGCCACCGCACAGTGACATTCAAAATGTATATAATTAAAACCTGATACTTATACACCGTTTAGTTTTTCAACTTCTACGAAATATGTGAACTTCGACGATATTGTGATACTACATCACGAAGTGGGGAAATGTTAGCTTCTGGAAATGTTCTTAGCACAATCCCGGGGGGGGGGGGGGCCACTTACATTGACGAGTGGATACCATGCGTGACCAAAAAAACACGTGAAAAGGATGTCTTTTTCACGATAGGGCACGTTACGTACGTAACATGATAAGGGTGTCAAAACACAAAAATAATGAAAAAAGGGTATCTATTTCGCTAGGAAAATTACGTGTTTAGGGTCGAATTTGCGGGGATGATAAAACAAAATTAAAATGTTTTATAAAGGATGTCCTTTTTACCCCAACACTTCGTGTTTAGAGTCCGATTTGCGCGAGGTGTAGAAGGTGGGGTCGTACTATAAACCAAATAAGGTAAAGCCGACGACCGAAGGACCCGTAACAATAAAACATTCCTGTACTTGTTTAGGGGTTCATTTCAGGGAATATTTGCCAAGAGTATCGTTTTGTTACAATTTTTTTTCTCAAAGAGAAATGTTACGTGGAAATGCATCACAAAACTCTCTATTCTTTTTTATATATATTAAAACGTTGGCCCACTGCCCCTGGTCTCACTAGCGTATAGTAATTATGCATGCATGGGCCAACCACTGAGCGTGGAGTTTGAATTTCAGTACCAACACCAATATAAATCTTTCTATAACGAAAGTTACTCAAAAATGTGTATCCATGTTACCTGGATACAGAGTTTAACAATAGTATAAAATGCAAAACATTCTAGAATTATGAAAATAAATCAACAACAAGCAAACTATTGTGATTTTTTTTAAACAAAAGATAAATACTGCCCTTTTGGCTAATACTGCAGCAGCTTCAAGATGATACTTGGTTTCTACAATACTAGTAATGGTTATCGACAACGAACGTAGCGGGCAGCAACACACAATCGTGTTGCTGCCCTCTACGTTCGTTGGTTATGGATATCATTTCCTGATAACGTCTGAATGTCATGTTACTGATCACCACTACCATTGATAGCGCTATCCATCGTGAGTGATGATAACGTCTGAATGACATGATACTGATCACCACAGGCGATTGATAGTGCTATCCGTAGTGAGTGATGATAATGTTTGAATGACATGTTACTGATCACCACTGGTGATTGATAGTACTATCCGTCGTGAGTGATGATAACGTCTCAATGACATGTTACTGATCACGACTGGTGATTGATAGTACTATCCGTCGTGAGTGATGATAACGTCTGAATGACACGTTACTGATCACCACTGGTGATTGATAGTACTATCCGTCGTGAGTGATAACATCTCAATGGCATGTTACTGATCACGACTGGTGATTGATAGTACTATCCGTCGTGAGTGATGATAACCTCTGAATGACATGTTACTGATCACCACTGGTGATTGATAGTACTATCCGTCGTGAGTGATGATAACATCTCAATGGCATGTTACTGATCACGACTGGTGATTGATAGCACTATCCATCGTGAGTGATGATAACGTCTGAATGACATGTTCCCGATCACCACTGGTGATTAATAGCGCTATCTATCACGAGTGTCGATATTTTCTAAACTCGCAGTCTTTATTTCATTGTACTTTCACATTTCAGAATACTGTTGTTGAATACTGTAGAGTATAATAAACAGAATACTTTCATAGACCCGTAATGCTGGAACTACAATCTCGCGCACACGCAAGCAACGGGAATGCTGATCACACGCTCTTCAAATCGTAATAAACCAGTTTGACCAACACACGGATTATCTGATCGGAAAAGGACTTTGATGTTGTGATACACTTCGGTGCATTTTGAAAACAATCGATTGATTTTAGCTGAGTTGTTCACTGGGTTGATGCACTCCCCGGTGCAACTGAGACACCTTGCCTTGTAGATAGTATGTGGAATCCTCGTTGCATTGTGATCAGCTATGTACTCCCATGGACACAGACCGGTATTCTGTGGTGATCGTACGGCACCAGCTTGTGAGAGTGGATCCCCGCATTCGAGTTCCTCGGCGACCGGTTGTTCGACGTCGGAACGGTAGTGAAGTACGTTCCTTGGATGAATAGCAAGAGTACGCGGAGAAGTTCTCAAAATGATATCAGTTTCCTGGTAAGAGGGTAAGTATTCGGGTTGGTTAAAAGGAACACGACAATGTTGGCTAATCACTGAATCGATTATCCCACTTAAACATAACAGAGCCACCAAGGTACGAAAAGTGAACATCGCCGCCACCTGCATTCATTAAAAATCAAGAAAGGGAAAATATTTGTGAATTAATAAATATAAATATGATTTTCTCTTCAGCATTTATTTTTTTATCAGAATAGGTGAATTCATCTGATTATTATGCCCTGTTGCCACTGCCACGATTTCCACCAAGATCGAGACGGTAATCGTGAAATAGTCGTAGCGTAGTGATAGTATCAGATCGTATGTATAACAGGCGATGTCAGAATAGTCGTGGAAATTGCAATGATCGTAGGAAAATTTTGAATATTGTTAAAATAAAAAATTGGGAATGAGCTACGTAAGATAGAATCATGGGGTTTGTATAACGGATATCGCGCGACAGTGGGAACGACGTATCGTTGGGAGCACAGTAGAGGCCGTAACAAATATCATTGCGATATGTTATGCACGTCGTACGAACAATTTTGTTTTATCAGGTTGCGCGATTTTCCTAGAAATGTCGTATGACGGAAACTGTAACGTTCAGATACCTTTCGTGCGCGTTTCATCAATAAAGCGTTGGTCGACGATTTCTTTTTTTTAATTCACTTCGTACAAACTAACTCCTAGCCGTACACGAAGGTCATTCAAACGTAAGCCTAAATCGCAAAAAAGTCACAAGGACATCTAATATGATCAACGCATGAAATCACTATATACGCAAAAAAAAAGTTACGAGGAGAACCCATCCTAATTAAGGGAGCTTTTCATGAAAAATTTTGTGAGAAATTCTTCATTGACTAGCTTGCCCCTCAGCCAATCAAATGCAAGGATCCTAGTAGCTCATAACAAAATTCGGTGAAAATAATGTGTCACGAACACGAACTGCTTCCCATGATGGCGGGTATATAGTTGCCAACACAATCAGGGGCGGATCCAGCTTTCGCCAATGGGGGGGGGGGGCGAAAAATATTTTCATCTAAATTTTTTCGATTGGCCGCTATAATCTATTTTTTGTTGGTTTTTCAGGGGGTAGGCCTATAAATAGACTAAAGTTTTAAGTATATGTTAATTGTTATTGTTATAAGCAAGATAAGGTATCTCATGTGGTATTAATATATAATGCGAGTGCGAAGCGCGAGCTAAAATTCTTTGATATTTTATGTCCTTAGAGCTGAAGATTCTGAGCAGCTTTTATGATCATGAATAAAGATAAGTATCCAATTAAACAATGCAAGCGCGAAGCGCGAGCCGAAATTTTATTATAGTAACGTGAAAAGGGACTCAATTAGGAATGTTTTAGTGATTAATGAAGAGGATACAAGTATTACCAATGAAATAATGAGTGCGAGCTCACAATTTTTGATATTCCGACCTGAAAATTGGACAGTCTAAGCGTGTTTTTATTTAAATAAAGAACAAGCTGTGTGTCTCAAACAATTAAATGCGAGCGCGAAGCACGAGCTTATTTTTTTGATATACTGACATGATAAACAGAAAAAGGAGCATTTTGACAATTTTTTGAAAGAATTTCCAAAGATGACAGGTAGATATCAAACAATGCGAGCGCGCAGCGCGAGCCTGAAAATTTTGATATTACAATTTGTGTAAATCAGACAAAATAATAAAAGCTTGATGTGCGAGTTTAAACATTGTGAGAAAATTGATATAAGAACTGGATATATTAAGTGTCATTTAACCCTCTTGAAAGGGATTCATTACACAGGCAATGCGAGCGCGAAGCGCGAGCGATTTTTTTTTTAATATAAAGACTATTTTCCGATTCTTCCCCTCATCCTTTTTTGTTTCCTTTCAGGGTCGGGCCGGCCGTTACGAGGCTACATCTAAATTACACATCATGGTTATAATACCTCTTTCTTACTTTTCTTTCTGTTTTTCGTAGTTTCTATCAAGTTAAAGAGTACACTTTTTTCTGCAGGTTGTCAAAAAATAGGGGGGGGGGGGGCGGGGCCGGCTTGGCCCCCTCCTAGATCCGCGCCTGTCAATCAAGCTACAGGGGGATCACTTGTGACTGTGGACCATTGTCGCGATAGATTCAAAATTTCAAATCTACTAAAATGATTGCCATTTAATGAATAGACAAGGAGTATACCCCGGGCTGACATATTACGAAGTGAAAAGAAAAGCAGACAAATCACTGAAATTTTCGTTACATTCGAACAAGCCCGGGTATCAAAGTTATGACATTTGACGGACTAGACGTGGCCCATTGTCTCCTTGTCTTTGTGGAATATAGGACTAGTGATAATATTTACAACAATGATTTTCACAATTTTTTGTTTATGAGTAGATATCAAAGCCGGTCTTTGATAACGAATATTACGGGAAGAGACAAACACCCGAATAATTTTTGACAGCTTGAAAAAAATGATATGCAATTTGTATGTTTTGAAAAGCATTGGAAAGTACTATCAACCAATAAACTTGACAGAAAAATACTTGCAAAACATGCAAAGTTATTTATTTTTCCTTGCGATGAGGTCGCCAAAAATTTTAGACATTTTTCAAATTTTTCCCCCGCCCAAACTGGAACATGGATCGACGACCCTTCATCGAAGATCAGTAAAGAACAAAAATTGACTAAGTTACATGTACAGTTTAAGATACACATGACCCTATAAAGATAAAGCTTCAGTGACTCAGATTTTTTAAAATCAATTAGATTCGGAATGGTGTCACACCAGATGAATAAAATCAGTTAAATTCTGAGTTACTCGGAAATAAAGTATTTGGGCTCAAAATAGTATTAACTCTAAGCTAGGACAACTCTTCGTATAATCTGACACCTCGGGAATAATATAACTGATGAAGTGTCTTACCTTCATGATTAAAATAAGATAATGACAGAACTCGCAACCAGCCACGTGTTGTACCGAAATGGAATAGTGTACAATATGAAGAATCAGGTTAAGTCCTGTGCCAGTCAAGTCAGGTCTACTGATCGGTTTTCGAAGATTTATGAGAAAGAAGCTGCTCGGGATTTCATTTATATCCCGTAACCAGACGTCCAGCATTCCATTAAGTAAAGATAATGTGGGTATGTATTTTTAGAATCATTAAGATCTCTAATCCCGCCTTCTTGAAACTTTTGAAAATTCCCCGGCAGGTTGACCTCTTCGTAATAATTTTCATGCAAATCAAACAGAAATCGTTGGATTAGAGCCTATTAATAAACCCCCATTACCCGAGCCTTTGCAACTGAAAACATAGGAAAGTTAGTGAAGCAAATCAAAGTGACTACTCCTAGTTTCAATTTACATGTTCCTGTTTTACCATGAATAGGTCTGGTCAGTTAAGACGCCACTTTGGGAACACTTCCGTATGAAAGGGGTATTTTCCCCCATTTATTCACGTCATTATCATTCGCTAAAGATGAAATCGTAGGCAGATTCAGTACATATGAAATGCTTTAGGCTTACTTGTTCTTATTCTTGCATTTTTTCCATTTTCTGAATATTTTCCCCTTTCCTTCTCCTGGCTTTCATTCTTTTTTTTTTCTCTTTTCATTTTATTCAGATTGAGTTGGATAGGTTTTATTCAATCATAAGAAATAGAAAAAAAAAATTAATATCGTTTTGTAGTTTTATTTCTAAATATTCTCTTTCCCCTTTCTATTTCATCTCTTTTCTTTTGAGGTTTATTTCATAATTCTTTTTCTTTAAATTTTCAATTTAATTTAATTTTGCTTTTATTGTGAAAAATGGATACATGACTGAAGACTCATATTATAATATTTACAAAGTAAAACATGTACATGGATTAATTGCTAGGTATTAAAAACATGCAATGTATTGATCTGGATAATAATCTTTCGTTTTATTATTTGTCTCATATCATTACCTATTTCAACCTCTTATAAAATCATTATTGAAATTTTCATTTAATTGTGACTTTATTACTCTTTTTTGTTTTTTAACTCCCACGGCATATTCGGTTTTCTAATGTCCATCCGATTTCCCTTAATCTCTAAAATTAATTTTGCCTGAAATATCTGACGAGGAATTGCATGGGAAGATATGAAAACAAACTCGATATCCTATTATGATTACACCGATAATGTTGAAACGCATCGTCGAATTTGTATAGTCTCGCAGTTTCGAAATTAGAAAATCATCTATAGTGGGCAATTTATCAAAATCCTTTGACAGATATAGCATACTGAGTACCTGTAAGTACAGAGTTAACATCTTGATTTTTTTTTGATCGACTACTTTTGGATTTCTGTCCTTGTTGGTTTTTTTTATAACACCATCTTAAGAGGATCAAATCCTTGTACACAGAATAAAAAAGTAAAGTGGTAGTAACCGATAGTTTCTCTCATTTTGCTTTTCGAAATAATTATATTTTTTCTAAAGAAGGCCTGATTTTCGCGCCATGCATAAGAAATACCGGACGTGCCATTTTACCGTTTTATTTAGAGATTACATGCACGCACGGCAGTGGCATATCTTGGGTCACGGCATGGTGGGGGGGGGGGGGGAACCAGCAAAAAATGAATCACTTAGTGGGCGCGCGAAGCGCGCTCAATTGCCAAGTAGGCCTACACAGACCTAATAGAGACATATTAAAGACTGCCATTAAACGGATATGTAAATGGTAAATGGTGGTGATTTTCTTTTTACCTGACTGCTAAGAAAGCACGAATGCTTGTACATGTTGTAAGCAAGCAACCAGATGACCGACTGCTTAAGGTCCTCTCCGAGGGACCTGGCATTGCGGATTAATGTCATAACAAAGGGCACTAGCGCACCAAGTGGGAATGGAACCCAGGTCACCGAGATACAAATCCCCGCTCTGCCGACTGAGCTATCGCACCTCCCCATATTATGTATCTCACTGATCACTTAATGTGAGCGCGAAGCACGTGCTGAAAGTTTATGACATTCAGACCTAAAACAGGGACATTATAAGCAATTTTTGTAATCATGATATGTACCTGTCTCACTAAACAAAGAATGCGGGCGCGAAGCGCAAGATGAAATATTTGTATATATTGACCCAAAACAGGGACATTTTCAGGACTATTTTTTAAAAAGAATTCATGAAGAGCATACAAACATATCTCACCATAGTTATGTAATGCGAGCGCCAAGAGCTCGCTGATTTTGTTAGAATTACATCTTGTAGTCATTGTAATTATGAACATGACACGTGTCTCATTAATCAAATATTTCTAGCGCGAAGCGCGAGCTGAAAATTTTTCAAATTTAGCCCGAAGAGGGGCATTTTAAGGCTAATTCGTAAGAATTCATGACGAGGAGACATATCTCACCAATCCATTAATGCAAACGTTAGCACCGACTGGAAATGTTTTATATTCAGACTTTAAAAGGGGGGTAATCAATTCAATTAGTCATGAAAAGAAGCATATGTCACTGCACAAAAAAAATAACTCAAAGTGCGAGGAAATGTATTCGGTGTACATTGACTTGAAAACGGGGTTTTTGGTACAACATGACTATATATCTCATGAAACAGACAATACGAGTAGCAGGAATAATGAATACATAGGCCTTAAGCAAATTATGTGTCATAAAGATTATGAAAAAATATTTCTTATGTAGTGTAATATGACATGATATATAATAGTATTCCTCTCTCGTCGCTATGTTTCTCTTTCCTCGTTCTTTTCTTTGGCAGTCGAGGGGGGGGGGGCGGCACGGGTTATAGTTATTGTCGAAAGTATATTTTATTTGAGGTCACTGTTAATGAAACCGAATTCTTGCAATAATGATAAGAGTAAAAGCACCCCAAGAAAAAAAAAGCGATGGATTGGACACAAGTGTGAAAAAAAATCCTAGTTACTGAAAGGAAACATTGTAATCTATTGACGTGGATGAATAATCAAATAAAAGAAACGAAAGGCGATATGAGGAAAGAGGTTTAGTGGTTCACATTCCCGTCACTCGGCAAGCTCAGTAAAAGGAAAAATTGCGAATATTTAGTTCATTCTATCAAATTCCCTTAACATGAAGATAGGGGCGTCCAAAAAAAAAAATGAATCTGATATTCAGTGGCGGACCGTGACCCGGAGGAGACAATGAGTGGAGGGGCACTGTATTGTTTGTGAACAATGCTGTCAGGTGCCCCTCCAATGCTTCGTCTCCTCCGGGTCACGGTCCGCCACTGCTAATATTGTTTCCATTATCTGCCTGAAGGCAACGAAGAAAAAAAAACCCTTTCAGAATCATAACATTATTTTGGGCATTCAGATTCCGCCCAATGCATCCATTTTGAATGGAAGGAAACACGACTAAAAATGGGGTATTCAGTTTCACAATGAGATATCGATTTGTATAATTAGACAGCTCATTCAACGAGATTACCAAGATTATTAATGCCAATTTGCCGTTTTGGATGCCCAAGTGTAAATCGAACGTCGATTTGATTTGCTGTCATATATTGCCAATTTACATTTCATACTTAATTAAAAAAAAACACACACACACCCGCCCCCACCGACAGCGTAAACAGAGACGCTCGCATAGCTCTTGGAGCAAAAAAAATGAATACAGGTTAAGAAAAAAAAGATGATTCGAGATGTAATTGATTACTGTCAGAAATCAAAACATATGAGCTCTCGAAGACTCTCTCATAAACAATTGAAATGAACTATGAATTTCGGTTTTAAATAATGAAGGCCGATTAATCTTAATTGAAAAAAATGAATACTTATAGCATGTCGTCTTGACAAACAATTTTGTTTGAATCACCATTCTGAAGAGGAGCAGAAAAGAAAATCACATTATAGGTCTATTCACCATGTTAGGTACTCTAAAACGAATGCAACTTGGAGATTATGGCCCGTATTCTGAAGTCGGGTTTAACTTAAACTCAGGTTTAAATTCGTGGTTTAAGTATGGATTGCCAATTGTTACATAAATCACAAACGGTAGAGATATCATATTTCAGCTCATTTGGCTCTCAAATCATTCATAATTATTATCTAGGAAGTATATGAATAAATGACTGTCTTCACCATCAATGAATCAGGAAAGAGCACAGTGAACATAAGAAACATACTTAATAAACATTTGGATACTTTTGGCTTCCCATAATTTTAGCACACAGTTAGACCATGGTCTATTAAAGTTAAATCTGACTTCAGCATACGGGCCGATGCATTTAGCTATGCAGCGCCTACATCATGGAACCGATTAGAATGGTCTAATCTGTACCTGTTTTCGAAACATTATTAAAGACACACATGTGTCGGGAAGCATTTAAGTAGAACATCTTTTCTTAGTGTGTAATATAAGCAATAAAAGTGCAAAAGCGCAGTTGATTGTACCTATAATGGCTAAAAAATTGCTGTACTATATGGTATTACCGTTGACAAATACTTTGGTAAAATTATTTTAATTTTCTATCATCTTTATATAGCTCTGCCTCCAGTATCTTCCAGAATTGGGGACACGACGATTGCTCATACGACAATATTGTTCCAGGGTTTATTTCGTCTGAGATAAACAGATAAACGGTTAGAGGTATGGTTGCAGTCGGGTTTTATGCTAGGTTTAGGGTTTGGATTGGGATATGGTGTAATGTTAAATTCAGGGCCGAAGTTGGCCATACCATTAGTGTGTTGAATTTACAGCGGAGGAAATTTCGCCGGATCAAATGTCCTAGAACCCTTCATGTTTTTCATCATATTTTTTTTTTAAACAAGTGCACATAAAGTTACCTATAATGCCTATAGCATTTCCATTTATTGGAAAGCAGGATAGAAGAGCATTGCACATTGAATACCTTGCTCACAGGCATAGGTGCCGCGGCTGGGGATCGAACCCCGGACTTTTTATGTATAGCCAGGCGCCTTAGACAACTCGGCCACGGCACCTGTGTATCCTGTAACTAGTATTCGATTTGATAAACGTATGGCTATTGCGATGGTGATTTATCAATTCTTTTATGACTTAAAACAATGAAACTCTCTCATTTCCATCTCGATATACTGATCGACACGAGTGTAATTAGACCAAAGGTTTCACCCCCAATTTTCAATATAACGTAAGCCAGGGATCCGGTGCATGGGGGCACTATTACCTACCCTTACGAGGTGGATTAGAATTTATTCGATTATAAAAGCGCATAAAATGGTTGTTATGTATGTTTGCTTGAAATTTATTCTGCGTTCAACATGTTCAACATAATACAACATAATCAACTATTACATAGATTTTACATATATATACATTTTAGACACACGTATCATTTACAATCTCTTTCTGAATATAAAAAAAAGCATATGAAAAATATTATTTAACTCAATTTCAGAACGCAGGAGACCGTCGTCATGAGCGAACTGCTTGATGTTGACGACGGCCTCAAGTACGCGGGTAGGGTGAAAACGTCCAACTTTGCTAACAAAAACAAAGAGAAAAGGGGTGAACACACTAAGAAATAGGGGCTCAAATTTGAACCCTATAGAGTTGGTACAATAGCAGCAACCCAAATAATGCTAATCATGCTAATGGGTGCAATTATGCACATTTTTTCACACCTTTCCATTTAAGTTTCTATCGATCGATTACTTAAGTTTGAAGCTCGATCAATCGTTGTTCCTTCCGCTCAAAAAAGGAAGGAGCAAAAGATCTGCGTTAATTCATACGTGGTTTCCCCTTCTCTGAAATTTGTGGCGTGACGTGTTCATAAATATATCAGATATCCCCTAAATATTAGTTTAAATGATGAAATATTTCGAAAAAATAGAGGAATGGTAAATTTCATCTAATGTCCGCATGCCGATACGCTCCGACTGTTTTCAATGAATTCATTATATTGATGTTATGGTAATATTATTTCGTAATTCTTTTCACATATTTCCCTTAAATATACCACTGACCATGCTGACGTTTTAATTTCGATATACGGCCCTTTTTCATATGGGTTGAGAAGTTCAGCGAAATAAATGTTGGCTGATTATTTTTTTCATTTTTGTCCCGTATTATATTTTGTTACCATCATTTTATGTTGAAAAAAAGGGAAATAAGAATATTTCCATCCCATCTGTCTCTCTCTCCCTCTCCCTTTTCCCTCTCTTTCTCTATTTTCTTTGTTTCCTCTCTCCTTTTTCTCATTCTTATCAACGATGTTTATCTAGACAACTCCAATTGGTTTTTCATGACCACTCTATTCCAAAACTGATGTGTGTGTGTGTTTTTTAATATCTTAATCTATCATTGCTCAAGTTTTATTAAGTGTTCATGCAATATTTATTGCATGATATGTTTTATTACAATTGAATAATTAATTAAGATTAAAACCTCTTTATCCTTAACTTGAAGGAAAATAAATATGATTTGCCTCTTTCTCCCTCTCACTCTCTCTTTAATAAAATGTGATGGCCATGTATATGGGTTAAAAGACAAAAATCACCAGCCGATATATCCTTTATTTTTTGCTGAACTTCTCAACCCAGAGCAAATCAAACCCCGTAACATCAGCCGTGAATGATAACCATAACAAAATAATTCATTGAAAACAGTCAGAGCGAATCGGCATGCGGACATCAGAGAAAATTTCCCACCCCTCTATTTTGTCGAAATATTTCACAATTTAATCTAATGATGAGAGGCTAACACTGGGTGGAACATATAACACCCCTAGTTTCAGAGAAAGGAAGCCAGGCATGAAATGTGGCACAACGTTTGTAGGTTTCTTTTTAGAGCGGAAAGATCAACCATGTATCAAAGCCAATACCAAGACCCCATTCAAGAGTATTTCGGTGCCCGTGCCATAAAAGCATACTATATTGTAGCTTTGCCGTTATGGCAGTTACCATGGCAATGTGGCTCACAGGCTTAAGAGCCAATCACGGTCAAGGGTTTCACAGAAGTTACAATAATGGTCAGGTAACCAATGTTGAAACGGGTACGAAACTTAGTCATTTTGAAAGGTGATACCATGCACTCTTAAAATGTTGGTTTACATACTGTCCGCACAACAATTGGTTTAAAACTTCATCCAACTCTGGGTAGTTTTCAACCAATATACTGTGTAGCATTCACCCAAAACACACATCATTACTACCCTGAATTGGGTAAAGTTTTAACCAATTGTTAAGTGGACGGTATGTTGCCCAACACAAGAGTGTGCGTTCTACGATACGGAAGGCGTTATTTTTATCACGTATTTAAAATGATATAAATAAAATGTTTTCTTTCTCCTAAAAGCCACTGCACTGCATTTTAAAATTTGCCCATAATTTAGCCCCCGGTGTTATTTTTCTTCACGTTTTCCTCATCGTAATTTACGCCTCAAACCTTTTTTTAAAAGGATAATGATGATAAACTCTTCACATACCGATGGGGGGAAAGTATTCTACACACCAAGGATTATTTTTAACCCTAAATGACACACTTGTACCAACCTTTTTGGGGTGTAATCTGGCATCCGAAGTGGAAAAGGGTGCAAAAATGCACATTTTTATTTTATTATTATATGTACCGGGGAAAATAATGATCGCTTGCAACCTAAAAGATGCAAATTCAAAACTTTTAAGGTGCATAATCCTTGACATTAAAACAATAATTTCTGTATCCTATAGGGTTCTTATTATAGCTAAATGCACCCGCAAAGGTGTAAAAAAAATTGGCACAATTGCACCCATTACCATGGTTAGCATTATTTTGGGTTGCTGCTATTGTACCAACCCTATAGGGTTCAATTTTGAACCCCTATTTCTTAGTGTGTTCACCCCTTTCCCTCTTTGTATTTTGTTAGCAAAGTTGGACGTTTTTACTCTACCCGCGTATACATAACAACCATTTTATGCGCTTTTATAATCGAATAAATTCTAATCCACCTCGTAAGGGTAGGTAATAGTGCCCCCATGCACCGGATCCCTGGCTTACGTTATATTGAAAATTGGGGGTGAAACCTTTGGTCTAATTACACTCGTGTCGATCAGTATATCGAGATGGAAATGAGAGAGTTTCATTGTTTTAAGTCATAAAAGAATTGATAAATCATCATCGCAATAAACATGCCATATGTTTATCAAATCGAATACTAGTTACAGGGTACAGAGGTGCCGTGGCCGAATGGTCTAATGCGCCTGACTATGCATGGAAAGTCCGGGGTTCGATCCCCGGCCGAGATACCAATGCCCGTGAGCAAGGTATTTAATCGGCAATGTTCGTTCATCCTGCATTCAAATTCAAATAATTGAAAATGATATACGCATTCTAGGTAACCGGGGGCCCTGTGCATAAAACTTTTTACCTGAGAAAACTCAGGTTGTTTTAACCGGAGTTTTTGCCCTGTGTTAAAGTCAATGGCAGAAATCAAACTAACCTTAGTTTTCAGTTTGTACCAGAGTTTTCTCAGGTAAAAAGATTTATTTATTTTTTTAAACGTTTTTTTTTAGTATAACCATCTCATACACATATTGCAAAACAAGTTTAATAACAATATAAATAACAGTGTACAGTATGGATAAGTTACATTTTGATAAAAAGTACATACAAAAACAACAAAGGGAAAAGAAAAGAAACGAAAAGCAATGCAGGTCTGTTCGTCTACATTACCCAAAATCTAATAGATTACATTTTTTAAACAAATCTATGCATAGTAGTGTCCCTATAAGCAATACACTATGCAACAGGCCCTAGGTGTGCATTTGTCACACACACACACAAAAACTTCCGGTCACTGACGATGTCGTTTAGCCGTTTCGCAATAGGTTGAAATAGCTCTTAAGTTGGCGGCTAGAAAAAGGCGGGGAAAGAGGAATATCAAAGGTAGAAAAGGGGCAATTTTTATCCAAAACGGAAATACGACAAAGAATGAGGAATGAGGGAAGATTTTGAATAAATTGGAGCAAAAAGGTATCTGAAAGACTTCTTCCATGTATGGATTTACATTCAATGATTTATACTAGCTATTGGTCTATTTCCGGTCTAATAACACCTGGGCTTGTCCCATTTGGTCCTCTATCGATCGAGTCTATTACCATTAGGTCTATCACTTTTTACGCCCAATTTCATTTCTTTTGAAATATTACATAGCCTACTGATACATTTTTTTCTTTTTTATAATTGGCGTAATGAGCCAAAATTGTTTTGGTGGACAGATATGGCGTATCTGGCAAAAAAACCCAACAAAACTGAACAAACGAACGAACTGAGAGTGAATGAAGCGAGCGAGCATAAATTTTTCGACATCCCCATTTGCAAAAAATGTTTTTTTGATAGCTTTTACAGAAAATTGATTCTGGGATTATCCAGAAAATATCATATTTCACCCTTTACCCTTCCCTTCTCTATTTTTTTTTACTTGGTCGTGAAAATGGGGGGGGGGGGGGACAAGCACCCCAAGCCCCTATCCGTACGCCACGCCTTTTCACTTTATCAAAAACTTTGTCAAATGACAATTTGGTTCTCATACATCAACCCGTTAGCCAGGGTTATCAATAAGTTGATTCTATCAATTTTATTCCCTTCTCTTTTTTCTTCCACCCTTTTTAAAAAAGCTTTTGAAAGTTTTAGAGGGTTCGATCGAACCCCAACGCAGCCCCTGGCTACATACGGGCTAGTAAGTTCGGCCAATAATATACATGTAGTTTAAGTTTCTTTCTTTGCTTTTATTTCTGCGTTCACATAATGAAATATCAAAAGTAAGATTTATATCCAATATACAAAATAATCCATAACAAAACCAATATAATCATAATACATAATGAACACAAAAAATGTAGAAGGGAGCATGAAGTTGACTGTTTGATAATAATAATAATAATGGTAATGATAATATTAATAATAACAAAACTTAATGAACTCAGGAGGCCGCCATCATGAGCGGTTTAAGCTTGAAATTGATGGCGGCCTCGAAATAAGTGGTGATAGACCGACCATGTGGATATTTTAAGAAATAAAGTGGGCATTGGACAAAAGGTAAATGGGATAGAGGGCAATTAGACCACATGGTTATGAATGTCACCAATAACACCTCGCGTCTTTCCTTCAATAATAATAACCACAGCATTTATTATGCGCCATCTATCTAGTAAACTATTCCCAGGCGCAGAGGGATGGAGGGATTACGGGGAGAGAGAAAAAAGTATGCAACATACTTTTGTTTTTGACCCCCCTCCATTCAAAGGTGCCCGGATAGTAATAAACATTATGCCTCCTCCCATGGAGATGCTACTTGGGGGGGGGCAGGGGGCGGCAGCCCCTATGAATTTTTTAATTAGTGATATTTATTTTAAGGTGAAAAAGAAGAAAACGAGAAATCAAAAAATACTAGAAAGCCATTTGAAAAAGTTTGATCATAAAAAGGGTAGCTTACCAATCGATTTGATTGTGAAGAGGTTTCACCTAGTGCCATGTTCATCTATCACAGGCCTGGATGAAATGAAAAAAAAAAAATTGTCTTTGGCAAACATCCTGGTTAGGTGTCGACAAACTCAAAATAGAGGAAAAGACCTTGATAAAATGAACTAATTTTCACCTTGTTTTATTTGCAGGATGAGCGTTTCCTGTGAGAACTCCTTAACCATGTTAACATATCATTTAAGTGATGTAGATAGAAGTATATTTAGGGGATGTTTATGGAACGTCATAATTCCATGCATATTTTAGGTGATCAAACATAATAAGCTATAAAAGACAGCTTTCATAATGAAGATGCGACACTAAAAAGAAAAACCTGTTGATTGCCTGAATCAAGCTTCTTATTTTGAGTGCCTTTCAAGAATTTCAGAATTTTCTTTCCAAAATATTTATTTATTTTTTGTCGCTGCAATATTTCTACTTATACAAGAAATGAAGGTACGTATATTTCATTTATCATTCCCTCTCTCTATCTCTCTTTCGGAAGAGAAATCCAACAAAGGGAAGAGAGGGAAAAGAAAGGGGAGAGGAGTAGAGCAACATCAAAATCAAGAAATGATGGAAATCGGTAGCACACTGGAGAAGGTGGAATATGATGACGATGATGATGATGAGGAGGATGAGGAGGGGGGGGGGGGGGGGAGGGGTGATTGTGAAAACGGCAAAGCCTTGAAGATGACATGACGGGTAAATTTAAATAGGAAAAGTATGATTTTCGACGTGCTCGTTGGTCTTCTTCCTCCTCCTCACCCTCAATTTGCGAGTGCTACTGCAGCTAGTTGGACCTCTGGCATCATTAAAATATTACAAAATAGCTTCCGAAAGGCAGAAACACATTTTGTAAATACATGGTAGGGCCTTTGTTCCAACACGACATATTTATGTCAAGTTCGTAGACATTCTTAAAAAAATCTCAAGCCATTTCCCACAATTGACTGGAGCATGCCTTGAGTTGTGCGTGCCGAAAATAGGGAGACTGCCTCACGTGTGACATCAGATTATCTGGAGGTACTTTTGCGAAAAAAGTAGGAAACCTTGATACTCTGAAAATCTACGTATTTTCTTTTAAAAGGACTGAACTGCTCAAGTGTTTGATCGAAGCGTAGACGTAGGTTCCATTCTAGATTCTTTACTAGATCTGGGGCCTGTTGCAGAAAGAGTTGCGTTTAAACGCAAGTCAAAATATCAAGCGCACGTCCCGAATACGCGTGCTTCATTGGCTGAAAATGAAGTGGCGCAAGATGTTCTGAGTTGCGTTTGATCGCAACTCTTTCTGCAACGGGCCCCAGGTATGAACGTTGTGTTCGTATTTTTAGATAAGTCCATCGAACAATTGTCAAAATTACGAACAGTCTACAAACGGTGTAGAACGCGATATTCGTACGAAGTTCTCAAGAGGAACGTATTGATACAATCTGTGAACGTCCTTTTGTGTCCTCCCTATTGGTCAGACAAAATGTAACCTTTTTATTAAAGATACATACTTTGAGGAAAGACATTATTTGATTTGCTACTATCAATTTACAAACATATTTTCCCTCTTCACTTTCAATACATCTGCAGGTGACGGCGACGTTTACTTTTCGTACCTTGATGGTTCTGTCATGTTTGAGTGGGATTATCGATTCGGTTAGGGGTCAACCTTGTCCTGTTACCCAGCCCGACTACTTGCCTTCCTACGAGGACAGTGATATCCTTTTGAGAACTTCCCCGCATACTCTAGGCATTCATCCACGGAATGCACTCCAATACCGTTCCGACGTCGAACAACCGGTCGAGGAACTGGAATGCGGCGATCCACTCTCACAAGCTGGTGCTGTACGATCACCACAGAATACCGGTCTGTGTCCATGGGAGTACATAGCTGATCATAACGATACGAGGATTCCACATACTATATACAAGGCAAGATGTCTCAGCTGTACCCGGGAGTGTATTGATCCGATGGCGAGTAACAATTCTTCGCAGATACATAGATTGTTCTCAAGATGCACCGAGGTATATCACAACCTTAAAGTTCTTGTCAGATCCGAGAACCCTTGTCTTGGACAAACTGGTTTGTTTCAATATAAAGAACATATCGCAAGTGTGCCCGTTGCCTGCGTCTGTACACGCTCCTAATTCTATTTTATTCTGGTCATTATTAAGCATGCATGATAAGTCACTTTTAATTTTCCCCCTGATAAAGAGCTTTCTTGTACTAGGCATAATATTTACACGATTTTTATACATTCAAACCACTCTTTTAAAATGTGCACCATTCCCTGCCGCCCCTACTGTCAAAATGCTTTGGTAAAATTTGAGAAAACAGTATGCACTTAATTTCATCAAGGTGGTTACCTTTGCCCAAAAAGAAGAATATTCATCTAGGGACAACCTCCACCAAGATTGATACCTGTACTTAATATCTGGCTTATTTTACATGTTTACAGGCTAATAGTATAATGGTCTCTTTCTCATTCGTTTTTTTTTTTTTTGGGGGGGGGGGGGCTCGATGGCAAACTCAGCACAAATTGTTCTCTGTTTCTGTTTTTCTCTAACTGCTATGCTCAGATGCTTGTTAGGCTGTGTGTTGTCTGTTTGTGTGTGTGCGTGCGTTTAGGAAATGAGAAGAGATTGCTAGGATAGGTGTGCGTGCTAGAAAACAAAAAAAATTGATCAGTTAGTTTGCTGTATAGGTCCTACATGCGCATGACCTAATCGTTGTTGGTTAATCGTTGAGAGCTCTTTATTTTTAGATATATTTTAGACATATATTATATTCATTTTATTGTACAGAGCATGTGCAGTGAATTAACGGTCAATCCACCCCAGAAAATTGTTGACTTGAATCAATAGAGGAAATTCAGCAAGCATGATGTTTAAAGTTTCATCAAAGTAGGATGTAAAATAAGAAAGTTATGACACTTTAAAGTTTCGCATATTTTCACTTAATGCAGAACTCAGTGACATGCAAATGAAAGAGTTCATGATGTCCCTCACTCACTATTTAGTTGGTATTTTATTGTATGAATTATACAATAAGCCAATTTTCCACATTGGACAAAAAGAACCAACTTAACTGAACCATAAAATGTTAAAAACATTGGTAATTCCACATATTCAGGGAAAACTAAAACGTTTTTCACATTACCATTAAAAGAAAATTATAATATTTCATATTTCACATAATAAAATACAAAAGAAATAGTGAGTGGGTGACGTCATCAGTCTCCTGATTTGCATACAGACCAGGATGTGCCTATAACTGTTATGTGAAATTAAGCGAAAATTAAGAATGTCATAACATTCCCATCTTACATCTGATTTTGACGAAATCTTCAGTGTTATGCCTGTTGGATTTTTACTTTATTTAAATCAACTTTTCATTGGGGTGGACTTGTCCTTTATGTTCATGCTACAAAGGTAGCATGAACATTTGACCCGTTGTTATTTCTTATAGCTCTTTATTTCTTTGATATTGATTCATTGGTAGAATTGTCTTGCTTTCTAACATAAATATTCTTATTTTATATGCTTTTGACTACCGGTTGTTTTTCGCAGATGTAAGTTTGCCAGAGGCTTGCCAGAAATAGCAGCAACAGATGTACGTGAATTGGATTCTACGTTTTGGTGTTATTTATTTTAACAGGTCAAAACAGTACCTTGTCTCTTTATATGCCACTGGAAAAAAAAGAACAGATTTTAATTCTTTTGTACCATTGTGTATCGTACCAGTTATAGACCTAGTGTTTTACATATCGTACACAGCAAAAACTATGGTGTTAACCGGTGTACATAGAGGACCACACCAGTTATTTTACACCGGTGTTAAATTGGTGGTGTTAGTTTTACACCTGTAGGTGTTATTACAGCACCTTTGGTTGTTAATTTACACTCTTTGGTGTTATGTTCAACCTTTAGGGTGTAATTTTAACACCTCAGGCTGTGGTCCTCTATTAACACCAATTGGTGTCGGTTTTAACACCACAGTTTTTACAGTTACCTTAGTTATGTGTCCATTCTTTGTCATCTTATTCAGCTATGTGATACAAATATTGCCATTGTACAGTTCTCTGTTTTTTTATGAATATTGATGTGACTTTCTGATTTTGCTTTAGGGTCACGAGGAAATAACAATTATCATTATACATTTTTGGTAGGCTTATATTTTGAATGATTATCTGTCTTTATGATTTTTTCTGTTGATTTATATTGTCTAGGTACTTCAATGTAACCTGCATGATCTGAACTGAATAACTTTGATATTTATCATTCTAAAACCAGAAAAGGTACCTCAGTATCGTCTATGTGACATGTAGCGGGTTTACAAGCCGATGATATATGGAACATTATGCATAGCAAATGAATCGAATCATTTTCTTAAACACTTACAGTGAATATGCAATAATACTGTATTCAGTGCATGTCAAAATTATTTATTGAAATCATATATTCTAGGATATATTTGAATTAACGGCGATATTGCATTTTAAGTTGAAACATTACTATAGCAAGTATAAAGATTGTTGACGTCTAATAAATTAATCAGGGCAAAAACGACGACATAAATTGTGTATTATTCTGTTGTTTTTATGGATGTGTGCGTGCGTGTTTGGGTGGGTGTGTATGTGTGTATTTTTTGTAAGGGAGGCCGCAAGACGGGGTGTAACTTGACAATCTTGGGTAGAGAGTTTTGTGGGTGTGATTATGGTTTCAAGTGACACTGTTTGGTGGGATGTTTTTGTGGGTGTGCGTGAAGTGTGAGAGTGTGGGTGTCTGTATTTGCGTATTTTTAATGAACGGGTCGTTGGATGGGATTTGATGTGACACTGTTGGTTGGGGCGTTTGAATGGGAAAGAGGTGTGCGTGTTTAATACGAGAGGCATGATGAAGGGATAGACGCGACACTCTTGGATGGGATATTTTTGTGGGTGTGTGTAGTAGTGTGAGAGTGTGGGTTTCTGTATGGGGCCGCTGGAGGGGATTTAATGTGACACTGTTGGTTGGGGCGTTTGAGTGGGAAGGGTGTGTGTGTGTGTGTGTATTTAATACGGGAGGCAGGTAGAATGCATATATAGACGCGACACTGTTGGGTGGGGGTGTTTTTGTGGATCTGTCCGTATGTGCGTGTTTAAGGAAGTCCGATAGAGCTAGGGGATATGAGACGTGGCACTGTTGGGAGGGATGTTTTTGTGAGTGTGTGTATGTGCGTGTTTTTTTATGTGGGAGGCCGCTGATGGTGGGGATGTGACGTGACACTGTTGGAAGGAGTATTTTTTGTGGGTGTATGTATGCGCTTGTTTTTGTAATGAAGGATGGAAGGGATGTGACGCTACATTGTTGGATGGAGTATTTGTGTGTGTGTGCGGTAGTGTGCATGTGCGTTTTTTTAATGAGGGAGGCCGCTGTTGTGGCGTGACACTGTTGGGTGGGGTTGAATGCGACCCTCGGTGGTGTGTGACACCCAATATTAAAACCTTTATCGGCGAATTCGTAGATACAGTCAACACACACACACGCACCCACACACACACACGCACACACACAAGGGAAAATTAGTTTTACAATAGAAGAAGGAACATCGAAGGCGAAACGGAAAGAGGATAAAAAAGGATTTTAAATTCTTGTTCGCCCCCCTTTTGTCTATTTGTGTATCATTTCTTTCCTTATCTCCTTTTTCATTCTTTACATGTATTTCAAGGGGATATCCTTTCCTTTTCCACTCTTCCTACTTTACCCAGTTTCCCCTTTTTACAAAATTTTGTTTCCCATCTGTGGTAGCAATTTATCGGCAAGAATAGAGATCTAATAAAACAAAATCGATAGAAGTTCTTTCATTTTCAGTGGGGGAAAAATACAACTCCAACTTGTTTTTCATTTTTTTTGTCAGCATGGATGATTTTCCCATGAAAGTCACCTACAAAAAGGACTGTTTAGACTCCACGTCGACCACCCATTCATTCCAACGAATTAGAATAAGGGAGTTCCCCTTCGCCTCGCGTGTATCGATTTGAATATCTCGCGGTACTCACGCGGAACGCCGTGACCATTGAAACTTTCCATGACGTCACTATTGTCATTTGTGCATCTATTCGGAGGATCCCGTAGCCTGTGATAAAAAGATGAATGAATAATACAACGTTTTAGAGAATTTATTTTTCGCATAATGCCTAGGGATTAACCTTCGAAACGTGGGAAGGAACGCACACGAAATGACTCATTAGGGTGTGCGTGTGTGTCGGGGGGGGGGGGGGTAAAATAGTCTGTTCAATCAGGGCAAGAAGTGCTTAGTATAATGTTCATATATATATATATATATAAAAAGTTATATGTATATCTTTTAAATTTTGTTGTTCATATTTTAAATACCATACTGTAATGCCTACAAAGACAATGTGAGTGAGTGAAAAAAAAGCAGAAGAAGAACAGAAAGAGAGAAGTTTGGTGTTTAGAAAATGATCATAACTTACCATGCTCATCAAATAAAAAAAATCTAAACACTGCATTTCGATTATAATTCATTTATTGTCAACGATATTTGATATAAATTAGCATAATATAGACAATCAATAATTTACATAAGATAGATTTCACCAAGAATAATATGTGAATTCAACAATATTTTAAAACAAGGTACCATCCGCATTCAAAACAAGGGATCAATACAAAAATACTTTTTTTGTTGTTGCTTCAGTTCACTCACCCCTACAAAAAAATTAATAAAAAATGAAGAAGAAAAAAAAAAGTTATTGCCCGTCCCCGATTATGGAACAGAGACCCCAAACTGCTCTAGATTAATTAATCAAACTCATCTTTATGAAGTTGATACAAGAACGTAGAGGGTGTCAACAATTTGCAATGTTGTTGACACTCTCCACGTAAAAGGGATAGTCCAGGCTGGAGATATTTATATCTCATAGAAAGAAAATAATTCACGGAGCAAAATACTGAAAATTTGATCAAAATCAGATAACAAATAACGAAGTAATTGAATTTTAGATTTGCATTATTCCGCTAAAATACTTCTATATCTTTATGGATATTCATCAGGTGGGCTGATGATGTCATATCTCACTTGTTCTTATGTATTTTATTACATGAAATAAGATTTTTTTTTACTAAGAACTAAAAGAATAGGATTGACGACTGATTGAGTGCATTAGTTATTTATTGCCGCAATATCTCATCATACTCGAGACACATCATTTAAGGTGTATGAAACGATTATGATTTCAAGTAATAGCATAAGAAAAAGGAAAGTGGGGATGTGACATCATCAGCCCACCTAATGAATATTTATGAAGACATGCCTCGAACTGTTTCACCGGAATAATGTAAATCTTTAAAATTCAATAACTTCGTTATTTGTATTTGTTATCCAATTTTGATGATATCTTTATCATTTGCTCTGTGAATGTTAACCCTATTTATTTAGATGTAAATATTTTCAACTCGGACCATCCCTTTAACTGGATTGAACAAAGAAGATGTCACATAAGATTGTGTTCATTAATTCCACAGGGTTCAGTCACATCACGAACACCATTTATAAGCCGATCGATAAAATGCCATTCGAAGCAACGTATTAACTTTGATAGGTCTTGAATCTGTTTTGTGGGTGTGAGTGTAGCAATATAGCGAGGAATGGTAAAGAGCCATCATCCATTTCAACACAAAAATAATGATTAAAAAAGGAATTGACGATAACGAAAGTGTCAGACCTTTAAAATGCTCTTTCAATGCACTCGGAGTTCAGCAGAATGTAATTGAAATGATTTCTAAGAAAAAAAGGGCTTGATATATTACCTTTAAATGGTGCAACGAAATGTCAGGATGGTATGAACTTAAAGGTGTAACTTTCTTTCTATCTGTCTATGAGCACATTTAAATGTGCTCCATTGTACAACTTTGTATCTTTCATGCATGAAGCTACCTGTGTTTTATAGCTCCATGTTTTATGTAACAAAGATACAAAATTACATTTGTCGATATTCAGGATATCTCGATTGGTGCTAAGTTAAATATTAGTTTTCGTCATTTTACTGAGTCGGACCTCATTCCGACCACACCTCGTTAAAATAAAAACTTTGTAAAATATTTGAGTGAATAAATACCTCTCTGTGAATGCCTTAATCATAATATCCCAATTGGCAATATTACGTCCTGAAAGACAAGAATATCAATATGATCAATGAATACTGCTCATAAGCGGCCATTTTGACCATAGGTCTCCTTTGTTGGGGGCATATAGCTTCAGCTGGATGGAGTCATACCGAGGGAGTTGTGGGTAAAACGTGAGACCTGTTAAATTTTCAATATCCTTGATGGTGACTAAGTTGTGTTCAACGTAGTCTGGCTGCGTCTGTTGAAAGAAAGAATGATAATAATAATAATGATAATAATAATAATAATAATAGTAGTAGTAGTAATAATAATAATATATCTTTATTTACCCAGGGAAGGCATTTTATTTCTGAAAACTGTTCTCTCAGCGGGCCCTGCTATTATTATTACCATGGCTTTTCTTTTATAATAAGTATGAAAGTATATATTGTTTTTTCATGTCTTATAATTGAATTGTGCGGAATCATAATTAAAATTTCAATTAAAAAAATATGTTTCCTCGAATTGAATTCCCGATTTGGGACTGTAGTACTGACTAAAAAAACAACAACAAACATTTCGTTACCTGCAAAAATTAATGAACTGAATTGGACGGAAACGGCAGATTTATATGATCATATTTTAAATGCCCTTTTAACTTTTAATCGAAAAAAAACTTTGAACGAGAACGTCTGGCTTTCCATACTTGCAATTGATCTGATTAATCACACCTCTTTGTAAGACCAGGCCAAGGTCTGTTATTTGGTGCGTGTACAAAAAAGTGATGCGATGAACAAAATAAGGACCCCACCTTACAAATAGTTACGATTGATCTGATCAACCACAACTATGGACGGCCAGCAACGTCAACATCTAACATGCGAATTTGTTCAAAATATTTTCTAGATATCTTCATAAATTCATCATTCTCTTGAAGATTCAGTGAGAATCTCTTTGTTTACCAAGGAGATTGTCCAAGCCAACTGTAGAAAAAAATATGGCATGGATGGACTTCCATACAGTTGAGATTGATTGGGTCAATCGTAAATCTTTGTCAGACGGGGTCCAGAAATTATTTGCAATTGCAATTTATAAAATAATAGTAAAAAGGCCGAACAATGATCGACTTTGACGGAAGGTTCCACATCAGAAATTCTTGTACATCCACCACCATAATCAAAGCTTTATTTTCGCTGTATATACGCATATAAACCATTTTTTTGTGTTTGTATATGTTTTCAAAACATACGGTGGTGATATTGATATTGTTACGTTATCATACTGTTACCTGGCAAGTTTTTATTCCATGGTTGTTTCTCAGAACAAAAGCAGCCGATTCTACTTCAGCGCATGCGCTGTTTAACTGTGCACCTCCCTTGCATCGTATTACAACCATGAAGTAGTGAGAGGGCAGCAGAGAGGGAGAGGAGCCAAAAATCACCCTGGAAAATAATAATAATAATAACAAATAAAAAAAATGAAGACATCGGAATGTGATTTGAACGTTTTCATTATGAATTCAGCTTCTTGTATGAGAATATCCATCTACAGTATAGAGGGGGGAATGAAATTGAATATCAAGTTAAACACATAAGGATATATCATAAAAAAATATAATACGAAAGGCTGTCATCGTGAAATGTACAAATATTGACAGGCCTATATATTAAAAGGATGAAAAACAGAGGCTTGAAATTAAGACGCCCTCTATTAGTTATCATGTTTATGACATTTGTAGATACATCGTCATGACGAGATGGCGACATATTTAATCTCTCCATATTAACAAAATAGAGTTATTATATAAGTAAGCCTGACCATTACTTGGTAACAAGGCTATTAAGTCTTCCTTAATAGTCAACTTTAAAATACCTCGATATAACGTGAAATCAGTGGTATTTTAATGATTCCTTAGAAAAAGAGGCGAACGAATTTTTTCCTTCGAAATTTCTTTGTTGTTCGTTACAGAATAACAAAAGGATATACATTAATGATTATTACCCGTCTTTTTCGAGTGTGTTGTTGTTGTCTCGTAACCCATCGCCGTCGAAATCGAAGACAGGTCCGGTCACGACATTGATCTCGGAGCTAATATTAGCCCATAGAGCAAGATGTGGTACTAAGAAGCCATCCAATATGTCTGAAATCATGAATATGACAGAAAGTATAGTAAAACTGATTAAGACGGTACTCAGGTAAGTATAATATACACTCTAAAAAAATAAAAAAAAATTACAAATTCTGAGAGGCTTGCAAAAATTTAACACACATAAAGTATACAGTAGATAGGAAACCATCAAGAAGTCTAGAATATGTTGAAGAATTGAATATCACCAGGCAATGGGGGCATTTGATATAATTTCTGAAAAGAAAAGTTCCTTGTAAAAGCGACAAGTAAAAATAATGTCATTTTATCAAAAAGAATCTAAGAATCATTTGAAGTTCTCAGTAAATAGAAACTCGATTAATTCCATCTTTTATATAAAGAATCTAATATCTATCAAACCAATTTCATGTCAGTTTAACACAGATACATGTTATTAGGCAAATTCGGTCGTGACTGAAATGAGCAACAACATCACTCACTCACACACATATTATCTGTCTCCATAGGCGGCGGAAGCGGGGGGGGGGGATGGGGGACGTGTCCCCCCCCTAAATTTTAGGTGGGGGGGGGAGGTCCCCCCCTGTTTTTTTGATAACCTTTTTATCTTTTTATTTTCATTTTATTTTATTTTTTTTTGCTTGTCAAAATTTTTTGGTTAGCCACTCCTAAAATTTAGGTTGATAACCATTTTTTGAGTGCGCTTGTCCAATTTTTTACCTATGTCCATCCCAAAATTTTAGGTGGACACCCCCTAAATTTTTGGGCTTCCGCCGCCAATGTCTCTCTCTCTCTCTCTCTTCCTCTCCTTTTCTCTTCTTTGTTCCCCTCTCTTCCTGCTAACTTCTGGGGAGTGTTTCATCAGCATTTTCATCCGACAAGTTGTCAGATCTGACATCTTTCTCTGATGTTGATAGGCTGAGAGGTACTGTTACTATGGTAACTGTCGGATAAAATGGGACTTGTCGGATAAAACGTCTGACAAGTCCTTTCATGAAACGCTCCCCTGGTTAGTCAGAAGTCATTGTTGTTAGGTCATTTTCAGTTTTTTTCAATTTGGTTTATCACGGGGATGCGTGTCACAATTCAATACATGCGCCCCCGGCATGATAAACAACCTTCCTATGTGTTTTAATGTTTCTTATGATGCAGAATTCGTGTAAATTAATTTTTTTCTAATTAATGTTGAGTGTATTTTTATTGTAAAGGGTTATGCAATTCGGCTTTTCAGCCGCTATAGATACCCTTGTTGCAATAAACAGTTTTAAATAAATTTGAAAAATAGAAAACAACGGACAGAAAATACATTATTTTTCTTTAAAAAATCGATCAAGAGAATTTTTAGTATCAAAAAATAGAAACTATCTTAATGATTATATGAAGGATTACTTCTATTTCTTCTATGGCTCCATATCCACAGCCCACAGGCACATCTGGTGTTAAACATAAATATACAGACTTCTAGAGAGTTTAGTGTTTAGGGATGCCAGAGAACAATTACCGCAAACTTTTGAGGGGTCGAACATGGCAAATATATGGGCCCTATATTCTCTAAAAAGTCGCGAACGTCCAAACGGTGATGACCTCTTTAAACATGTTAAAGGTATACGGTCCCGAGTTCCAAGAGGGCGCTGTTGAACTCGCCGTCATCTACATTACGTAGATCATGGACGTTCTTTGCATGTAACTAACTGTATGACAATCAATTAGTCAGTCGCATAGCACATGTACATTACACACACGCTGTACGTGCTGCGTTTTTGCTACATCGGCGCTGGTCCAAAGATCTGCTGCATGACGTCACTTCACATAGTAGAGGGAGGCGGAACCAAATTTTCAAGATTAATATTTAAAACCATACGTGAACTGAGAATCGGCAGTGTTCGGGCATTCAAACAAGTCACCTGCGTTACAAGCGTCGTATTATTTGTGTCGATGCGAAGCTTGCGCCGTCCGCAGCGCGTACGTATCTCCTACAGCGTCATCTGGAATACCGGGAACTTATACCTTTAAAAGAAAAATATTTCGACGTAAAATTGAGAAAATCCTCAAATGTCTTTCCCTTTCCTTTGTTCCCCCTTTTTTGCTGGAACCAGTTTTTTTTATTTTTAAATGGGGGGGGGGGGGGGTATGTGTTCTGAACCTCTATCTATAATTCAAAATGTGTTTCGAAAATTAATATAAAACAGACATGGAACCCACTTATATTTTTGACCGACTTACAAGTTTGTTCAAATACACCAATTTTGGTCAAAACAAAGTGTCATGTAAAATTGATTGAGACAGTTGGCCAACAGCCAGTCAGTAGATATATTAATCCACTTTTAGTTTCATGCAAAGTTGATTTGGATATTTTTGACCAATGGTTTGTGGGTTCATATTGTAATCAACTTTTGGATTGGTTTAAGATATCAGAGAGTAAAGCAGTACTTGAAAAAGATGAGATTTTTACCTTCGATAAACCCGGGATACTGCGGCACCGTGTTGGTTGAAATGAGAGAATCCATAAACCGCTCTGAGTTCGAGGATAAAGCTGGCAGAGACGTTGAATATAAAAACTTTGGCGTTATGAGTCAAATATTTTGAGGGGGAGGGGGGTGGGCAGACATGGTATATGGGGCAAAATGTCCTAAAGGCTGTGAGCGAGCAAAAAAATTAACATTTCAAAATAAAACAAAAGTCTAAATAAGTGATGGACTTTTGACATGCTTTCCCAAAAAGGATATCATACTTTATTGACTTTATTGGTTGTTTAAAGGAGGGGGGGGGGGGTCATGGTTCCAAGCCCCCATCTACAAATTTAGATTTTATGCTCCGTTATGAATCTCAACATAGTCTGTGGTCGGAATATTACGTTTTTTTTTATTCATTCTGTAGATTCGTAGCAACATGCATGGTTTGAAAACTGAATTATAATACGGTATGCTATAGGCCAGTGAGTGAAAAAAGGCATTACATCTCAATAATTGTCCTTGTCATGAATGTATATGCCCTGAAAGAGCCTCCCCAAACAAACAATATGATGAATTTGATAATTTTGAGCTGGAATACACGCACAGTGAGTTGAACATATTTATATTAATCAGAAAAAATATTTACTGTTCGCCTAGCAATATCAATTCAAGTATCCTTTAAAGTTATTGCATTTGATTTCAGAATTGACGTTCTGACGTGATATAACATCCCCCTCCTCCCGCTCAAAGTATTCATCGCAATTTACCAGGGGGAAAGAGATAACTGGTGGTTAAATTCATAAAGCCTCCTGTTAGTCCTTCGAAATCGGAACAACTCGGAGAGAATTCGGCATCAACTCGGACATCGGGTCGCACTCGGCAATCGGGCTTTATCGGCATCTCATTTATTGGCTGAAATATATTTAAAAATGAGGAACTTAAGCACAAACAAATAAATATTAGGTATGCGACGGGAAGTACAATTATTCAGTAAAATTAATGAATATTTAATGATGAAGATAAGGAAACGTTTGCACAAAATTGGAAACGTGCTTATACATGAGAAAGAATCTTCATTAATAATTTATCCAATAAATGATCAACTGTTGAAAAAAGTATGAATAATGATAAAATATATGAAACGATTTGCTAGAAACGCTTTACAAATAGATGATGTGTAAGGAAACTGAATTGAGACTGGCAGATCCAAGGGGGGGGGGGGCACAGCCGGCCCAAGCTCCCCCTTTGAGAAGCAAATTTGAAATCTGTAATGTAAAAATGCCATTAAAACAGAGGTGTGCCCCCTCTTTTGATTTTTTTTGGTCAAATTTTTTTTCGGGTACGAAATATCCTTAATTTGTGGTTGAAACTTTTTTTTTTCTTTTTTCCTTGTCAAAATTTTCTTCCGAAAAAGTTTGCCCCCCCCTTTGGAAAATCCTGGATCCGCCCCTGCAAATTGATAATTGCATCATGATATTAATCAATAGGAATTTTTGCGTAAATAAATAAAATAGACAAATAGATAATTACATAAATACAATTACATTCAGTGTCAATTTCGATTAATGAATTACACAAGAAAATCCGCACGATTAGTGAGATTTGAATTCTCTGTTTTTTTTAGCGTATTTGATTTCACCAAATATGGCTATCAAACATTCATGTTCTTCCTTTAAAAATTATGTCAATATACCTGAGGCCATCGAAGTGTAAACGAAGACCAGAGAGGCGATCGAAGATCATGACTGTACGCTGTGACGTAATCATGTTGGGTCAGGTGACAGTAATCAGTGTCAAAGGTTATGACCGGGGCGCCAAGCGGCGTGTGAAGCGCCATAGCTTCCTTTTCTGTGAGTTACGAACATGATATCATTTCTTTGGTTTGACGATGAATACATTTATTTGCAATATAGTGAAAAGCAATCATATGAATTTAAGAAAAATTATAGAATGTTAGTAGGTATATCAATTTTCACAATAGGCCCATTATCATTTTATTTGAACTTACTTTAACTACGACACGCGTCGTTATAATTTTGCTCAACATTATTTTACAAGAATATTAATATAGAATTAAAAGAAAAAAGAGGATTGCCAGATTTTTATGGATCGAATTAACCTCCTTGTAAATGTGGGGAAAACTCTGATGAACCAGATCATTTTATTTAATACTATTTTGTTTAAAGGATAACAAACAAGCGTACCTACCGGGGGAAGGGGGGGGGGAGCAGACTGCCCCTTGACGAGTCACAACTGATCCCTGATGAGCAAAAAGTGGTCCCCTCCTTTGTCCTTTGAACTTGAACACCCCCCTTTTTTGCTTGTCATTTTTTGGGGCTGCGAAATGTCCTTTATATGCGGTTGAAAATCTTTTTTTTTCTTCTCAAATTTTATTTATAAATATCGTTTTGATATTTGGGATTACCTTCGATTGATGTCAGGTTCAATTCTTTGTCGTACATCTCGACACTGGTGGAGTTCTACAAAAGAAGAATAATTCATTATTGCAACATTAAATGGAAATCCGTCTTTATTGGAGATGACTAAGACTATTTACTCTAAAGGCAGGCTCAAAACAAAGAAAACACGAGGGAAATAGGATGTTAGACATTAGTGAATGTGGTCAGAGAGACGGACGTATTGTCGAGAAAAAAAAATTAGGAAAGTGAAATGGAGAGTGAAATAGAGAAAGAGACAGAGATAAAGAGAGATATAGGATTAAAGAATTATTTCATAATGACATGAGCACTTACACATTGGCACCCTGACATATCATCTTGCAATCGACTGTTGTACTCATCATCATTTGAAGGGAAAGGACAGTCCATTTCAGGAATAGGGATGACTGAATCATTTGGGAGGGGTTTCGGGTTTCTTAGCATATGGTGGAGACTTCCCATAGTTCCGTTGTTTGGTGCCGGGTCAAGATCCAAAAGTTCTAGACATTTGTAACAGAAAATACATAAAAGAACATTATGTTATTCTTATTGCAAAAAAAATCTACATTACGGATGAGTGTAATTACTTAAATTTTATCCTGACAATTCTAAATGGAAAATCCAATGACAGATCGATTTTAAATCTGATACAATGGTATTAAGGTACACATCGTCCTCGGTATTAAGAACAGCAGTGGTCCAAACGTAGCTCCTTGTGGACATCTCATTGCAATGTCTCTAGCGCCTTTGTCTTTACTCTGAATGTAGTTTCATTCTTCTAAAAATGAAACTTCTGAGTATGTCGGTTTGTCTTCACAAAATCCCTTCCATAGATATCCATATCATTTCTCTCATTTGTATTGTCTAATGTATAGGCCTACTTACCACACATAACATTATATAACTCTATATTCTGGAAAGGTTGAACCTCTACTCCACTTTTGAAGCCTGGGCCAATGGCAACAAACATTGCCTGTAACGTAAAAAAAAAAATCGACTTTACATTAAAAACATTTATATAATGAATGATGTATTAAAAGTGATTTTTATCTCCACGACGGTCAAACTTAGTTTTTTTCCTACCGTATTGATACAAATATTTTAGCATAAAATTATAAACTTGCTGGCTGGTATTCTGATAATTTAATCTAGGTTTATCCTTGGTCTAAACTGGAATTTAAACCTCACTTCTATGGAATGCTGGCTTCATAATACTTCTCCAATATGTGTGGAAACCGTTTTACACCAATTAATTAATCATTTAATTAAAATCTATTTTCGTGTTTTCTTATTCTTTCCATTTCACAACTCAACTAATTTTCGACAACTTTTGTAAGAGGATAAGAATGTGGTAAAAAAAGTTGACAACGGACACTCCATTTAAGTTAAGTCAGGTTCCTTTAACTAAAACATGGCTATTAGAATACCACACATTGTCTTTTAATTTACAGAAATGATTATTTTTGTATGAATGTAATAACTCTAAATTTGTTGTATTTACAAATATGTCACATGGTTCGCGGTTACAAATAATTATGGAATTGTAAATTTTACCTTCATTAAGTTGCCTAAATTATCATATCCATGAGTTCCTCCGTTGCAATAAGATGTGGATCCACTGGAAGAATCGGAAAAGTAACAAAATGAAAACAAAAAATGAAATATTTAACTTGGGTTAAAGTATGCATACCACAATGAAATATAGGCCTATAATAATTTAGGTAATGATCTGTTATGGATAAGTTTGGCAAATGTATTTTTGCAAGACAAACTTCATTCTATTGCTGGTCCCCGTTTGTGGAATTCACTCCCGTCGGACATTAAGTTCTGCCAGTCGAGAGAACTATTCCACAACAAATTGAAGACTTACCTCATGAAGGAAGCATTTCCTTAACTGTTGTGTGATTAGGCCTACTTGTTACTTTGACTACCAACTTTAACTGATTGTGTATTTTTTCCTGTCGATTTGTTCAATTTTTATGTATTTAACAATTTTATTTGATGTATTACATAAGTAGTTAATTGTGCGCCTAGAGTGTCATCGACAGACATGTGACTTCTTGTAGATCCTGTCAATACGAAACATGTTTTAAGCCTTGTTACCTTTAAGAATTATTCATTTTGAGTTTTCTGATACCTTTCAGAGATTTTTTATGATATAAAATCGGAGCGGAGGCAGGTTATTTTAATGGGGGGGGGGGGGTAGGGGGTAAGGACCGGGGGTAGGGGAGAGGAAAGCTAGACGACGTAAGTATGAGGCCATTTATTATTTCTTTTTTTTATTATAGGTCTAGTTGAAAAAAAAATCAGTTAAATGAAACAGTCTGGGTTTTGTTTTACCACAAAAACAGTAAAGCGTGGGTCCGGAGCGTATATTGATAAAGGTTGTTTTGTGACCTGACGTGATTTGACCTACCCGGAAGCAGTCCACTGCTCTGGTACGGTGACCTCTATAGGTTCAATTCGCCTGTTATTGATGTAATGCCATCTCTTCGGTAGATCCTCTCGTACATATGGAACGGCTACTGGATGTTTGCACTGAAAAAAATATAGAATTGCAGCAAAAGGCAAATTACTAAGAGACAGACAATTATATTCTATCGGTCGCGTACTGAGCCAAAAAAAGAAAGAAAAATCACACAGCAAAAACTGTGGTGTTAACCGGTGCACATAGAGGACCACACCAGTTATTTTACACTGGTGTTAAATTGGTGGTGTTAGCTTTACACCAATAGGTGTTATTACAACACCTTTGTTTGTTACATTTACACTCTTTGGTGTTATCTTCAATCTCTAGGGTGTAATTTTAACACATCAGGTTGTGGTCCTCTATTAACACCAATTGGTGTCAGTTTTAAAACCACAGTTTTTACAGTGCAGAGAAATTGAGATAATATGGCATTCGGCATAATTTCTAAAAAGCGGCGGGCGAGCGAGCGAAATTTTTTCATAATATCCTGAGAATAAAATTATATATCACCCCTTTTCCTTCACTTTTTTTTCATTTTTCGCCACTTTCTTTTGATCTTGATTTTATTTCATTTTTTGTTCATTTTTTTGGGGGGGGTCAATGGCCCCAAGCCTCCAATCTTTGAATCTTTGATCATTACTTTTATATTGGTGTCATTTCATTTCATAACGTTATTGAATCCTGCAACTTTTTATATAAAAAAATTACAATGCACGGAATATATACTAAGTAGTTGAGAAACAAAATTAATAAAGCTGTATTTTCATAAATTTATACTTCACAAGGTTGCAGGGGCCACTATAAGCATAGCTTGACCGCGTGATGTAGAAGAGTGCAGGTGCATAATGGGGGGGGGGCTGAACACGGGCAAACGCTTGGTCCTGACAACAATGTGCTTTTTGGATTTGTTTCGTCATCATGCTGTGATGGAACAAACTTCGTTCTTAAAATTCTACAAAAAATACGACCAAAATCGTTGTCGTTGTTGAACATGTCCTCTGCTCCTACTCCTCACCATCCCTTACATTTCACAACATTATCATCATTGAAGGCTAAGAAATCTTAATAACCAAGTTCATTTAATAAAAACAACGAAAATGTCAGGAACTCTAGACCCTCCCTCCCCAATCAAAATCGGACGTGAAAAAAGACAACATAATGGTTTCTTACCAATAGTTCTTCCACAACATCAGCCGGGTCCGACACCGTTGCTGAAAGAAAAAAAAATGATATAGAATACATTAGATTCTAACGAAGAAATTATGTATCAGTTTCGCTTACACATCTCAAACATATGCTTATACTTACAAGTGACAACTGAATTCGTTATGTATTAAACTGATGTAAATTCTTCTCATTTATCCATGCAGTCGTATTAAATATAAAGAAAATAAAAACAAGTGGAATGCCTCTGGCCGTCTCACCTGCATCACGCGGTTCAATATAGCAGAAGTGCTGACTTTGAAAACTACTCTAACTCGCACAAGATGTTCAGTGATACATGGTTACTCTTATGTCCACTTTTTATGAACTAGACCAATAAACTTACAGAGATACGATGGTTATTCAACAAAAAACCCAACATGGCCAAAGTTCATTGACCTTACATGACCTTTGACCTTGATCATGTGACTTGAACTCGCACAGGATGTTCAGTGATACTTGATTACTCTTATGTCCAAGATTCATGAATCAGATCCATAAACTGTCAAAGTTATGATGGTAATTCAACAGATACACCCAATTCGGCCAAAGTTCATTTACCTTTGACCTTGGTCATGTGACCTGAAATGCGCACAGGATGGTCAGTGATACTTTATTACTCTAATGTCCAAGTTTAACGAACTAGACCAATAAACTTTCAAAGTTATGATGGTAATTCAACAGATACCCCCAATTTGGCCAAAGTTCATTGACCCTAAATGACCTTTGACCTTAATCATGAGACCTGAAACTTGCACAAAATGTTCAGTGATGTTTGATTACTCTAATGTCCAAGTTTAACGAACTAGACCAATAAACTTTCAAAGTTAAGATGAGAATTCAACAGATACCCCCAATTTGGCCAAAGTTCATTGACCCTAAATGACCTTTAACCTTGGTCATGTGACATTAAACTCACGTAGGATGTTAAGTGATAATTGATTAATATTATGTCCAAGTTTCATGAACTAGGTCCATATATTTTCTAAGTTATGATGACATTTCAAAAACTTAACCTCAGGTTAAGATTTCGATGTTGATTCCTCCAACATGGTCTAAGTTCATTGACCCTAAATGACCTTTGACCTTGGTCATGTGACATGAAACTCTAATAGGATGTTCAGTAATACTTGATTAACCTTATGGCCAAATTTAAATGAACTAGGTTCATATACTTTCTAAGTTATGATGTCATTTCAAAAACTTAACCTCAGGTTAAGATTTGATGTTGACGCCGCCGCCGCCGTCGGAAAAGCGGCGCCTATAGTCTCACTCTGCTATGCAGGTGAGACAAAAAACGGTAAAGGAACTAATTTTGCTACATTTAACAAAACTGGTCTCTTCGGGTGAATGACTATACCGACGAAAGAAAATGCACTTGAATTGTTTGAAAATGTGCGAATGTATTTCGTTGAAAAAAAAAATCGCCCTGAAAAGCAGGTTTTTGATTTGTTCTTCAACTCTCTCTTTTTGTATGGGGGGGGGGGAGGGGCTGCATAGTACTGTGATTCTGTCTAACCAGTATTGCTATAGAATATTCAACAATATGATTATTGTTATTTAACCTAATTTGATAGCGTTTTCGTGAAAGTAAATTTCAAGTGTGTCAAAAGGTTGGAGTAGGAACTCACCACCATCTTCTGGAAGCATTCGCAACATGGTACCAGCAGTAGAAGACACTCTGTATTCACTAGATGGTAGGTACTGAGAGAGAGAGAGAGAGAGAGAGAGAGAGAGAGGGAGAGTGAGAGAGAGAGAGAGAGAGAGAGAGAGAGGGGGGGGGTTGGGAGGGGGAGAGAGGGGGAGAGAGGGGAGATTACGGGGCATTGAGAGTGAGGAGGGGGGAAGAGAAAGAAAGTTGATGTAAACATCAAGAAAAAGAAATCGTGAGGTCACACACAGAAGACAAAAAGAAAGAATCCCCTTTGAATTTAGAATTTGTAAAACACCTCAAAGGGACCGACACCTCCTGCTTGACCGCCCCAAAATCTCGCATACACACACACCCGTCCACACAACTACCGCGCATAATGATAATCAAATATTCATGTTCAGACGTTAATCTCACATTACTATTGACAAAGTCATGACCGTGCCACCTGCGAACTTCGGAAGAAAAGAAAACTACTTGGTATTGATTTTCGGTTTAAGAAATGAAACATAGAAAACTACGACTTGCGACTTTCCTTAAACGAGAAATCCACTGCACTCAATCCATATGAGGTAAAACGGATCGGGTAGGAACTTATTACTTAAAACATAGATGACGTAACGGGTGCTCTACAAAAAAAAACCCGGGTATATTCTTGACTGCTCAAGAAATTCGGATTATGGCAGAGTATCTATCTTCGGTGAAAAGGGTCCAGCTGATTAGTGCATTTATTTTTAATCTTAAGGGTTAATTTTCGAAATCCCAAAAGACTTAGGGGTGTTGCAAGAAAATATTTGCGATCAATTGCAAATATTCTGTTGCAATTTTATGATTGAAAGATCAGTGTTAGCTGTAGCAAATCAGATTAAACTTCTTGTTTTAAGGAGAAGATGAGCAATCAATTACTAATTTGCAATGAACTACAGGACATATGATTGAATTAGGGACCAAAAAGAGACTTGCAATTGATCGAAAGTTTCTTGCAACACCCTATTAATATCAAATCATCTTTATATCTAAATCCAACGGTTTATATCTAAAGGTTTGAATCTAAATGTAATAGTCGGCTGGTTAGCCTCTATAGCTGAACATTCTGGATTTATTTTGAATCCTTGAAATTCAGAGTGCACAGGCAAAAATATACTTGAATTTTTGGCAATTTCACTTACATCGTTTAGAATAAATGTTTGGTCACACGTCCTGTTGGACATGCCGTGGTCAGCTATAGCGATGATGTTGACGCAATCAATCATACCCATCTTCATTAAACCATCCATTAATCGTCTCATCATCCCGTCCATACGAGCCACCACCTCATCTTGCTGAGGAAGAAAAGATTGTATTTGAATTAGATTGGTTGATTTAATTTCTTTATCAATATTTCACATACAATTCAAAAATGCAAATCATTGAGAAACACAGAGAACAACAAAGATAATGAGCCTACAATCGTAAAGCGCTAATTTCAATACAACGAAAGACAATAAACTACATTTCTTAGAATAAAGAATTCATCATTTTAAAAGTATGAGTAATTGAGAGTATTCTAAAAAAATAAATGCAAAAAGATAATATTATGACAAAAAATTATTAGCCCCCCTTATACTCATCAACGTTTGTGTTTAAGACATTTTTTCGTAACACAATCAAGTTACAAATTAGTGTTCCGCCCCTCCTCCTCCCCACCCATTCACATGAGCTAGATCTGCAAATTTTCATACTCAGTTTGGAAGAAAGAATCCAGGAAAATTCATTGGAATAAGGAGTCTTTTAACATTTTTGACAGAAAATTATTATAATAGGTTCCAGATTACAAACCTTCCCCCGAACAATCTTTACATTCATTTCGTAAGTTTGCTTGTTCAGATCAATCTGATTTTGCGACTAATCTAAAATCGGTTCCTCCAAACCAGAAAAATTGGTCTCGACCGCAATTTGAAATCGGTTGGATCTATATCGCAACTCTTTACAAGACGTGGTCCACTGGTCAGAGGCTTTCGAACTTTGTGGAATATTAGCATGCTATGTTATACAGTGACATACAGTCATGGTCTTATACCATTTAAGATTCCTGTATGCACACATAATCAACCCATTAATGACTTCTGGTAAACATAAGATTGGTATTTGGGCGGCGTCAAGGCGCAAGGTGTGGTGGGGAGGGGCAGATGCAGAGGCAGCCCTTGATATTTTTTAAAGTCATCTTTAATTTTCCATTGGCATGATTGGGGAACAACGACAGCGCCATCATCAAGTTGTCTTGTCCCCTCATAAAATCCATAAACGCCGATATAGCAATGAAAACCACAACACCTACACCATCTAGGACAAGGCTAAACAAAATTCAAATGTCTACTTTTACCCAGGGGGGGGGGGGCACATCATTAATTCAAATTCATCACAAGCCACACACGCCTGCAGCAATTATATACCAATTGAGGAGTTTGCCTGCAGTAACAGGAAGAAGATTCTTTTGGGGGATACCACCATCTTACCTCGTCGGTGTTTGGTCCTGGATCATGCCCTGTGTGATCTGGTTCATCGAAGTATAAAGTCACAACATCGGGTCTGAAAAATGAAGATATAAGGCTTAATGTTAGTTTGAGTATATACCCTCTCTATTTAGAGAGAGATAGAGAGAAGAGGGAAAGAGAGGGGGAAGGAAGGGGGTGAGGAGACGGGATGGAATGTCTAGGCCTATTCTATTTTTTTTAAAACTAAGAATAAAATGCCATTTCATGCAAAAGAAATGGTCTTCTTTAGTGTGGGTTTCCTCCAAAATTTCAACGTTTTTGAGATTTGTTTCAGACAAATTTGCTGGAATTTTGTCCGAGGGGAGGGCAAATTAATTTGGAGATAATCAGGAATATTGTAGCGAAGTAAAGATAATTATAGGGTTTTTTTTATTCGACTTCTACATAGAAAGAGTCTTGTGTATAATTCACGAGTCATGAAAAGCCATGAAAGTGGGGCGAGGCTTACCGTGCAAACCAAGCAAAGAGTCACAATAAGAATACATTTTTTTACGTTTATTGTACACATTTACCGAAAAAGGTGAGAGAGTGTGTGTTTGTTGGGGGGGGGGGTACTTTTTTAATTCGTTTCTTTCATTTCAATTAATCAAATTTCTTTCGTTTTTTTTTGTTAGTTTGTTATGCAACATCCCAATCTTTCATGAAACTCTTTGTGATACTTTATCCATCGATTGTGGATTGTGTGATATTTTATCCGTCGATTAACCAAAGCCTACCTGTAACCGTCGGGTAACCGAAGCCATCCTAATACTGTATCCACCCGCTGAATATAATTCAATTCCCTGAAAAAAGAAGACAATACATCGTAAAGAAAAAAGGTCAAAATTGGGCAAATAGATACCTCGGAATCCGTGCCTTCTACAATAAGTTGATGAGTTCGTGTTTGCACTTTGGTTGGATGTTGAAACTATGCAATTAAGGCTTATAAATAATATCAAAGGTCGGAAGTTATGTTACAGGTTGCATAGAGGTATGTTAATGTTTACCACTGAACGCAAACAATATTTTGTTGTCATGTTCTTATCCCTTTAAATGAAATACAATTATCCACAAGCTTTCCTCTTTGACATTTAATATTCAAATGATTAAAATAACATTCTATTCTTTATATGTTTGGCATGAATCGTGATATCTTACTGAATAAAAGGGGTTGTTTTTTATAGGCACAACAAACAAATACAAAAATAAACTATTCATCGTGAACTAAATATCAGCTCACTTGGACTCACCCATCGTATTTGTTATAATAGTTCGGTCGGATCCCTGGATGTATAGAATAAAGATATAAGAAACTGTAAGCAGGGGCGGCCCAAGGGGCACTTTTGACAGGGGCAAGATAACAAAAATGTGTTGTTTTCGTTCGTTTAATTGAAATAAATACAAATGTAGGTTCCTTCAGTGGTGTATTTAGGGGGTATGAGGGCATTTCTCCTCGGGAGACTAACAGGGGAGTAAAAAACGAATGAAAGAGGAGGAAAATACAGACGAAAGAGGAAAATAGAGACGAATGATCTATTTAGAAGAGTGTGAAGAAGACCAGGGGCCCGTTGCAGAAAGAGTTGCAATCAAACGCAACTCTAAAAATCATGCGCAACTTGATTTTCATCAGCAGCGCGCATTTAGGACTTGCGATTAATTTTTTGACTTGCGTTTAAACGCAACTCTTTCTGCAACGGACCCCAGAACAATGATATTTAGGTTTGGTCTCTGTATCTACAGGTTAGCAAAATATTCGGGACCAATGTACATGATGTACAACGATCGTAGAATCGATAGCTTGCACTCGATTATCTTGCCGATTTGTACCGAACAGGTCAAATTTATCTTAATCAACTTTCTCACTTCGGGATCACTTGAGCCTCTCTAGGTTCGAAACCTGTCATACCCCGTTCTTTCCCTCAATAGTTGGTGACATTGGCGATTAAAACGTCGATACAAAATCTATTCCTGGGCCCCGTCTTACAAAGAGTTAGGATTGATCCGATCAATCGTAACTGAATGGCCAGCAACGTCAACATCTATTATGCATGTTTGTTCAAAAAACTTTCTTGCTGTGGTGTATATTCATGCATTGATCGTTGTCTTGAAAATTCACTGCTATTCTCTTTGCAAAGGACATTGTAGCAAATTTTTCGTAGAAAAAAAATTATGACACTGATGGATTTCCATAGAGTTAAAATTGATTGGATCAATCGTAACTCTTTGTAAGACGGGGCCCTGGTCTTATTGGCGTTCTTTAGTCAATAATATAAATCAATGATAACATGCCTCATCCATCAATGCAATGCACCAACATAATGCTACCAACCGAATCTTAGCTAGTAACTATAGAAACCACTACTCAGTAACTCCATGAATTAACTTACCTTGAATATCAGAATCAGATCCAGGCCAGAAGAAAGTAGCTGATCGCTTGCCTTGAAAGCGAGCTGTATTCCAAATCTTTACGCAAGCATTTAAGAAAGACAAATCATGATTTAATGAATAATGATAAAGATAGATTATGTACAATGCTTGATTGCATTGGAAATGAAAATATTAGCAATGAATACTGAACGTGGAGTGCCATAAATTAACATATGACCCACAAACCAAACAAATAAAACAAATAATGCACAAATAAACCAAATAGAAAATAAATAACGTATCTATGCAATGTCAGGCTATTGGATGTCCAGGAGCGGGGAATATCATTCAAATTATGCAGCAACCAGCGCAGGCCTATGGAATTAGGCCTGTATACGAGGCCTGCAATTGAATAAACTAAAAAGTCTTTAATGATATTGACGCTAGCTTTGTTGTTGTTTTTTTGGAATATTGTCACGAGCGAAAAGTTGATTAAGGATAAGAACCACATGTTATTGATAATAAAGTACAATTGAGAAAGAAGTTCTTACCTCTTCTAGCTATCACAATATAATCGAAAAGTTCATAGTTTAAAACTTGCACAGTCTTAGTGATCTCGTTGTTAAAACAACCATATTTTCCTTATTCCAGATCTGAATTCTTTCAAAATTCACAATAATTAAACAAAAACAAAAACCCTCGTCCTTTCATACAATTCATTTTATCACTAGGGCATTAGCTCAATACCGATTCAGCCGTTCAATTCACAACTTATAATAATTTATGTCTCTGTTACTTTGAAAATGAAACTTGAACTCGATCTACTTACGGGTTCTCCTCCCCACCACCTGTTATTGAATGACTCATCCGAACCTAGACTGAACGTTGTACCAAAGTCATACATGGTATTTCCCACAATGCCGTGCGATTCCGGATAAAGGCCCTGATATTGAACAAAAAATTCAAAATGCTTTATTATCAAATTTGTTGGACAAATTCAAGTCAGAGGGTTTGTTAAATGATTACAAATAATTGTCTTATTCCCATGGGATGAATGCTAAAAATAAACCACATATGATATGAATTATTAAACCCCGAGCCCCCTCCCCCATAAAAAACGCAACTAAACAAAATCTTGATATATACGCCTTCTTCCTTAAACCCAACATGTATATATTTATATTTTTCATAACAAATTTATGTATGAACTTATGTTTACAAGAAAACTATGTGATGAAATGAAAGAAAATATATGTTTTATTTGAGTTGAATTGAATAAAGGTACAATTTAGTTGAAAAAAATCAACAAATTTTATCTCTTTCCATTGATGTTTCTGTCTATATCTACTGTACACTAAAATATTAGTTCAATATACCATGATAATGGTAATGGTGACGAGATGGTTGCGATGAAGACGGACTCCTTAAAGGGATGGTCCGGGCTAAAGGTATTTATAGCTTAATAAATGGAGTAGAATTCAATGAGCGAAATGCTGAAAATTTAATCAAAATCGGATTAAAAATAACAAAGTTATTGAATTTAAAAGTTTAGCAATATTTTGTGAAAATAGTCGTCATGAATATTCATTAGCTGGGCTGATGATGTTACATGTCCTTTTGTATTTTATCATATGAAATTAGGTTTATTCAATTTTTCCTCCTCCAAGAACTAGAAAAATTAGATCGACACTGATTTAGTGCATTAGATATTTATTTCTACAATTTATTTCTTTATAACCTGTATAAGGGAGACATATTATTCACACAAGTCTGAAATAATGAACAAAAAATATGATTTTATGTAATTACAAAAAAAACGGAAAGTGGGGATGTGACATCATCAGCCAGCCTAATGAATATTCATGACGACTGTTTTCACAAAAAAACTGCTAAAAATTTAAACTTCAAAAACTTTATTATTCGTTATCTGATTTTGATGAAATTTTCGGCATTTTGCTCAGTGAATTCTACTCTATTTATTAAACGATTAATACTTTCAGCCCGGACCATCCCTTTAAAAGGTGACTCCACATAACTGCTCCTGCGACATTTGCACCTGTCTTAATATCTAAGAGGGCATATGGTTAGATTTACCATTCTAATAATATAGTTTTTGATTCAGAATAATTTCAAGACTGGGATTAGGGTTCACTTAGTTTTGGAAGTTCGATTTTATGTTGGCTTCACGTGCGGATTTTCCATCGGAGCAATTGTCGCCGGAGCAAGTGTCTTGGAACCGCTCAAAAAGTCTAATCTCCAAGGATTGTAATGTGAATTGAATTGAATTTATTACCAAATATTACTGTCAGGTAAAATTACAAGGAATAGTACGTCACATATAAACAAAACATTTGGTAATTGGAGCTAACATAATAGCAATATGCCAATCGAGGTTAGCCCCAAATAATGTCATTATCATAGTTCAAACAATAAATTTAACTAAATCTCAATAGGCCTATTGTACAACAAATTCAATACTAATTCTACTTATTACTGTTGCAGAAAGTTTCTATCATTTTCAGTGAACATATTTACACTATTTACAAGAAAAAAAAAACATCTTAATTATTCACAAAATCTTGACATAGAATAATTTGTTTTCAGGCAGTATTTTACCATATCAAATTAATCATAATCTTCCAGTAGCATTAATTTTAACGATTTGCTAAATGTCGTACGACTGGGGGTGTTTCTAATATTACTTGGCAGGAGATTCCATAAAGTAGGACCAGAAAATGAATTGATTGTTTTCCCAAATTGGTATTATTTTTCTCAAGATTAACATATCGCTTTTCTCTATTTCTTGTATTGTAAGGATGATCTATAAATGAAAAATAATCAATAAAAAATATATGCGAAATAGGTTTGCAAATACAATTCATGTGAGGAAAATAAACAAAGCAAGTAATTATAAACATGAGGCCCAAATATATATAATGTATAATAGATCCTCATTTAGGCCTAGATTGGAAAGAATATATGTAAGGGTATTATTGAAATGATGCATTGTTATATATATATATTTTTTTTCTTACCGTAACGATGGTATAATGGTTTGGAAAGGTCACTGTTGGGAATGTCGGAATCATATGAGGGGTTTTCACACCGCATTCAGCTGTGGAAACGAAGGGTGTAAGTGTACTTTTTTTCAAATTTGATTGATTGATTAATTAATCAATCATTTAATTAATTTATTAGTTGATAAATTAATTTTTTTCATTCATATTAAAACTACATATAATATTATTCAATCTGTTCCTACTTTTCCTATATTAAGAATCATCAGTTTCATAATAGCAATCATGATAACTAGTATTTGTTTTCATAATGAGGTCTATCCTTATCATTTTTTTTATTAACATGCTATATCATAATAATTTGTCCTTTTCCCTTAATTCTTCTTCCTCTTCTTCTTCTTCTCCGTTTCGGTTCTCCTTCACCTTCTTTTTCTTCTTGTTCTTGTTCTTCTTATCTTATCATCATCATTATTATCATTATTACTATCATTATCATTATTAACATTATTATCATTATCATTGTTATTACTATTATCATTAATATCATTATTATCATCATCATAATCATATTCGCATTTTCCATACCCATTCGGTTAATGACAGGTGTAATTCCTCTCGATAAGAAATCCGCTCTAAATCCATCGAGAGATATCAAAAGAACCGGAGGAGACGAGATCCTGCAACAAAGAAAGGGATAGTGAAATTAAGAGATCCTGTCATAACGAAGATGATCATGATATTGTAACGTTTTCAAAATTAATTTTTGGGGTCAAATAATTGTGTATGCGTTCGTTGGTATGAATAATGCATATGAAGAGCTCACTTGCAAAAGGGGTTAGGTCCGCGTGATAGGGAAGTGCATCATGACAATTTAGTTTCTCATAAGAATATTGAAATATTATAAGTGAGAATAAAAAAAATGTTTTTTTCTCGGAATGGTCCAAAGTGGACCTAACCCCTTTTGCAACTAAACTCTTCATATAATGACTTCTAAAAACAAGATAAAAAGAGCATTGTATTTTGAAATTTCTTTCCACAAGTATCGTACCGGGAATCGAACCCCAGACTCTTGGGGTGTAGTCATGCGCCTTAGAGCACTTGGTCATTTAGCAGGGTTCTTTGGTTACTAGGGCACGGTTGCAGAAAGAGCTGCGTTTAAACGCAAGTAAAAAAATCAGTCGCAAGTCCCAAATGCGCGCTGTTGATTGGTTGAAAATTAAGTTGCGCATGATTTTTTAGAGTTGCGATTGATTGCAACTCTTTCTGCAACGGGCTCCAGGCATTGGCGGCGGAAGCCAAAAATGTTATGAGGGAACAACCCAAGAAAAAAATTTGACAAGCAAAAAAAAAAAAAAGGTTCTCAACCTAAAAATTTTAGGGGGGACGCGTAGGAAAATAAATTGACAAGCAAAAAAAAAAAAAAAAAAAAAAAAGGTCACCAACTACAAATTTAGGGGGGGGGGGGACCGTCCCCCCTCCTCAAATTTAGGGGGAGACACGTCCCCCCCCCCGCTTCCGCCACCTATGGCCCCAGGTGGGTGTAACGGACATGTCATCATTGACACCAATAAACAGCATAACTAAAAGTAGAGAGACAGAGAGAAAGACTGGGAGGGGAGGAGGGGGGGGGGGGTGATAGCATGGGATGGGATTATGTGGAGCGTCGATTCCCAGCCATGGCGTAATTTCCTTCAGCAAGAAATTCATCCACATTGTGCTGCACTCGACCCAGGTGAGGTGAATGGGTACCTGGCAGGAATTTGTTCCTTGAAATGCCACCGCGCTGTAAAAGGCTGCAAGCCAAGGTAATAATATTCAAGTCCTTTGGAAGCGCATAGGGACGTTATAACATGTACAAGAACTGCGTTCTTATTATAGCAATATAGCTGGAAAAGCTAAATGTATCGTGCCCCTCCCCCAACTCAAAGTCGGAGTAACGCCCACAGTAACGTATCAACCTACCCCGCTGGGCATTTTGGCCCCGTGTCACTGCATGGCATATCAATCCAATCCTCATACGGCTGGGGCGGAGGAGGCGTGTCTGGCGGCGGAGAGGAAGGCGTGTCCGTCTGATGGGGCGGTCCCGTCGTGTGCGTCCCGGTATGATGAGGCGGGCCAGTCGTGTGTGTATCGGTATGGTGGGGCGGAGCTTTTGTATGTTCTGTCTGGGCGTTGCCTTTTGTAGTATACGATTCACTCTGTGGTTCTGTCTTACGTGGCTCTGTGAAAGGATTCTTGGGAGTTGTAACGCCTGTATAAATATGGAACCCAAATAATAGCCTTTGCAAAATGAGGAAATTCCGTTTTGAATAGTACTGGTATATGTATGAATGAAAGAGTTTATTACTAAAAACAAACAATATAAAATAAATATAACAGAGATGAGTTGTTTTACATTTGTTTGGTCAAATGAATCTACGGAAGTAACAAGTTCTGCTAGTGAGATGTAGACCCATTTGTAAGACTATTTACAATATAAACTCACTTGGAGTATTTAGCATGATAGAGCATCACCATGATCACGTGGTTCCCATTCTAATAATAAAAAAAATGAAAATCCATAATTTATGGATTTTCTGATTTTAAAGAAATCAGGGGGGCGTTTCATCAATATTTTCGTCCGACAAATTGTCAGATCTGACAACTTTCCTGGATTCTGATTGGTTGAGAAGCACTGTTACTAATTGTCGGATAAAACAGGACTTGTCGGATAAAACGTCTGACAAGTCCTTTCATGAAACGCTTCCCAGACCTGATTTTAAAGAACTTATCAGGTCTGAGTAAAATAAAATATTGATTTATCCGCATTATTTCATAATCACCGATTAATGATTATTATCTTTATTAAATGGTTTAAGAGGATAATGATGTGTACAGCAACTCGAACATAATGTTTTTTTTTAACATACTGGCAAATAAAGGGCATGAGAAGAACTTAGGAGTGGGCAGACATGAATTTTGTTTAAAGATATACTTAGGGTTGTAAGAAAATTGATATTGAGGTATATTCAATTATTTTCACTGAAGTATTTTGTTTGACTTGTTGAAAACTACCGCCGACTAACTCACCAACTATAGGGCTTGCCGACCCCCCTCCTTTGTCTCCAGAAGAGTTCCCGATCGCAAAACCGATACCGATTCCTGCTCCCAACGATATCACCAAGATGAAAACCTATTTTAGGCGTAGAAAAAGCAAACATTATTTCATTATTTCATTTTTATGCCATACTCCGGAATCTGTAGTTGTCATCAAGCATGCTCTTTGCAAAGAACATAATTGGTAGGCGTGAATGTATACTTTAGACATTAATATTTCGACTTTAGTCAATGGTATCACTTTGGAATGTTTTTTCTTAAACAATGTCAACTCTACTTTTATCAATATTAAACTACTTCACCTTCGCTTTGTACAAAGAGTATGTTATGTTTGTATTGCACATTCTCCTCTTGGGATATGAGCACTTCCAAAAAAAAAAAAAACGGTTCGATTTTTATTATTCAAGTTAAGGAAAGATTAAAGCGTTTACCGCCGTGATTTCTTTTTCATTTTTCCCCACAATTAGGTTCTTTTCTTTGGTTCCAAGTGCACTCCTCACAATATGGTCATATTTCTTTATGATAATTAATCATGTAGCAAATATGAGGAATATCACGTTTAATCAACACTGCATTTGGTTCTTATCATCATTACACACACAAATACACAGCCTTAGACAGTCATGCATACACTCACTCCTTCACAGAGTATGAAATCGACATGAAGGAGGAAAGAGATATGAAGGCCCAGTGTTTTGAATTGCAATATACATTACGATAATCATTGGGTAATAACATCCAACTCCTTATGAAATGCTTTGGGACGTTATAATCATGTGATATGCGCTACACATGAACCGTTTATTATGATAAAAATAATTATAAATGTTAATATCATTATTATTAATAATTGACTTCTATCAGACTTCCTTAAACATACCTTTCATTCGCTGTAGATATACATGTATATCAACACATACATTGTAAACATTCAAATTGCACGAACATGACCCTGAAACGGATTTTTTTTTTTTGGGGGGGGGGCGGTGACAATTTTTTACTTCACAAAAATAATTTTTGTTTTGACAAACGATTAGAACATAGCAAAATTATTACACAACACATTATCTTGTAGAGGGTTGTGGGTCAGTGAATTTGTCTCGGGACTTTGAACCACAAGGTCCAGGGTTCAAATCCCACCGAAGCGTCCTTTGGCAATGCGTTTATCTACAATTGTCACTCTCCACCCAGGTGTAGTAAATGGGTACACGTAGGAAGGAGTTCACTTGAATGCTCCAGCGTCTGATTAAGCCGGTGTAATTTAGTATGCAGCGTTTAGAAACATTTGTATTAAGCGGTATATAAATGCTGCATACCATTGATATTATTTTGTGACTAACAAATAACACAGCGAAAGTCCAGTTTGAATACCAATAGAACAAATTGATAAAAATAAATCTATATGAAATTTTATTCTTTCATCAGCTACCAAGTGATAATTTTTGTTTTCAACAAAATGTTCAACAGAATAGCGTAAGTACAACATATTACGTTTAAGGGAATTTAATAACGCCCCGACATTGCATTATACAATATATGATATTTGGCATATGAATTGATAAAATTAGATTTAGCTGCTACACTTCGTTCTGGTATTATTCAATGATCATTTGATTGGGGAAAAAATGTGAAACATTACAATTTATTATGAATCCATCTTACCAATGCAATTAGTATTGTCTGTGTCCGGGTATTTGATTTTTTCTGCATGAAAAAAAAGGAACGGGAAATAAACAATGAATGTTAAACTTATTAACAGCGTGATTAATACTTAAATCGTTTTACATAGCTATGTTTAGATGTGCATTAAGAAACAATTAACTCTGGCCGAAGGCTGATGATGCCATGTCCCTACTTTCTCTCAACTTATGTTATTACATGAAATTATTATTATCTCATATTTTCATACATGTATGCATGATACGTCTCCTTCGAACGAAATGAATTACAACAATGAATATCTTATTCATTAAACATTTTGTCAATCGAATTTTTTTCATTCTTGGTTGATTTTTTAAAAAATAAATATAATTTAATACAATAGTATAAAAAAAATTAGCAGATAAGTGGGGACATTTTCATTTTGCTCATTAAATATTCATTAAGGCACGCATACAAGTGCGTCAACGAAAAAATGCAAAACTTTAAAATGTCGAACTTGTCCGAATTAATGAACTTTTCAATGTTTATTAGTCTCATTTTACTTTGTCTGTTGAAATTATAATATTACTTTTTAACCTGGAGTTCCCTTTTAAATGCTCCTTGGTCATTATCAGTTATTTTTTCTACAAATTTAGGAAACAATAAAGTGAATCTTGATATAGACCGCACAAACACGGAGGTATCAATTTTCTAGAATTGCCAGCATCGTCATGCGAACGGAAAATTCCCAAAAGGTGAAAATGATTCGCTGTTCATTTTGTTTTGTTTTCATATCTCACAATAAACATAGTCAAATATTTTCCCCTGCATGGTTCAATGTACACAGTCCGTACATTGCACAGTGCAAACATTGAAAATTAATAAATAATCGAACTGTAGACCATTCGTTTATAATGCATATCAGCACATTTTCGAAGAAAATAATGTGATGCATGGAGACAATGGGGTGACTCATGAAAGCTAGAGGCTTGTACATTGCAATCCCGTATAACTTGGATTTGTAGAAAGTTTGTAGGGAAGTATCAAACCAAAATAAAAGCCTTGTCTTTTGTTTTGATACTTTTTTTTACAAATCAAAGTTATATAGGGAGGAAGGGAAAAGGCAATTTGTACTCCCTAATAGTTTCCAAATACTGAAAAATAACAATGTTATATACTTTCCAAAATTTTAATGTTGTGATGTCATCGGCTACCGTATATTCAATATAATATGAATTTCATAAAATCAGACACCAGTTCATTATATACAAATCTCTTTAAAAATATGGTTGAAATAATATACTTCACTTATTATGAAACATTAAGAAATCTAAATTCATGGAAATTACAAGGGCCACAAGTATGGTTTTGTAAGTAGGAGGCAGATTGTTGTGCATGATGATGTTTTTGTTCTTATTTGATTTGATTTGATTTTATTTTATTTACCAATATAAAAAACAATACATATAAAAATTACAACAAAATATAATACATGATAAAATAACATTGGATGGATCGTCCTACTCAGCTGAGCCATTACAGCACAACTGTTCTGCCGAGGGGTCCAGCTATATTGAATAAACAACATGAAATTCATATTACAAAAAATAAATTAATTAACGAATTTGTGTAACATAAAGGCAATAACAGGCAAAGGGAGAAAGAACAGTGAATCCACCCCACCCCACCCTATAGTAAAAACCGAGTACCTAAGCTGCAAGTGATATCTATATATGCTCTCGGGGCATTATTTAAGTTTTGTTTGAAGTTATTTTTTTCATGAATACTTATTTCATTCCATGTCTTAAACAACTTTATATGGAGGCACTTTGCGCTTCAAACATATTTGGTTTATACATAGTTCCTACTATGTGTATTATTTTTATTATTATTTTCAACGTAACACTGTATTCTGTCAATTTTTTTTTGTCATGCATAGTGAAATCGGACTAAACAAACAATCTGAACTTACCGTAAATGATGGATATTGTGGCTCCGCTGAATCGTAAGCCGCATTAGAAAATGAGTAGCTGAAATCCTGGTGAAAGAAATATGAAAACAAGTGATAAAAGCAAAATAAATGACACATTAAAAATAGATTCACACATGTTTCAATCATTAACCTTTAAAAAAATGAACAAGAAGCGTAATTAGTATGAGGCTAAGATTAACAAACAGAAAGGGAAAGAATAGATATTACATCGAAGTCATCTCAAAGTCTTATAATGTAATTTTAGAAACAGAGTTCGTAATAAAATTTCAACCTGTCCAGTTCATGAATGATAAAACTCTGTATTCATACATAACATAAAAGAAAAAAATCTACTCTCACTAGGGACCCGTAATCTTAAACAGATATTGGTCAAGTCATCCCTAGTCACAGAGGGGGGGGGGGGGGGCAAAAGTGAAAAAGGGTAGCACAAACTATTTTTTTAAGGAGAGTAATATTTTGCACTCAATGCGCGACGAAACATTGACAATTTTAGCATGTTAAGTATTTTTACGCCAAGTTTAATGATTGTATATAGTGCTTACCAATGCTATTTAAAACGTATACTTCCATTACATGTTTTTGTTTTCCAGTTGACATAACTATTGGGGGCAAATCCATGTTTGCCCTAAACATTTTCATGGGGAGAGGTGCTGCGTTCACGCCCTTGCCCCACCCAGATCGACGCCTCTGCCTGGTCAAAATCTTAGATCAACTTCACTATAGAGTTTTCGCATTATGGCGAGTATTTTAGTGAAAATAAATGGAAGCCCTACTCATATCCGACTTTTGTCCATAAAACTAAATTATGATCTTAAAAAATTCAGTGTTTAACGATCAGATAAAATCTTGCATGGGGGGCGGGGGTATGTCCAGATGCTGTTTTTTTTATTTACTGCAATGACCCTATATGTGCTTTCTGGTTTTACCACACACAAAATTAATAATAATAGTAATAGATAGGGTAGGTACAGGACATTTCGATAAAGGCAGGCAAGACGAGCTGAAGGTAACGTAATATTTTTCACGGTTGAATTATAGCGTTGTACATCCGGTGTAGAGGCGGATGCGCTGCTAAGCAGATAGATATACGGTGCCAGCCGATCGTGTTCTAACTCCGGCGGATTCAGAACCAATAATCTCTTCGGCAGATATCGTTCTTGCTATCGTTTCTCGATCTGCGTGCACACGATACTCATTTTCTTCAAGATTGTATTGGACCTACCATTTTTATTCATCACCGGACGTATAACGCTATAATTCAACCGTGAAAAATATTATGATACCTTCAGCTCTTCTTGCCTGCCTTTATCGAAATGTCCTGTATAGGGCAGCAGGATATAGAAAAGCTGTGTTATCAGTACTCGCTTATAGGGGGGGGGGGGGCATGGACCCCCTACACTTTTAATCATCAAGAAAAAAATAGGAGTCAATAATAAAATGAAAGGAATGAAAGGAAAGGAGGCTAAATGTGAATTTTTTCCTAAATGTCATGATAAAATGCATCCCAAATTATTATAGATGCCGTTCAATCATTAAGCCAAAAATCATATTTGTGGTCAATATATGTGCATAATTATACCAATGAATAATAAATAACATGAATAATGAAAATAACAATTCAACTCCCCTATTCCTATTTAATATTGATGTTACATTGCTTTTGTTTGTAATGATCCTAACCCTTTGATATCTTATAGTTAGACATACATTTATAACTGATTGCCTTTTTTTATTTTTTTCTATTATTTTTCACTCGATTTTCTATTGTGCCAGGATTATTTCATAGTTCATTGTTTTTATCAGCGAATAAATTATACAATTAGTAGTATTAAAATTAGTTACTGTTCCTTTTAATAATTTAAAATGTTTTAGTTTGATTAATATTACCATTTAAGTAACAATATTTGTTTATTTATGTTACTAAGTATTGTTATCTTTGATTTAGATTTTGACTATATTTTCATGTATGATGTGATGATTTATGTTATTCTTTATGTTTTCATCAGGTCATTGATGAAAAACAGTTTTATACTGATCTTTTGTACCTGATTAAATATGTTCTAATAAATAAATAAATAAATTTTGTCAAACTTTTTGTACACTTGCTGGTAGCTTTTTCGAAATATTACCCCATACTCCATGTCTGCTCCATCCGTTTTTTTGCCAAACGCTTCTTGCTATTGTCATTGAACTTGTATCATGGTAGTAGAACTGAATTCGAAGGAAGAGGAAAACCGGTTTTTATTGCATTGCTGGCCTTGTGAGTGGGAAAGGTTTTTTTTAATTCATCATTATCTTGTCAAATTTGAGTTAATATTTCCGGATTTCCACCGATCGCGTGGAGTAAACTTCCCTTGTTAAAAAAAAAATAAGGGAAGTAGTTAAAATACATTTAATAGAAATCGAGCGTTATAACTCATGATGCATTCTAAAGTTTTCATGGTTGGCCGTAAAAATATTCCCGGGAAAATATTCCCTGATCACATATGTACTCATTATATTACTCGTATAATGCAGGAAACATATACTGGCAATATTTTGCTGATCTACTTCGAGTCCCTCTGGCTCGTGTCCTGGGACTTCGAAATGATTAATTCACAAAAGGGAATAAAAAACCCTGACATAAACTTTGATATATTGATTCTGGTCGCCTTTTCAACAGTCTTATCAAACAAAGGCTCAATGCATAAAACCATTAGGTGGATGAAGAGATAAGATTATGTCACTTGAAACAATCAGAAGTATCATCACCATTATAAAGATTGTGTTAGAACTCCTGGTGATAACAAAATTCAACTTTGATCGTTAATTTATCAGGCAAAAAAATCCGTGCCATAACACGCCGTAACGTTACAAATATGTTAAAGGCAACGGATACCTTATTTCTGAGGCAACGTCGGATAGCTGAGCTGGTGTCCTAGCTGAACTTTTTCTCTTTCTTCAACTAGAATACAATTTACTGATCATCATAGTCTTATAACTTATCATTTATGGTGATAAGTTATTTTGTGGACTTGATTTCTTCGCAGCTTTTCACGCCAAATATTTGAAACGTAAAATGGTCAAAGAATGTCTCCCAAATATTTTTCTGAGAAAAAAATAATGTTCATCACTTCAAATTTATTTCTAAAGTGCATTATGTATCAAGACGGGTTTACAGCGCATGAGTACATCATTGACCTATTTGTAGGACATTGCCCCCCTAACGATTTTGGACCTGAATAAATCCCCGACGACGACATTATGATTATTGTGTTTTCAAAATTGGACCTTTGATTTGAACAGATAATAAGAATATTCTAAAAGATTCCCTATTTTTCAATGCAAATAACCTTATCTGTCATATTTATTTTGGCTGAAACATAAACACTGATTTAGGATCAAAGATTTAAGAGAAGATATCGACCAAATGAAATTCAATAGTAAAAAATAACGCCCCTTTATGTTAATATAAATGGAGCCCACTTTGAAATGAAAACATGAAATTAATGTATCTTCTTTCCTCCGGGGGTGAATAGCCGTTCGAACATGATAAATGTGTTATAGCAACAATTTTAGGAAAGATTATCACCTCAACTTGATAAAACAGAAAAATTGAAGGCTATTACACGCTATATCAAATATAACGTTTGATAATTACGTAATATCTATAAAGCGTGGACTACCGTCATAGGAGGTTATGACAAGTTTGTTAGGTGACTGACCGATAATTTATCCATTATTGGTATATTCATTACTAATTATTTAGTTATTAATTTCTTTATTAACATATTCATTTTATTTGATTTAACTTTGATATTGTATTCAATTTTTTGATTTATTTTAATTGAAAAAAAATTATTATATTATTATCATTATTATTATTTTTGTTGTTGGGGGGGGGGGGATGATACACAACAAACACACTGACACACTTGTTATATAATTGACAGTCACGTATTGGGAGGAGGGAGTGTATGCGGGTGGGTCATCCGTAGTTGCGTTAATTGTGTATAGGTACGTTAATTGACGTCAACCGTGGACGTATATGACAAAACGCCATGGAACCGGGGACGTTTGGTAAATAGTGGACGGTCCTCGAATTCTAGCCTCTCAAATGGCGCTATAAAAGACTTGGAAAGAGGGTAAAAGTTATGTATACGCCTCACATCTCCCCCGTTACCTATACTTTATCACAAACAGCCACACACCCTCACCCACAAAGACATGAACCACGGTTGCATTTATTATGCAAAAGTGTGTGTGTCCCCGGTTTCGTGCGTGTATGAAAGAGTGTGTTGGTGCTTATTTACATTAATGATTGGGACGATAAACACACGTGCATGTATGTGTCACTTGTTGAAAAGTGTTGTACGTTCATTAAAAACTCCAGGTTAGTTTGACACCACAACAGACTCATCTTCAGGTCATACTCCAAACCGGATCCAAAATAAACCGAAATAAGGACAGATGCATGTGATCCAACCCAGAACGCACCATATCTAGGTCGGGTCATTACATACGTCACTATTTCAGGGGTAAAATCTTCTACACGCTGTCACGCACACGTTCCCAAAACGCACTCACACAGCCACATGACACGCACATAACAATCTCCATCTTTCACAAAAAAAAGCAACGATGATAATTGACTTATATGTGATAATGGGTGACTTGCAAAAAATATTTTGTAATGTGTTCGCACAATAAAGAATTCAATGTCCACTTTCTGACTGTATCAATCCAAAGTCATACATACTCCTGTCCTGTATGACTATGAAGTGGTAAACGAAAGAAGTTGTAGTCAATACTGATTTCATGAGAAAGTATTTAAAACGGTAAATTGCCAATTCGTCCACTCACCGCATGGTCTACCTTCATATAGTCTTATGCCATTCCGTCCATCGACATTTCGTATAACAACAATTGGGTCCAATAACTATTAGGTCCTATCATCACTTCGTCTAATCACAATTTCGTCTAATAGCCAGTTGGTCTAATATCCATTTTCTTTTCATTCATTTTGCACAATTAACACTTAAGTTTAATTAGACCAAATGGTACATGGACTACATTGCTATTGGACCAACTGTTTATCAGACGGAATGCATTAGACTAAATGAAAGTAGACCATGTGGTGAGTAGACGAACTGATGGTAGACCATTAATGATAGTTGAGTTGGCATTTGAGAAATTGGAAATAAACCTCTAAAACAAGGGGTTATAGTCACTATATCGTCATAGATCTGCATCTGATATACCGTTACATAAACTGAAATTAATTGTAAAAACAAGAATTTGAATTTAAAGCTGTAAAAAAAAAAACATGACCACACTGAAGATCACCTATAAGCACAAGCGGGACAGTGTTTTATTATGTTTGGAAAAAAAGACCCGACCTCGTGCTCGATGTTCTGTGTTTTCCTAATTTCTCAGCAATAATAAATTGCGCGATTTCTTCCAGAATCCTTAGATACTTTTTTTATAGCTTTGTACATGTATATATGGGGGGTCATTTGATTGAATTCTCGTGGAGGAAATTATTATTAGATCGTTACCGCATTCATCTGTAACCGTTTGCACCATATACTTCAGCTGTTTTCTATAAACACGCGCTTCTCAGAGTAAGGGAAGATTATACGGAAAAATGGATGGCTAATAGCCGCAAGTGTATTTTTCCCCTCTTACGACAAGGGCTAAATAATACAAATAGTAACCAAAAGGGTTTATTTAGTCAGACTACGCCTTAATATGACAACTCTTCGGAACATTCCAACTTTCCGTCATTTCCAACTTATCAATGAGCTCGACTGGTATGACGCGATCGGTTAAAGGATGCGCTAATGCGACTTTATTGCAATCAAGATCACTGACGCTGGTTCGAGTCTCTCCATGAACGATTTTCAAAGTTCTCTCTTTATTAAAAATTAAGGCAAGACTGGAAGAGTACAAGTCCAATACTTGTAGCCTGAATCAAATTCTCAAAAATAGAGTTCGCCCTTGTGGGGAAAAATACGCTAGCCGCAGCGATCGGTTCTGATGAGAGAAGCGACACATCTCGCTTTATTAAGTTATGTTTATACTTTTCTCTTTATTGCTAAGGAGTCATGTGTATAGGCATGACGGGGGAGTGGGCTTGAGGGCACTTGTCCCCTATATGCCCTTCTCCATAGTTCACAGAGAGAGAGAGGAAAAGGGATGAAAGGAGACGCGTTACAAAGAAATATGAATATTAAGTAAGAATCAATTTAAAAATACTTTCATTTCGAAGGTAGTTTTCTTGTAAATCTGTCCCATGTGACACGGTGTGCCCCTCCAAAGTTTTGGCAAATTACGCCGCTGCAAGTAATCATCGCAAAAAAATTGGGTGTTTACCTGTTTTTCATCCATGTTGGCAAAAAAATATCCCGAAACACCGGATGACAAATAAAGACGACTTCTGAAGTGTTGTCTGCTATCTGTATTAAACTATATCAGCCATTCAATTGCGTTTATTAAACCCAACATAGAATTGGATCGGTGGAAAAAACGTATTCGAGACTGATCGTCCTCAATATGCGATCCTCCAAGATGCTGTATTTAAGTTACATTAGACCTGTTGTAGGTTTTCACAAGAGATGAGACGCAGTTGATCTGAGCGGTAGGATGTACACAAACAAAATGACCCCCTGGTTGATATTGTTGTCAGGAATAATAACTCTCCTGTCTATGGCGCGCGGACAAGTTCGCAGTAAATCGTCACGAGTTTCGAGAACGCGGAATACGCTCGAACTTCAGGGTGCGATTACGTCGGAGGCACTCTTAAAAGGTGGTTATTTTTTTTTAACTTATAAAGTGATCACAATCCTTTACGGATTTCGATATCCTCGGCAACGTTTGTGTCATCTTTGAGGATTAGAATTTGTTAGCTAGTCTATTTACGGAGAAAGATCTCGTTTTTAATTATTTTGCGTTACTCTTTATGCCAGACATTTTGTTTCTTCGTGTAGATATTTAAAATTTACTTGATCGGTTTGACTCTGCTACATGCTTATTGGCAGTTTATTATTCAATAGTGTCAAAGGCTTTATGTTTAGGAGCTACACGATCATGTACACCGACCACTATTCAAGATTGTCCTCTTAAAGAATTAAGGGTGACCGTATAGACTCGACGTTGGGGTTGGTTTTGACAGAAAATTATTTGACAAACAACCAGTTAGGTGATAACCTAAGAAGTTAGAATCATAGAACAACTAATTAAAAAAGATTTTGAGTTTTTTTTTTAATTTTGGGAGAGTGGTAAGGCATAGCCTAATCAAAGTTTGATGGTCTCTACGCAAATCTGTCGATCTTTGAGGGCTTTGATACACTGTAAAAAATGAAAATAATACTGCACTACGAGTGCTAACTTTCTAGTTTAAATTTGAACTAGAAAATCAGCACTCATAGTGCATTCACTACTGCATTTTAAGTGCTAAATTAGCTCTTCATTTTTTTACGATGTAATCTGAATCCCTCCCCAGAAGGTCATGTGCGGTTTCTTGGGACACATTTTAACTTTCACAAAACAACACCTGTCAACAATTGAGATATCATTAAATTTATCAATAGTAGGGTTTCATCGTACAAAATAACATTCATTTTTCCCTCGCAACGCTCGCTCGTCGAATGGAAATTCAAGATAATTTAGTAGTGATTACTTAAAATCCAATCATTAAAAAAAAAATCCGCGCATGCTCCACATCATTCTTGCACATGTGATTGCCATTGATCAAACACCGTCTAACCACGACATCTAAAACGAGTTTGATAGGAAAACCTGGGATTTACTATCAAATTACCCGGAGTATAATCAGATCTTTACAAAGAGAAATCAAAGGTTAGGTTTATCGGGAGCTAAATAAATTGACCACCCGTCACCGCTCTTAGCTTTAGTATCATAATTATATTTGTTGAGTATTAAGTAAGGCGACTAAGAAGTTCTGTAAATCTGGCATGAAAGAGATTGTGGGTGAATTAAACTCATGGGAAAGCAAATATATCGATATTGAATTGCTGGAATAGATTCGACCAATCCGCCATGAGCGATAACAAAAAAAAAATAATGAAGTAAATAAAAAAATCAAGAGTTTACGTGTTGATAACCAAAAAGAAAAAGTCAAGAATACTCCCCAATGTTTTCCAAGCAAGACGCAGACATACAGATTTTTTTTTGTCTCTTGGTCCAAGATTTGATCACGGTCTGTTTTCGGTTCCAAAGATATAAGCCTCGTTCAGACGCGGAGATCCTAGTAGGAGTAAAACTCTATTATCATGATTATGCATGGATTAAAATTCCAAGGATATTTATCTTATCACGACCCAGACGTCGACTGCCTTTGGTCAGAAGAAGCCCAACAGTAGAGGAAAGGACGGAGAAGCGTCCGTCTGGACAGAGTAACTGACCATCCACCAACCAAGAAGATACTCCTGGGTGGAAACCAGGGGCCCGTTGCATAAAGCTTTAACCTGAGAAAACTCAGGTTGTTTTTACTGGAGTTTTTGCCCTGTGTTAAAGTCAATGACAGAAATCAGACTAACCTTAGTTTTCAGTTTTTACCAGAGTTTTCTCAGGTAAAAAATTTTATGCAACAGGCCCAAGTAGGAGTATCCTGGTCGGGGGAAGGTTGCAGTTGGAGTAACTCTGCACAGACGGGCATTACTTCGGCGTTTCCCGGGCCTTTCCTCCGACCATGCCGACTGGGCTTCCTCCGATCCTTCCTAAGTTCCTAAGTATCTCAATGGGCCGTGATCAATATCTTTGGAATTTTAATCCGAACTTTACTCCCACTCTGATCCCCGTGTCTGAACGAGGCTATAGTTAATATTGAGTGCTGTCATCAACTGGTCTGACAGCATAGCTCTTCCTACAAATCATAAGTTTCACCTTTCCACTATTAATTTGGGTTTTTCCTTGTGAGCTTTCGCCTACTCCTTCTGCAGGCTTCTTCAGACTAACGCTGATTCGACGTAGATGGGGGTAGTATCGGCAGCGCGGAAGTCCGTGAGAGTCGAAAGCTCTTATTGGCTCAACGTTCATGATTATTGTTCTAATCAATAAATTGTCAAATCTTAAACCTACTATCTGCCTTACGCTTAGATACCGTAACGGCACAGTCATACTGACGAGTACCGACTGCAAACCGAATGACGAAATGCCATTCGAAGTAACGTACTAGCTTTGATCTGTTTGGTGACGGCTTTGTTGATGTGACTGCAGCATGAGAGAAGGAGAGTGCCATCCAAAAATGACATGAATGAGCACAGTAGATAAAAACTGAAAGTCTTACAAACTGGCAAATGGCTGCATAGAAACTTTAATTAATTCTTGCATATGAAATGTAGGACATCGCGGTATAATTCGGAATATATTCTGGTTGAAAACATCGTTCGATTAGACAATTCTCAACAACCGGCACCTATATCAGTTGTATATTAGTCAAGAGTCAACTTTAGCAATCATAAACAGCTCCCTCTTTCGATTCATATTCATCTACTCAACATTTTCAAACGCCTTACTTTTAAATATTTTTTTTTCTGAATATTGCCAAAGTCTCGACAAGGGGAAGACTGGAAATTTCAGGGATGTAATGAAATCCTGAACTTCGTGCACAGAGAAGGGCGCCAAACAGTGTTGGGTGGGGAAACTTCGAATTCGTATAGTGTCATAACGGTTGTGTTATCTATTATATTTGTATCGAAACAATTCATCTTTAATAGGGAATATCAATTCTGAGGTCTCTCAAGGATCGAGCACAAAACACGGATTCATGACAAATCGTAAACAATTTGTGTTGGTTCTGAAATGAAAAAATTAAAAGTACGGTACCAAAGGAAAGTCAATAGAAAAGACACTTATTTACATTTTCTTTTCAATCCCATCGAGTACAAAACCAAAGAAAAATGAAAGAAAACACAATAGTTTTTTTTTCATATTGAAATTAAGAAATATTTCAAAGTGTCACTATCGATGATTTGATATGAAATGCTAATATAGGCCTATATATCATCATCTTTATTCGCCAAATAATATACATGTAACATATTTATCTGGTACTTCTATAAAAGAGAGAGAGAACAAAACAAAACAAATTGTACACAATAAATCACAATTAATAAAATACAGGGAGAGAAGATAGATTAAATTGAAGCTAAGAATTACCTGTACCTGTACCTCCTTGTTATTTAAAAAAATATATGCAAAGCCTTTCATACGAATTGATAAAGAGCGAAATAATATTCCATTGATTTACAATTCTATGTACTTGTATGTTTAAATTGTCACTTCCCACTCTATATTTTTGGTGTTAATTGTTTCTGATGTTAAATAGTATTTTTGACGTTGATTGTTTTTTATGATATATTTTATAGTTATCTTGACATGTATTTTAAACTGCAGGGCGTCTTTGTAAAGCAGTTTTTAGAACTGAATAGGCCTACCCTGCAGTATGAAATAAATAAAACAAAATAAATAAATACATAGGAATTCAATCAACTGACCCACGTCTTCCCTTGTTAACGTGTTACAGATACTTTCCTGATCTCTTACTGCTATAAGTTCTTTCAGAACATTCACATCTAGTTCTTTACATGCCCGGACATCACAGTCCTTACTCTTATTACATTCACTGAGAAAATATTGCACCTCATTTAAATTATCACAAAAGGTTCAAAAAGGGTTCCTTTTGGCATATTTCAAAACCATTCTTATGAATCCCGAGCAAGTCTTCACAGTTATGTTATTAAACTTTTGAAATCTATATCTTAAAGCATTCTTAAGAGGTTGACATTCAGACAGTAAAGCTACCAGATCACAATGAGTCATATTATTTATTCTCCAAATTTTTCTCAGAGCTTTCCTCCAACAGGTGCATAAGTTCAATACAGCTTTTCTTCTTATTCGCCACAAGCATGCTCCATAGAAACTACAACAATATTGTTTGAATAATAAACACTGCACTGATGATTTAATATGACCGAAATCAGATCTGAGAATATTGAAACTTTTCCAGAATTTAGCAGTAGCTGATGAAACCAAGCTATTCTTGTCAATAGTTGAAACATGGTGACCTAAGCGAACCCCACTATTGATATTTGAAACATTAGTATCATTAATAACATCAGAATATTCCCTTCAATTGTTGTTGCCACCAATTGGAAAGACAAGAAATCAAACATAAGGTATCTTTTTCCCCATCTACAAGCAGAAATATTTAAAATTAATGTACATCATCCTTTCTCTTCATCAACAAAATATAAAAAAGAGCGAAAAGGAGAGCTATATTGAAACGAGAAATCCACACACAAAACAAAAATAACAGATTGCTAACTATTAAAAAAAACGATTTAAATAAGACATAAAAAACAGTATGTAAGTTTTTTCTTCGAATTAATGCAAATTACAATGTTTAGAGAGAAAAAAATTAGAAAATCTTGTGTATTGAGTTTGCAAAGGCACTAACAAAAATAATCTCCATAGCAACTTCTGGCTGGCAAAAAAGAAACACACACACACACACAGAAATCGATTTCATTAACAATCATTACAAAAACTTTTACGCAATAAAAAATGCAAAAAAGTTCGTTTTTTATTTACAATGTCATATTTTATAGACTTACTATTATTTCAATCCCAGGTATAATATTATAACCAAATAAATCATATTCTATTATCAGTTTAATCAAAATGAATAGGTAAATGTAGATTTATCGAAATGGAATGAAATTGAATATAGAGAATGATATAACTTAATAAAATATCTATGATAGATTTTTTATTAATTAGATAGGTTTGAATTAAATTGAATAAATGTGTTTACTTTCTGTTAAGGAGATGTGAAATGAATTAGCCTGAATCTGAACTATCAAGTGTTCCAAAGCGATACTCTGGAATTGATTTCAAAGTTGCTGTTTTGTGTGCGTGTGTTTTAAAAGGTTCGAAGCCTTTGCAGCCCAAGACAATGAGAACATGGTCGCAAATCTAACAGATTTATTGTTGTAATATGACCTCTTGACATGATTTGGTTTTCTGAATCGATCCCAAGTCCAGGTTTATAAACTATACTCGGCCTACCCGAGATCGAAAGAATATACCCAACAGATGTGCCCTACATAAAGGATCATAAAATCAAGTATAGGATATGTCATCTATGAAAATCATGTATCGTTATAAATATTATTTCGTGTTAGCTATATTTATTGCAGGCCCAATAGGAGTACACATAGTGATCATTTGGATGTTAGTAATTATTTGTTCTGAATCCCCCTACCCTCACTCATTCATGAGAGCGTCGATTCATGCAGTTTGGATTGGGAAGGGGGGAGGGGTACAAAAATAAATCTAAAACTTTCGACGTCCTTCGCGCGTGCCACCAAAACAGCATTTTGCGCGAAGCCCGCCGAAATATACAATACATTTTTTATAACAATTGTATGATAGCATTTTTCATAGGGATATTAATTGTTTTCTTAGTGCTTTCCAATGCACCATAAGAGGTATATTTCACACCTTCTTCTCCTATGTTCTTCTCCATCATCTAATACTTCTTCACAAGCTGCAGAGATATCTGCGGATAATGAGCCTTTCTACACATGTGATCTTGTAAGCCTCCAATAAATTGCGTCTAGCGATGCGTAGAAAAATAGACCTTACGCTTATATGATTATAATTAACTTTTTTATCAATTCTTACGATTATGACGGCTATAATGTGGTGATTATGACGGCCATTATGTTGTATTTACGACATCGTGACCATTTTAATGATTTTTTTACAGTTAAAATATGAAACCCTATACATACTATTTTATCATAATTTATTATCTGGTGCCTGAAAGTACTAATAATACTGCACATGATTATAGTTCAAACTGTATCGTCAGCAAATTGTTAACTTTAATTACAATAACCAGCCTCAGAAGAATAAACAAATCATGAAAGATTCCGAGCGACCGTGTTTTTAATGAAGTAGAACTTTGTTCACATGAAACATGTTAAACGTCCAATTTATGAGGTTTTATGCATAATCTGTTATGTTAATGGATGTCAAAGACGTAAGGAATGTCAAGAAGGGTTATGGGTGTTCAAAGCTTGTACGAAAATAAACTTTAAAAGTTCGTTCAGGTTTATAAAATGCAGTTTGTGATATCGGTTTCCCCGTAATTGTCTGGATTTTTGTGCGACCAAGAACTGCATGATAAGAAGCATGCGTTTGCTGCATTTTTTAAAGAGGGTTGCTAGGAACGTGTGCCGAAATCTTGGGAGCACTTCATCAATACGTCAGATTTGACTACTTTCTTTGTTTTGGGTGGCTAAGGAATACTTAAAATGGTGACTGTCAGATCGAACAGACTGTCTGATAAAACCTCTGAAAAATCCTTACGTTTAACAGTCGCCTCAGCCTGAAATAAATTTGACGAATCGAAATAAATGCGTTTAAGAATAAAACACAGAACAAAACCGAACAAAACACAACAACAAGTGGAATGCCTCTGGCCGTCTCACCTGCATCACGAGTTTCAATATAGCAGCAGTGCTGACTTTGAAAACTATTCTAACTCGCACTAGATGTTCAGTGATACATGGTTACTCTTATGTCCACTTTTTATGAACTAGACCAATAAACTTACAGAGATATGATGGTTATTCAACAAAAAATCCCAACATGGCCAAAGTTCATTGACCTTACATGACCTTTGACCTTGATCATGTGACCTGAAACTCACACGGGATGTTCAGTGATACTTGATTACTCTTATGTACAAGTTTCATGAATCAGATCCATAAACTTTCAAAGTTATGATGGTAAATCAACAGATACACCCAATTCGGCCAAAGTTCATTGACCTTTGACCTTGGTCATGTGACCTGAAATGCGCACGGGATGTTCAGTGATGCTTGATTACTATTATGTCCAAGTTTAACGAACTAGACCAATAAACTTTCAAAGTTATGATGGTAATTCAGCAGATACCCCCGATTCGGCCAAAGTTCATTGACCGTAAATGACCTTTGACTTTAATCATGAGACCTGAAACTTGCACAAACTGTTCAGTGATGCTTGATTACTATTATGTCCAAGTTTCATAAATCAGATCCATAAACATTCAAAGTTATGATGGGAATTCAACAGATACCCCCAATTCGGCCAAAGTTCATTGACCCTAAATGACCTTTGACCTTGATCATGTGACGTGAAACTCATGCAGGATGTTCAGTGATACTTGATTAACCTTATGGCCAAGTTTCATGAACTCGGTCCATATACTTTCTAAGTAATGATGTCATTTCAAAAACTTAACCTCAGGATAAGATTTGATGTTGACGCCGCCGCCGCCGTCGTCGGAAAAGCGGCGCCTATAGTCTCACTCTGCTATGCAGGTGAGACAAAAACTCTCGCTGTACGCGTCCACAGCAGTCTCAAATATGAGCCACAGCTGTTTTAATAATTAAATTTCGTTTTCAACCAGCTGGTTGGTATAGAATTAAATATTTGTAAGACGTGAATCAGTTTGATATTTTAAATGTTTTCTTTTATTTATGTACAGTGGCCTATGTATATAATAAGCTGATACTCTGATCTGATCAGTACATACAGTGAACTTCCATTCTGCAACCCTTATAGATTTAAACATGGCTCCATGTTGGAAAGTAAGCATTATACATGCCTTTCCAACAGGCCGATGGCTCACTTAACAAGTGACTGCAAGCTAGCAAACAGTACATGCTCGCTAATTTTGTAACTGTTGATGTTGATCTATATATGCAATACCTATTGAAAGATAAAGAAAAAAAAGATCGCTTGATTATTGTCTAGGCGTGAATCTTACTAGCTCTTCAATTTATCCACTAGCTAGTGACAAAGCGCGCTGTCTAGTTAGCGGCGAGCTTGAAATGTATGTTAAGGAGCCGTGATAACACCCATGCTCTCATCCAACTGAATGTACTCGTATCCCGTGGTGCGCCGACGAAAGTTCCCCAGTTTTTCTAAATGTTTGCGTGTTAAGGGGGTATCTCAGTTGCAGAGATTCTCCGATCTAAAAATAATGGAGTCTCAGAAGAGCCCTTTAGGAAACTCTTCCCTGTCTTCGCAAAGACATCTTCATCAATTGCAGAACGTCGCGAAGACTAATTGTATCCCCGACTGCTGGCCTCCGCGATGGTTTTGTGAAGTCTCAGAGAAATTCTTGTATCTCAGGGATGTCGCGGAGACCGGCAGGAGACGATACAGACAAATGAGAATTAGCGGAGACGTCTACCCGATGATAAAAGACGTCTTTACAATGTCTCAGAGACTACAGCCTCGAAGACGCCTCCAGCATAGAAGTTCGTAAGGTCTTACCATGAACATGATGAAGGCGCCCTGCGACCTCACAAGAAAACGTTGACCAACACTTATTTTGCCCAACATTCGTTGCTGCGAATTAAGTGGCAATGACAGGAAACATCTCTGTGGCGTCAATGCAATTGAGAAAATTTTCCGAGACGTCGCGACGCGTCGCAGCGATTACTTGGAGACTTTTCACCATTAACCCATCGACTGTCCAGCAAAGGATTTGTCTTCCTGAAGACGTAGTTTTGACGTTTCCTTTGCCAAGATAGTGCTTTTATTATCCAGTATTTCACATTAGGTTCAGAGTCTGCAGACATTACCGCCCTTTCACACGATAAAAAAAACTGTAATTTGAATGATGATTCCAATGAAAAATAAGGCTAATGATGAATATTTAGCAAGTGTCAAACCAAACTACAGTGCGTATCAAAAAATTTACACTTTGAAAAAGCCCTGGGAATGAAAAAATATACAACACGTTGGCATTTTTTTCACAAATATTCTTTGGTTTGGGTCTCATCTATCTAATGAAAGTAAAAGTTTTGACAGAATGTTACACTTGAGTGAGCACTGTCCATTTTTGTAAAGCTCGCAGAAATCTGTTAGCGCAGAAATGCTTGTTTTCACGTAGTGTCAAGGGGAAAGGGCGAAATCAAACTTATCCGGCGAAACATTTCTCATACATTCCCCTTGAACTGTTAGGCAATTGAAATAAAAAGAATACATTCAAGCATTTTGTAACATTTTTGCCACCTAAACTGAAATTTCAACACTTAGTGAGCACAACCTTTACCCTTTTTGTGCCAGCTGGATCTGAGGACGTAACTGAATCTGAACATAAGTTAATATCAGACATCTCCAGCATTTTTTTCACTAAGTTTTTATTATTTAAAGTGGGTTTTCATTTCATTTTCCATTTAATACTTGTTTCTCCACACTTTTCCCAAGCTTGACAATGATTAAAAAAATGAAAACCAAGCCTAAGCCTTTTCATGTAAATCGCATCTCAGTGTAAAGCAAATATCGTCACGATGGCCTCGGTGTGTGGGGGAGTGGAGTGGGGCGCAATGCACTTTTCAAAATGTTTTGAGCAAGGAAACAACTTTAAAAGGTAAAAGATATCTTCAAATCAATTTCACTAGCTAAATTCCAAGTGTTCTACATGATTAAAGTCTACCTTTATTCGCATAACTATTTCAAAGTTCTGCCATAACCCTCAATTGCAACGATACGATCATGATCCCATATATTGCTACAAATTTCAAAGGTCATGACTAAGCTTGTTAGGGAACTTTTCAGCATCATACACGCATTGGCGGATCCACGGGGGGGGGGGGCACAGCCGGCTGGTGCCCCACTTTCGAGAGGGACAACTACCATTTGTAATGTAAAAATGACGTTAAAAGGGGTGCGCCCCTTTGGAAAGTAAATTACTTTTTTTTTAATTTTTATTTTTTTGCTTGGATTTTTTTTTCGAGGACGAAATGTATTTAATTCTTGGTTGAAACCTTTTTTGGGGACTTGTCAAATATTTCATCAAGAAATTGTGCCCCCTCCTTTTGGAAAATCCTGTATCCGCCCCTGCATACACGTACAACACGCATTATGAACGGAAAAAAACTTCATTTTCGCAGCGCTGCTCACCGTGTACTGTTTGATCTAAAGTTCCACAACCAGGACCTGTTGAGATCGTTGATGCTTGCATCTTTCATCCTCCGGCCTTCTTTTTTCCTTCTTGTACATCACTGGATGCTTTGTGAGTGTTATTTTGTTTACTGATTTTTCTTTCTTTCTTTCTTTCTTTCTTTCTGAGAAAACAGAATTATTGTTTCATAATGGCAACTGCTGCTGCTCGATCTCTCAACCATCTTTTTTTTCTATTATGTTAAAAAAAATATATCATTGTGGACCTTACCCCATTTGCAAGGAAACTGAAATGAATCCAATCTCTTTTGATTAAAAAGGTGTTTTTTCTTATCCAATTTTATTCACGTTTTTATGTGAATTTCAAATTTTTTTGGTATCATCACCAGAGCGACTAAAAATTTAGAGGTTTTTAGACAGACAAATGAGCTCTTAAGAAGAGTTTGGTTGCAAAAGGGGTTAGGTCCACTCCAAGAAACTCATTTGTTTATTCTCTCATATTGCTATATTCATATGCGAAAATAAAATTGTTTTTGATACCCTACCACGAGAACATAAAATTGGGTATAAAAAGAAAACTACCTGTCCTTATTTTTTAAACATTGTTCTCCAAAAATAGTCTGTGTGGGCCTATAACCCCTTTTGCAACCAAACTGAACTGGACCTAACCCCTTTTGAAAAAAAAGGGGATTTTCTTTGCCATTTTAGTTCACTTTTTAATGGCAATTTCAACTTTTCTTTGGTATCATCTTATAGAGCTACTAAAAATCTACACATTGAGATCAAATTTGATGAAAAATAGACCTAACCCCTTTTGCAAGTGAGCTCTTCATATGTAGGTTTTTGTGTTTTCTTTTCTGTTCTTTTGTTTTAGCGTGAACCTTCCTGTTTAACATGTATTTATTTATCATTTGATTTTCTTTAAACCCATGAGTATGTATTATGCTACGATTCTGAGCCAAGAAGGAAATTCATGGGAGGACAACTAATTTCATATCTGTTTAATTGTTTGTCAAATTTTTCATTTTGTAACTTGATTAATCTGTTTGCGCGATCGCCTTTTTTTAAATAGTTTTTTTTTAATAAAAGATATACTAGATACTAGTACCCTCGTATCTCTTTGTTAACGCTCTTCTTTCAGTCACTTTTAAACACTATTTTTTTTCACCCCAATCGCTTTGTAGGCTCGCCAGCAATATTTAGCGTGTCATTCCTCAACCATATTAAGACAAAGTGACCTTCATGATTTTGTTTTTGCGGATTGAAATCACAACAGAATATGTTCCATATTCGATAGCCAGTTTGGAAATAAAGCAGACAAGCACTGCATGGACCGGTACCCTTTTGCCCTCCGAGAAGCAACTGATTGGTTGGATTGATGTTGGGTCAATGTTGGAAATGTTAGAGTATTTGTGTCACCCTCAAATTTCAGTCCGATCAGTGTCGATTTGGACCAGATTTTGCATAGGCCTACAATGGTTGTCTCAAACCATAAAAATTCTGGTCAGTATGATAGTTTTCATCGGAACTCGTAAAAACGGTCACCATGCACACTAAGAATTTCGAATTCAATTTTACACCCCTATGGGTGCACAGGCTTGTCCCTGTACGAGAACCCCTAGCGGTGCACACGTACACTCCGAATTGGGGTGTACAGTGTGCATCCCTATTTGGGGTGTCCATCTCCCGGGGGGGGGGGGGCACTCGACCAAAAAAGTGGTAGGGGTGTGCCGCGGGCGAACCAAAAAACGGGGGCCTCGGAGCGGGCTTATTTTAAAAAGGAGGGTCCTCGAAACGGGCTTCGGAACTACAAATGTTTGTGAAAACGGGGGTCCTTGGAACGGATCGCCAGCGTGTGAGTGCGTATGCATCCCTACGGAACGGTAATGCGTGCATGGTGCAGCAAGCGCGGCCTCTGCCGGGTGCGCTGGCGCAGACCTGAGGCGATGGTCGGAGAGCGGCTCTGCGGCCGCTTTTCACCAAAATTACAGCTCATTGCAGTAGATCAATGCGATCGGAACGGCGTGCCGAAAAATATGCGAAGCTTTGGAGCGGATTTCTTTCTCGTTTGTTCTCGATAAGAAGAAAATACTATGCCTTGGAGCGGCTTTCTTTGTTCTTTTGCTCAAAAAGACAAAAATGCTATGCCTTGGAACGGAAACGGTGTAAAAATGGGGGACCCCTCCGCGGCACATACCCACTATGCATTATAAACTGAGTGCCCCCCCCCCCGGGGTCCATCTGAACCTTAGAGTGTACACTTTAGGGTGCATAATGTACCCCTATCTAAACAATTATCATCACATGAATATTAAATATTCAAAAAAAATATTTCATTTCGGTAACGTGTACGTGGCGTTAGAGTTCATTGTTATTTCGGGTAATCTTCGATCACAAATCAACTTTATCTATACCATACGTAAAGAGTACATGGGTGTACAACAGACACGGACTCTCGCATAAGATTGCACCTCGATGGTTGCGAGGTGTACGAACGTATCGCACACCCCATTTTCACCGGGATTTCTTATTGTGTAGTCACACATTGGGGATCAGATCGGCTCCAGATGAAACTCCGCACAGCAAAAACTGTGGTGTTAACCGGTGTACATATAGGACCACACCAGTTATTTTACACCGGTGTTAAAATGGTGGTGTTAGTTTTACACCTGTGGATGTTGTATTTACACTCTTTGGTGTTATGTTCAATCTCTAGGGTGTAATTTTAACACCTCAGGGTGTGGTCCTCTATTAACACCAATTGGTGTCAGTTTTAACACCACAGTTTTTACAGTGCGCTGAGGAAGAGGGGTAATGGGCTAACACGGGAAGAGGGAAAGAAACGCAAAAATTTGAGTTAATATCTACCAACATAGTTATCATATATTTTTAAAAACTCAAATGGTTCCCATTTTAATCCAACAAACAAGATATTCACCGTTGAACATTAATGGTATTTTTATTTTTAGTTCTGAAAGCAGATGATCGGGGGATGATGCATCATTTCAGTCCTTAAATATGACGTTTGAATAACCCTCTGACCCACCCTTGCTGTGTTCAATGTCTGCGATCGACCAACAATAACCACCTGTTTCAGAAAATCAATAGTCCCCCATCGCCTTCAGAGAATACAAGCGAAGGCAAGTTCAGAGTTCATAAATGTAAAACATGAATCCATTATTACAAAGATGGAGATGATAATATAAAATGTTAACATATTCCGTCTTCCTAAAGCGGTGGATTGTAGAAAGTTTTATGGCCAAACCTATACGGAATGAGATGAATATTTTGTAAATAGAATTATTTTCCCAGATAAAAGAGCAAACGAGAAGCACCAAAAGCGTGAAATAAAATGAGATGAATAAATGAAATGGGAGCACTAGCGTACCCATGCAAGGGACGTATCCCTGCCCCCCCCCCCTGACGAGTCCAAACTGACCCCTGACGAGTACCAGTGGACAACTCCTTTGAAGTTGAAGACCTTTTTTCTTGTCAAGTTTTTGGTGGACGATTTGGCCCCCCTCCCCCTGTGGAAAATCCTAGGTACGCTACTGAATGGGAAGTGATATTGGAGAATATACAATGAGCCCCCTAAAAAAAATCCTTCTGACATAGGGCTGAATGAACTCTAAAATGTGACAGTATTGATGTACAGGACGAGAAAGCATACTTCATATTGTAACTAATGTCTGGTTTTGAATACAATTTCAGCCCGTTCCAAGTTTGCAGCACTGTTGTGTTTCTGCATTGTCTTTTGCATGTCTGAGCAGGGACAGCTCCCTGATCTGTCCAGGCTAATCAAAATAATAAACTTGAGTATGTTGAGAAGGCCAAGAGACATCCAAAATGAAATTTGTTAGATGTAGATGATTGATTGGGGAATTTTCGCAGAAACCTATAAAAAAATGTTTGGTTGACGAGTATAAAGCCGAACAATGACAGGCAAACCACAAGAGTATCACTTTGCGAAAGTGAACATTATTATTATTAAATGGGGAAAAATAGTTTTCATAAAAGTGAGCCCTACAATGCATGTCACTGAAATATAGGCCTATGAGTAGAGTAATGTCTGAAAACATGATTTCAAATGAGATATACAATTTCTTTCGCCATGTAGGTGATAAATGCTGTATTCTGATATAGAAAATGACCGCCATATGCCCTTAGTGTATTATTGACAACGCTAATGGGAAATTTAGTTTTACAAGAGGGAGTGCCTTAAAATGCACGTAATTATCATCTATGAGTAAAGCATTGTCTAAAAACAGGTTTTCTAACGAAATATATCATAACGTGTGTCATGTTGTGATGCTGCATTTGAAATTAAAACTGACAGCTAAAAGTTACGGTATTACATACAATTTGAATGGGGCATATAATTTTGACAGAATTTGGGTTCGTTTGAATATAAAATGCATGTAATTTTGTTGAACGAGTGAAATATATTTATTTCTTTGCCAATGTATGACCCCAAGTCCATTCTTTAGAACATCTCAATGCAACGCGATAACCCTGTATTGTGTCAATACAATAACTTCAGGAATGTTGTAAAGTTTTTAAGTTGAACGCTCTCTTCGCTTTTCCCAGTAGCCCCCAAATGGCCCGCATGATGAACTCGATTTATTTACTGTCAGGACGGTAAAACTGTCCAAAGGGGATATTTGAACGAAAAATAATAGCAGGTGTTTACTGACAGAATCAAATTTCAGAGTAGAAAAATCAGAAAATTAACTGATGATATCGGGGTTTTACGGTGGAACTATGACGTGGAAATATAAATTAACGATTTTATTTATGGCTACAACGGACAAATATTGTCCCCCTTCACCTCAGGTTTCTCCTGTGGCTTACGTTGGCTTTTATATTGTATTTACATAAATATTTTATCGGAATTTCAAATGTTCACTTTATATGTAGGCCTATAGGTTATAAAATGTTATATACAGGTATATGATGTATTATACAGATATTGCCTACCTAGAGTTTGAATATAACATTTCCTCTCCCCGATGGAGTTATATTTTTCCCAAGGGAAAATATTTTGCCCGAAGCGCGCAGCGCTGAGGGAAAATACTATCCCGAGGGAAAAATATAGCTTCGGAGGGGAGTTGAAATGTTATTTATTAAAACGATAGACCAGGCAATATCTGTTATATTATATAGTATATGTGGATTCGCCATCAGAAATTGCATTCATCATCTGGTTCAAGAGCTAAATTCTTGCTACATCTCTGATCCGTCTACGTCATAATAGATTTTTTTTTTGAAAATACATCAAGCGCGTTCTTCATGCAATCGACGCCTTAACACTAGCGCGTACATCAAATAAACTATCTTGTTGCGCAACTTGTATGCAGCGAGTGACGTCACCTTAGGTGATATAACGCCGCAATTGAAAATACTACGCAGTATATTCCCTGAGGTGACGTCAAAACCTAGAATATAACAAATGCGATCCTCGCAGCTATGGTCACATGATGGCGTATTGACCTATCACTGATTCGAATCTACATAGCCTATGTAATATATCAATATAATGTAGCTGGTGTTACGGCGACATAGAGGGGCCGCGGAACCGGGGGGGGGGGGGGAGGGTTAGCCTCAGCACCTTTTCTCGATGCAAGTATAAAACAAAACGTGATAATTACCTTTCGATCGTCGTAATTTTGTGCATGATTAGCCCCCCCCCTCTCATGAAGGAACAGTTCGGCACCCCTTACCAATCGAAATCGTATTTACAAAATCAATACAAAGCAAAAACAAAACAAAACAAACAAACATAGTATATACAGAAAATGTAATTTTTGGCTTAATAATTGAATGGCATCCTTGACTATGGAAATCAAAGTGAAACTGAAATGATTCCATGTCGTAGAGGCATGCATGTTTTCGATCTAGACAAAACTTAAAAATTGGTAGAGTTCTTGGAAATATTATTCAATCTATACATTGCATTATCACCTCAAATGATTTTGAAAGTTCTTTTTAGCATATTTTTACAAGGAGCAAGACTATACTCGCAATAGGGCATTCTTTGTCACTACTTGAAAAACTATAACAAAAGTCACGATGGTGGGGGAGGGTTGGAGTGGCAGTTCCTGCTATGTAGTGGTGCTACCCTGGTTTATTGTCATGTAAAATACTGCTAGTCGACAAAAAATATAAAAACAAAAGATAATAACTTGTTGCCTTAATAATCAATATGTATGAGGTGTTTTACAATGTTTTCAACAGAAACCCATCGTTGATGTCACAACACTGCTTGTATTATATATGATATGTCTAGTTTAGTGATGCAGTCGCTGAAAATGTAGTTTAAATGTGTGGGTGTATTGAGTTTATTCAGACATTAATCAGATGATTATTTACATCTGGGACCGACATTCAACTACACACTCCAAAAGACACAGCCTCTGCATCAATTTGTGACTTCGTGACATTATCGATGACTTCTTAAAAAGTCTTTTGCTTAGACATTTGCACTTTCTAAAAGCTGACACTAACCCGAATTAAGAGATCGTAAAAAATCAAAATTTTACTGAAATATTATATAATTATTGTCAGTATAACAAAGATTTTATAATTCTATTTATTTTTAATCCCCCAAAACCATGTCAAAGCAAAACGTCGATACGGATTAAACTTGGTCAGCAGCCAGGAAATTAGTCAGTACGTTTTGTAAAGTATTTTACTTAGCGGAACAGGCATTGGTCATTTGCCACACGATTAATTGATTGTATTGGTTATGATGACATTGTTTTTTAAATATACTTGCTTTTTTCTCTGTTTCTCGTGTCTTATTCCTTTGATATCTTAGCTTTTTGTCTCTCCTTTAATCATTGTACCAAGGACCCTTTTCCATGAATCCATGTTTACTTTAAAACTAAGTCACGCGGTTATGTATCTTTTAAAAGCAATATTTTTTAGTCAGTGATTTAATTACTGATCATATATTTTTTATTATACTTTTGTATTTGGTTGACAATTCTGCAAATATTTGACTCAGTAATTTTTGTTGGCATTTTGTTCACGTAGAATAAATACAAATCCAATTCATTCGATGAGAACAGTTTACATTGAAAAAACAATCAATACAAATAAAACAGACAGGGATCATTATTTATCATTTCATAAAGAAAAGGCTGATGATATGAATGCGCGGAACATCAATGGATTATAGTCGGCATTTTTAATATTGAAATAAGCAATTTGATTGTGTTTGTTTCTTTCTTCTTATTTTCCGTTAATATTTTCATTACTTTAACTGATCATAAACTTCTATACTCATATTCTTAAAGCCAAAGTAAAAATCAGTTCTAAGCATTTTGCTTATAACACATTTGTCTGTGGAGATCGCACGATAACTTTACGGTCGGGGGCACGTCGTAGGTGGATATCCCCGTGCATCTTACGATTTTTTTTGTGGAACCCTACAAGCGTTCAGTAACTGTAGCAGTTCTGCGCTAAACGCCAATTTACGATGGCGCTGGTCTGGTGCAACTAAATAGCCCGGGCATGGCGCGGGCTATTTCAACACGCGCTATTCATTAACTCAAACGTTTACGACCTAGCCAAGGCCTGGTCTGGACCAGCGAGCTACTAGGGGGTTTCCGTAAACACTAGACGCTTTCTGGAACGTTGAAAATGTATTGTAAAAATCCGTTCATAGCAAAGAAGCCTAGGTTGAAAGTTGGTGAACCAAAAACAGCACTGCCGTCCTGGACTCTGCACAAACGATATTATTTGTAATTTTTGCGTCAGCTCCGAATCTTAGGACGATCTGTTGTCCGGTTCACCAATTTTCGACAAAGAGCGAGGACCGCTGTGGCCCAGTGGATTAATCCCCGGACTTTGAAACAGAGGGTCGTGGGTTCGAATCCCAGCCATGGCGTAGTTTTCTTCAGCAAGAAATTAATCCACACTGTGCTGCACTCAACCCAGGTGAGGTGAATGGATACCTGATAGGACTTTATTCCTTGAAATGCCGAGCGCGTGAAAGCTGCTTGAGCTACAGCTAGGGTTATAATATCCAAGTCCTTTGGAAGCGCTTAGAGCCGTTATTCATTGTGTGTTATGCGCTATACAAGAACGGACTACTATTATTATTAAAGACCTCTAAGCTGTCCAATATGATTTGACCGATATTTCTGAAATATACCCGTTCCAGAAAGCGTTACGTCGTTGTTGCGAAAACTCGCTATCATTACCATCTGTAAACTGCTGATTCGTCTAATGCCAACTCGTCCACTTAACACATGTTCTACCTTCATTTATACTAATGCCATCCCGTCATCAACTTTTCGCCATCAGCCATTTTGGTCCAATAACCATTTGGTCCCATTATCACTTCATGAGGGACCATCCGGCGCCAGACCATGCGAATTGCCTTCTGCGAAAGTACTACCATTTTAGCCCTTGCCTAGGAATAGTGCATTATACCTTGATACGTAGCTGTCGAAATTTCGTCCATGTTCATAACCAAAACTAGTTTCTTTGTGTCATTGCATCACTTCCCAAATAACTATTTGTGGACGAGAATGAAGGTAGAGTCATTGAAAAAGCCAAAGAGATCCTTACCAATGAGAAACATGCCCTTCATAAATATTATAATTTGATGAGGTCAGGCAAACGTCTGAGATCCCTTCCCGGTAGAACCTCACGCTTCGTAAATTCTTTTGTTCCAGTGTCAATTCGTGCATTTAATAGCCATACTTGAAATTATGTTACCCCACTGCCTTTATCTTACTTTCTCTTATCTTTGCTTGTTAATTTGTATAATGTGTATTATATGTATCGTGTAATCTTCTGTGTGTATCATGTAATATTCTAAATTATTTTGTGCGAACAAATTGAATTTCCATTTGTACTTGATTGCAATTGGACAATAAAAATATCTGAATCTGAATCTGAAAAAAATCCCAACCCCGTTGCAGGAATCGTGGCTCTAATCTTGACCAATTAAGCCCACGATAAGTTTTTCACTCTGAGAGCTCAACAGTTCAGCGCAGTCATGGCTGTCCACTGGGGCGGAGTCGCAGGGATGGTCTTCTTCTACTTGGTCATCCTCGCTGTGGGCCTGTGGGCCTCGAAGAAAACAAGGGGCGGTGGCGACACCGAACGTGTGATGGTGGGAAACCGGGACTTCGGCTGGTTTGTGGGCCTGTTTACGCTGATTGGTGAGTTAAAGGAGGAATGGGCGGGGTAGGACATTGACCACGCCCAATCGCATGTGCATTTTCCTATACCGTGTCACTATGGAGCCAATCTGTTATTTCCCGCCAAAGTGATGATTTTGTTTTGCTGTATTTTGAAGCCAATAATCGATAACTCTTTCAGGACATAAATACGTGTACAGAAAGTCATTGGACGTATGGTAGGTCCTTTTAACATTTATTCCTCTATCTTGATAAAAAAGGAAGAAATGTTAAAAGGGCTCGTCGCTGAAAGCTCCGTACGTGACTGTGCGACAACTTGCTACTGCGCATGCCCGACGAACTTGGATTGGTTGTCCTACACAAGTATGCCTAAACCTACAATTGGCATTTAACGTATTATAATGGCGGTAAAGGGAAAGTTCACACTGTCACTAATCTGGATCATTTAAAGCAAAAACAAAAAAAAAAAAAAACAAAGAGAAAAAAATGAGGTGAAGATTTGATGAAAATTCATTACAGAACAAGAGTTTAGATTTTTTTCTCACATCATATGGAGCAGCCCCCAAAGATCATGCAATATATTTTCTCTAAACTCCATTTCTACCGCACAAGTAAAGTTTTTCATTACTTTTCGAAAATCGCCCTTTTGAAATTGATATCTCACGACGAATGGAGGAGCTGGTTGTCTGTGACGTCATAGAATCAAAACTTTAAACATTTAAACTCTACTATATTATGACGGATTTTCATCAAACTTTCGCAAATATTTCATGCTTTTTTTCTGCTTTTATTCAAACCAATTTGTCAGGGGGAACTTCTTCTTATTAGAAGATATACATTGACCATATGAAACCGGTTTCGAATGTGATGAAAATTATTTGGCATGGCTACTTTGACCTGGGACATCCCGGTTGGTGTGTAAAAAAGTAATGAAATATCCCAATGCACACAGAAATGAAGGATTTTGGTTTAAAAAGGCGTGCTAATTTTGGCAAATCATAATTTTCATTGTGATTCCTCAATATCCGACCGATTCAATTTTTTTTACAAGCAAATTAATTACAGAAGAAATCATTCATGTTAAACGATTTATGTCTTTTTTTATATCTGAAAATAGCGATTTTTCCAAAATCTTCCAATAAATATGTACCTATCACCTTCTCTCAAATACTGACAAATTCTCAATGGCTTATGCATAACCATGATTATTGACCGACATGTACGGAGGTTAAAATCTCTCCCCCCATTTTTTGCTTTAATGTTTCCACTCTCTTTCCATGATTTCAACAGCCACTTGGGTGGGAGGAGGTTACATCAATGGCACAGCCGAAGTAGTTTTCACCCCAGGGTGGGGTCTTGTTTGGGCCCAGGCACCGTGGGGGTACAGCCTTAGTTTCATAGTAAGTAAGTACATTTCATTTGCTGACTTAATTATGTATAGCAATGGTTTAAGTCTAAGCTTCGACTTTTTATCTACAAACACAAACTTCGCAATTCGTTTTTTTCTGAAATTTTGGGATGGACACAGGTAAAAAATAAAAAAATTGACAAGCCCCCCCCCAAAAAAAAAAAATTATCAACCTAAATTTTAGAAGGGATCACCAAATTTTTTTGAGAAGCCAAAAAAAATATATATGTATATATATATATATATATTTTTTTTTTTGGGGGGGGAAGGGAACTACAAACATTTTTTTTCGGGGGGGGGGGTGTTACACCCACAAATGTAATAATCGCCCACAAATGTAATAACGCCCACAAATGTAATAACACTTTACCCACAAATGTAATAATTTTTGATCGCCCACAAATGTAATAATACTTTACCCACAAATGTAATAACGCCCACAAATGTAATAACACTTTACCCACAAATGTAATAATGCACTTTACCAACAAATGTAATAATGACTTTACCCACAAATGTAATGAATTTGAAGTGATTTTTGGCGAATTCGTTCTAAACTAATATCCTATAGTAATGCGTTCATATAGCACAAAAATTCAAAGTCTTTTTTCCAGACCCGGTTAATGAAATATTACAGTACAACTTCAAGTCTTTTTCCAGACCCGGTTTTTCAAAATTATAATATACGTCCAAAGTCTTTTTACCAGACCCGGTTGTTTCAAAATTATGATATACGTCCAAAGTCTTTTTTCCAGACCCGGTTAATTCAAAAACTATAATGCAAGTCCAAAGTCTTTTTTTTCAGACCCGGTCGTTTCAAAAGTTATAATATACGTCGGTGAGGGGTAAGGACAACACTCTAAGCCCAAGCATTTTAAGTGGGTTTAATTTTGAAGATTGGTCTCAGCTGTCATTTTTTCAATATTTCTTTATGTTTTAAATAACCGGGTCCACACGAAAGACTAAGCGTAATACTCGTGTTATTCCACAAGAATAAGAATATGAGTCTTTTGTTTTTAGGATTGTTTAAATCATTTTTAAATCACCGAGTCTAGAATAAAGACAACGCTCTAAACATGTGCTTTTCTACATGCATGGTCTTAATTTGGAGGATTGTTGGTTCTTAGATTCGTTGTTGGGGGTTGAGTTTTATTGATTTTTTATTCCTGAAATAATTGTGTCTGGAGGAAAGTCGTTCTTCGACAATCGGTCTTCATGTTGTTTCACAGTAATTAGATTATTGGGTATTCGTTTTAGAATATTTGTAAAAACTATTTTATTTTTCAAATAGTAACCAAGTCTGGAGAAAGGATGTCTGCTTTACCCACGCGTTATTACAATGTTTTGTAGGGGTAGTAGTATTATTTAAAAAAAGACATAATTTTACTGGGTGAGACTTTGAAAATTTGGTCTTAGATTTGAAGTTTTTCAGTTACTTTTTTTTAATAGCCGGGTCTGGAGGAAAGAGTACGTTTTAAAACTCGTGTTATTCCACGAGAACAAGAATATAAGGTCTTATGTTAGAATATTTTTTTTCGTAACTGTTTTAGGTCTGGAATAAAGACAACACTCTAAACCTCTTTTAAAACAGGTTCTTAGGTTGAAGGTTTGTTTGGTCTTAGACTTTGATTTTTTTTATTCTTACTATTAGCGTTTTTTAAAGAAAAAAATGGTCGGGCCGAAAGACTACACTATATCCAGCATTAATACGATTATGGGGTCTTTATACTGTTTTTAAACTGTTATTCATAATGTTTAAATAACAGATAACCGGGTCTGGAGAAAAGACTACGCTTGATTCTCAATTTACTCTTAGTGCACATATTCACAATATACACCGTATAAGTTGAAATAACAACAAAGACATTAATTCCACCAGTTTTAATTAACTGGGTCTGGAGAAAAGACTAAGCTCGATTCCCATTTTTTCCACAGGAATATCATTATCGTATCTTAGTTTGGACTTATATTATAAATTTTGAAATAACTGGGTCTGGAAAAAGACTTTGGACTTATTAAAATTCTTGAAACAACCGGGTCTGGAAGAAAGACTTTGGATTTATATTATAATTTTTGAAACAACCGGGTCTGGAAAAAAGACTTTCGACTTATATCACAATTTTTGAAACAACCGGGTCTGGAAAAAAAAAGACTTTGGACTTTTATTATATTTTTTTAAACAACCGGGTCTGGAAAAAAGACTTTGGATTTATATTATAATATTTGAAATAACCGGGTCTGGAAAAAAGACTTTGGACTTGTACTTTGATGATTTTTTTTAACCCGGTCTGAAAAAAAGACTTTGCACTTTTGTGCTATATGAACGCATTGCTATAGGATTTTGGTTTAGAACGGATTCGCCAAAAATCCCTTCAAATTTATTACATTTGTGGGTAAAGTCATTATTACATTTGTGGGCGATCAAAAATTATTACATTTGTGGGTAAAGTGTTATTACATTTGTGGGTAAAGTGTTATTACATTTGTGGGCGTTATTACATGTGTGGGCGTTATTACATTTGTGGGTGCAACAGGGGTCCACCTGAATTTTTTTTGGGGGGGACGCAGGAAACAAAATTGACAAGCCCCAAAAAAAGAAAGAAAAACGTTATCAACCAAAAGTTTAGGGGCGGACCATCATAATTTTTGACAAGCAAAAAAAAAAGGTTGGGCCTATCAAAAAAAAATTAGGGGGGGGGGGAGACATGTCCCCCCTCCGCTTCCGCCCCAATGTTTTTCATTATAGGAAGCATATAACATTTCATTGGGAGAGGAAGCCCATCGTTTGTAGTTGTGGCTGCTATTATGGAGTTTTCGTTCCGCAACGAACGGAAGGTGCAATTACACAGAAACAGTTTTGTCAAATCCCCTTCATGACGAAAAGCATCGGCCCACCTGCATAATGTTTATGTCGCGTAGTAACCACATGATCTTCCTAACTGTGCCATTAGAAATGACCGTTCCTTTACGATAGTCACTTGAAAAGATATAATGAGAAGTTCTATTTATCTCTCTTCTATTTTCAGATGGGATTTTCTTTGCTAAGCCGATGAGGGCAGCAAATTACATCACAATGATCGACCCATTTCAAGAGAAGTTCGGTAATCGAATGGGAGGGATCATCTTTTTATCTGCCATTACAGGGGAACTTCTTTGGTGTGCCGCCATCTTAGCTGCTTTAGGTAATGCGAGTCTATTCTCGACGCCAATAAAAATGAAAGTTTTCATAGAAAGTTAAAGATGAAATGAGCTTTCTAAATCTGTATACGTAATTGAGAAGAAAACTATATTTGTGAATTAATAGAGCCGCATGTCAGAGGGACATTTTGGGGGACGGGCTGTAGAAGCACCCATCAGGAGTTGGAGCTAGCTATTGGAGGTGCCGTGGCGGAGTGGGCTAAGGCGCCCGACTAGATAAATGAAACCAAGCTTCGACCCCAAGATACGGCACCTATGCCAGTGAGCAAGGCATTTAAGCAACCTAGTGTGTTCTTTTATCCTACATTCAAATAAATGGAAAGCTGTACGCATTCTCGTTAACTGTATTATATGGGCATGCACTTCGTTGAAAAATAGATATTTCAAACGCGCGCCCGCGCAGGCTTACTCTCACCCACACAAAACACACACATGGCATACATTCTAAACAAATTTGTTCATCCATTTCCTTTTCTTGCTCCCTCTCATTCTCTTTAAATCTTTTTCTTACACATCTCTCATCCATCTTCTCCTGGCTGTCTCTCACACATTCCCCCTTTTCTCTCCCATCTCCAATTTCCCTTTATTCTTCTTTACCACTTTCCCTAAACTCTCCCCCATCTCTCTCTCCCCCTTTCTTACCACAGGATCAACGATCAGTGTTATCCTGGAGCTAGATCAGAACCTATCCGTTATCATCTCAGCGTGTATCGCAGCTTCTTACACACTCTTTGGTGGGCTTTTCTCTGTGGCTTATACCGATATAATTCAACTAGCTTGTATTTTTATTGGTTTGGTAAGTTATACCTCGTGATACTAATTAGATAAACGTACTGCTATTACTACTACTACTACTTCTGCTACCACTACTACTACTACTACTACTACTACTACTACTACTACTACTACTACTACTACTACTACTACTACTACTACTACTACTACTTCTAATACTTCTAATACTTCTACTAATACTACTTCTACTACTACTACTACTACTTCTACTACTACTACTATTTCTTCTTCTACTAATACTACTACTACTACTTTTACTACTACTACTACTTTTGCTATTACATCCTGGGAGCATTTCATGAAAGGACATGTCGGACGTTTTCTTCCGACAATTCCCTATTTGTCCGACATTCACCATAGCAACAGTGCCTCTCAGCCAATCAACATCAGGAAAAGATATCAGATCTCACAACGTGTCGGGTGAAATTGTTGACGAAACACTCCCCTGATGCTGTTGCTATAGAGTTACTACTACTCTGGTCCTGGTGATGCTGCCACTTCAATAACTACTCCTACTCCTGGTTTTACTAAACCTACTCCTGACGCTGCTGTTCCCGCATTTTACAGTAACCATGGTAATTAAGCGGCCTACTTATTAACTGCAACTTCAAAAATAAAAGCAACACCACCAAAAGAAATATTGATAATTGATAACAAAGATTCTAATGACCATTATTGCAATGATGATAATCACAATAGTAGCGATGATTATAATGATAATGATAATCATAATAATAGCGATGATTATAATGGCAAAAATAATGCTATTGATTGTGACGATGATAGTGGTAATAGTGTTGATACAAGTGATGATAACCTTCAATCACCTCGAGCATTATGGCACACTGCTAAGCAACACGGATCGCATATTCTAACAGCCGATTACATTTAAATATGCACTGTGTAACAATATCATTTCACCTTTTCCTTTCAAAACAGTGGTTCTGTGTACCATTTGCACTCACAAATGAAGCAGTGGCGCCCCTGCCTGAGACTTCAGACAAGTGGATCGGCGAGTGGGACAACAAATTCATAGGGCAATGGTTCGACAGCTGTTTCCTCCTTGTAAGTTGGCAGAATGACACAACTTTGTTTCTAGTTTGTTTAGTTGTTCACTGATCACTGATCTGTTTCATTAAAGTTGCATGGGGAATAATCACCCCGTGGTTTTGCAAAACTAAGGTTTGGTTCTTGATAGTAAAAACACATAGGTAACATTAGAATTATACATCCATGTCAAGAAAAGATGCTAGTATTTCATTTATAATAATGATTTATGATAAGGATTCGTATTCATTCATGTATGAAGATTTATGGTCGATCAATAATGACTTAACCCATTTTCATTATTATTATATTCTTGTGATCACTAAAGTAAAGTTCATTGAAGTTTTTGATTGAGCACATAATACGCCTTAATTATTACGGTTCATATTATTTTACCATGCAATATTTTTACATGCATACTTCGCATTTAAATTTATCCATTGAATTAGTACACAAGTGGCCGACAAGATTCTATATACTCATATTTGGTTTATAAACAGTTCATCTAATCAGTATAGACGAAGTGGCATAAGACCAAATAACTAATCGTACTTACCAGTATTAGACCAAATGACACTTTACTGATAATAGACCATTCGGATATTAAAAGATTGGAGTTGCTACTACCCTGTTTGGCGTTCAACGATTAAAGGGATAGAGCCTCGTCGATCTGGCGCTGAACAGCGGCTGCCGGGCCCACGATCAATGGGGAAAAGCAAATTTTCGGAGTATTTCATTTCGTGTCTATTTCGAACAATAAAATATGGATTTTCGTTTTCCTTTTTTTTCATTTTCATAACAAAATTTAGATCTTTGGAGGGGTTCCCTGGCAGGCCTATTACCAGAGGGCTCTATCGGCAAAGACCCCAGACCTTGCCCAAAATCTCTCAATCGTTGCTGCATTTGGATGCCTTGTCCTCAGTATACCTGCATATGTTCTGGGGGCTGTTGGAGCCAGCACGGGTGAGGGATTTCATTTACTCATATTAATTTAAAACATTTATCGGAGCTAATAATAATCATAATAATGATAATAATAATTATAACAATAAAAATCCCAATAATGATAATGATAAATAACGGTAGAAATAATTATACTACTACTACTACTGCTACTACTTCTACTACTACTGCTACTACTACTACTGCTACTACTACTACTTATAATCATAATGGTAATAACTATAACAGTCATTATTACTATAGTCATAATAATGGTAATAATAATGAAATAATATACAGTTCTTGTGTAACGCATATACCATTATAATACGTCTCTCTGCGCTTTTAAAGCACTTGGATATAATTTTCCTGGCACTGGTCTGGCGGTCTAGAGTGCGCAGAAGCTTTTTTTTTTTTTTAGAAATAAATGCCTGCCAGGTACCGATTTTCTTCTCCTGAGCTGAGACCAGCACATTGTTGATCTGTATTGTCGGAGGAAATTACGTAATGTCTGAGGATCGAACCGAGAAACTGTAATTCAAAATGCTCCATTCGTTTTTGTATTTGCTTTACTCTTCGGTCTCCTTTTTCGCCTTTTGATAATAAATGCGCTACGCGCGTTTCGCGACTTTAACATAAAAAGAACCATTATCACCATATGCACATTGGTGTAGTTTAGTGCCGGGCTATAACGGGTTTTATCTTGTCTTGTTGTGTTCTTTGAGGCTTCTCACGACCAACATGACCAAATGTATGCCTGTGAACGAGGCACCTACATCCACACTTCGTCACCCAAACGTTACTTGATACATACAGTATTTATCATCTTAGGTAGTTTCTAAATGATTTCGTCGTTGGAGATGAGGGACACGTTTCACAGAGGCTTGTAATATTGCCAACCCTGCTATTATTGTTACTATATTGTAACTGTACTGTACTTTTTCCATTGTCTAATTGTTGTAACTAGACATATACAGAAACCATCTGAACACTCGATTTGCGATTGGCTACTTAGCCCTGAAACCACAGTCACGAAATGACTATAGTTGAAAGGTTTTATGAAATGGGTCCTCAATCCGCGAAAGGGTCCAAACTTACTCACTGTATTCTTTTAATTAGATGTCCTGAATAGGCATGGCCCTGGGTTTTTTCTTGCTTCTTTGTCAAATTACAACTAGCATTCCTTGTAAGATATCGTTCTGATGCTTTGCGAAAGGGACCTTATTTTGGGCTATCGTTGAAGTTACTGTTGATATCTTTATGATAATAATAATAATATGTCCATTCAAATAGCGTACATGTAGTTACTATGTGCATATACTCAACTGCGCTTTGATACTTGGTATCATTCACTGTAAAAAATGAAGTGCTAATTTAGTACTATAAAAGTGCTTGTATAGTGACTGCACTTCGAGTGCTGATTTTCTAATTTAAATTTGAACTAGAAAACAAGAACTGGTAGTGCAGTCACTGCAAACACTGGAAGTGCTAAATTAGCACTTCAGTGTTATTACCCCGGCTTTATCATATATCATATCTTTATCATATGTGCAGACTGGAATATGACGAACATACCTCTGAACAGAACCGATCCATACGAAAATCCAGGGATCGTTCTCCCGGCCGTTATCCAGTACCTCACCCCTCCTGTGGTCGCCTTCCTCGGACTAGGGGCGATCTCCGCCGCGGTGATGTCGTCCACCGATTCGTCCGTGCTCGCCTCCAGCTCCATGTTTGTGAGAAACGTCTACAAGAATATCATCAGACCAAGGGTAATATTAAGTTGGTATTTTGTTGGGTTGCAAAGCTGACCCCCTCTCCCAAGAAAGAAGATATTTCAAACAAATCAAAGCTCTGGGGAGCGTTTCATGAAAGGATTTTATCCGACAAGTATTGTTTTATCCGACAATTAGCATGGTAACAGTACCTGCCAGCCAATCAGAATCAGGGAAAGTTGTCATATCTGACAACTTGTCGGAAAAAAATGTTGATGAAACGCTCCCCTGATGTCCTTCTGGTGTCAGTATTTTACAGGACTGTTGTCGATGTTATAAATGTTACACATATCGAATTATGTAAAAAGAAATGTGAGAAGAGTCAGTGCTAATAACTAGCTAATAACGCTGCGCGCGCCGAGATCCCACCATACGAGTCATTCAGAGTCTGCATAGCGGACTAGTGGAGCAGGGGGTGGGATGTCTATGCCTATTCTAGTTTTACTAAAATACAATTCCATTTTTTAATAATAACAAGTGGAATGCCTCTGGCGGTCTCACCTGCATCACGCGAATTGATATAGCAGCAGTGCTGATTTTGAAAACTACCATAACTCGCACAAGATGTTTAGTGATACTTGGTTACTCTTTTTTAAACGTTTTATGAACTAGACCAATACACTTACAAAGATATGATAGTAATTCAACAAATACCCCCAACGTGGCCAAAGCTCATTGACCTTACATGACCTTTGACCTTGATCATGTGACCTGAAACTCGCACAGGATGTTCAGTGATACTTGATTACTCTTATGTCCAAGTTTCACGAGTCAGATCCGTAAACGTTCAAAGTTATGATGGTAATTCATCAGCTACCCCCATTATGGCCAAAGTTCATTGACCTTTAACCTTGGTCATGTGACCTCAAATGTGCACAGGATGTTCAGTGATACTTGGTTACTCTTATGTCCAAGTTTTATGAACTAGACCAACACACTTTCAAAGTTATGATGGTAATTCAACAAATACCCTAATTTGGCCAAAGTTCATTGACCCTAAATGACCTTTGACCTTGATCATGTAACCTGAAACTTGTACAGGATGTTCATTAATACTTGATTACTAGTATGCCCGAGTTTCATGAATCAGATCCATAAACTTTCAAAGTTATGATGGTAATTCAACAGATACCCCCAATTCAGCCAAAGTTCATTGACCCTAAATGACCTTTGACCTTGGTCATGTGACGTGAAACTCATGCAGGATGTTTAGTGATACTTGATTAACCTTATGTATAAGTTTCATGAACTATGTTCATATATTTTTTAAGTTATGACGACATTTCAAAAACTTAAACTTAGGTTAAGATTTTGATGTTGATTCCCCAAACATGGTTTAAGTTCATTGACCCTAAATGACCTCTGACCTTGGTCATGTGACATGAAACTCAAACAGGATGTTTAGTAATACTTGATCAATCTTATGGCCAAGTTTCATGAACTAGGTCTATATACTTTCTAAGTTATGCTGTCATTTCAAAACCTTAACCTCAGGTTAAGATTTGGAGTTGACGCCGCCGCCGTCGGAAAAGCGGCGCGTATAGTCTTACTCTGCTATGAAGGTGAGACAAAACGCATTACAATCAGCCTTTTACGATGTTGATACCAAATTTCACATATTCTTTGCTTTAACCCTAGAGACATTTTCTCATCTGATTTCATTATAGGCCTCAGAGCGAGAAATGATGTGGGCCCTACGTGCCTCCGTGATCGTCGTTGCAACCATTGCCACCGTCATGGCCTTGACGGTAAAGTCCATCTACATCCTCTTCGTCCTGTGCTCTGATTTCGTCTACGTCGTGCTCTTCCCGCAGTTCGTGTGTGTTATACACGTCCAGAAATCCAACACCTACGGTTCGGCCCTTGGCTTCGCACTCGGACTTCTTCTGCGGCTACTTGGTGGAGAACCCGCGCTCAGTCTACCATACATCATCCACTACCCTTATTTCGACGAGAAGCTCGGGCAGCTTTTCCCTTTTCGCACCTTAGCCTGTATGGTATCGTTTGTCGTCATCGTCGTCGTCTCGTACACCACAGACTTCCTATTCACACGAGGCCACATTCCCCCTCGTTACGATGTCTTCAGATGCGTAGTCAATAAGGACTACAAGGAGTATGTCCGACCCGATGAAGAGGTCAATAGTCACGGGGTACAAGCTTTCGAGATCATTGATCGTAAAGACACTTAAGCATTGATTTGTAATTAATATGGCCAATTCTTGTTATTTCAGGTGAAACCAGGAAACAATAGCAGCAAGGGTAATGATAAAAAAAATCTGAATAGGTAAGGTATAACTAAATATAATGACAAAAGTTTTAACAATCTTGATTGATCTACGAAAACCTCGATGTGTTTCCCTACTTCCTGCGCTGTAAATTGTACGTAGGCCTTTTGCATTAAAACTTACCCAATTTTGAATAATTCACACTCATTATTATCGTTTGTTTGTGCTTCAGTATTCATATTCCCCTTTTCACAGAGAGGTTTTAAATCCATCTACCGGTCACACAGGGGGAACTGACTCCAGACCGATTTAAGCTATATTACTACAATGTTCGATTTGGATCCTTTTTTTGGTGTGGCTGTAATCTGTAGCATATGGAAATAACCGTGTCCATCTGGATTGCTGGCTGAATATTTCCTTTACGTGCCATGTTTATACTCTATATCTATTATTTGTTTAGAATGTTATGTCTTTTTGCTATCTTTACCATATTCACCCCCCTAAAAAAATCAATGAAAACAGTAATTACCCACATGGGAGTCGCAGTCAAGTTGTTCTGACTCTTGTCTCTCAATCAGAGGGTCGAGGGTTCGAATCCCAACCATGGTGTGTTTGTTTACCCCCCCCCCCACTTTGTGCTGCACTCATCCCAGATGGGGTGAGGGTACCTGACAGGACTAATAAATTGAATGCATCGAACGGTGGAAGGCAGTTCGCGCTATTAAAGCACGGGGTATACATCTCGAAATAGATAGATATATGACGCTGTATAAAAATTTTACGGTGAATAAGTTAAAGGAGAATGAAATATTTGAAAAAAAGATAACTTATGTGTAAACAGAAAAATAAAAGAAACAGATCAACGACAGTTTGAGAAAAAACGGACAAATAATGAGAAAGTTAGAGCATTTGAATATTGCGATCACTAATGCTATAGAAATCCTCATATTGGCAATGCGACAAAGATGTGTGATGTCACTTCTGAACTACTCTCTGATTACTTTAGTATACATTTTACTTAAACTGCCTCTTTTATCACATCTATCGGTAGATCCTGTATTCTTTGTATAGGAAGACATGTGCTACAGATGTTTCAAAGATTGTTATGGATAAAGAGTTTGGATCACCATAAGAAAGAGCAAAAAAGAGACATTTTGGGAGCATTTCATAGTCAATCAAAGGGAAAGTTGTTCACATGTGACATCACACATCTTAGTCGCATTGCCAATTCCAATCTTAATAGGATTAGTGATCGCGATATTCAAATGCTCATAAGCTTATCATTATTTGTCCAATTTTTCTCAAGCTTTCTTTATTCTTTATTCCAAAGGTTTCATTCCCTTTAAAGTATCTAAAATGTTCATGTAGAAATCCTTTCTTAAAAGGGTTAAATGGATATTCTTTAATCTTATTGCCAGATCATATATATATATATATATATATATATAATTTATATATATATATATATGTATGTATATATCCCTCTTATGAATATTCATGAGCATTCTAGATAAACGATTGGTCAATTCGCGATCATGTGACAAAGTATAATTTCAATAGGAAAGCCGTTGCTGCAAGTAGCTCAGAATAGTATTCTTCGAGCTCCGTCTATATTTCGATATACTTTCATGGGGAGAACTGCACGTGCTCATGCTCGATATGTTCCCTGAACTTTGAACTGCGCATGCTCCCTGAGCCGATATTCGCGAAAATAAATAAATCAAATTAAATACAGATTAATGCGTATGCAAGAAAAAGACAACGCATACAACGATAAATGCAATTCGCAATGACATCTTAATCATATTAATGAAAATACATGTAAGTCGCGTTTCTATGATCAAATTTGATCTTATGAAATATAAGACCATATCAACTGATTGTGGTAATGACATGCCCTTATCAATGAAAAAAAACCCTCCCTTTTTTTTTGGGGGGGGGGGTTGGGGTAGATACTTAATTTTGGTTTTATTTCATGGGATACCAAAAATATTCCACTCGTTTCGGCCAATATTTCACTCATCTGCGATTCGTAAAATATTAGCCTTGATAACTTTCGGAATATAATGTGGTATTCCATTCCGATCCATCCAATATAATAGAAACATTCGATTTGAAGCTTTACAACAATTACTTCTTGGAGTGCAGCTTATTGTGTCAAAATATCAAATCCGTAAGACTTTTGTTTCAAGATTATCTTTAAAAAACAGTTGGACTTGGAAAACAAAGAAGTATTGAATTTATTCCATTTACTGTCTTTAGTTTCCCTTATGAATGTAAAAATATTTTCAATATGATACTAAACACCCCCTAAGTTTTACACTTGTGCTTTTTGATGTTTTCTTATATATATATATCAACAATAAAAACATGAATGTTTGTTTATTATTTGTTTGATGTGTGTGCATTTTTCTTTTGCAAAATATACAATTCTCATTTATGTATGAGCAAAATGCTGAAAATTCCATCGAAATCGGATAACAAATAACGAAGTTATTGAATTTTAAAGTTTATCAATATTTTGTGAAAACAGTTATATGCACATCGTCATGAATAATCATTAGGTGGGCTAATAATGTCACATCCCCACTTTCCTTTATCTTGTGTCATTACATGAAATCATAAATGTTTCATATTTCATACTTGTGTAAATGATGTTTCTCCATTATGATGAAATAATGTAAGTTGAGGCATTAAATAACTAAATGTAGTTAATCAGTTTTCAATCCTTGGTAGAAAAATTTGAATAAACATCATTTCAAACATGTTTAATAAAATACAAAAGAACAAGTGGGGATATGACATCATCGGCCAACCAATGAATATTCATAAAGACACGCCGGAATAATGCGAATCTTTGAAATGCAAAATCTTCGTTATTTGTTTTCCAATTTTGATCAAATTTTCAGCATTTTGCTTTGTGAATTTTACTCTTTTTATTGTGATAGAAATATCTTAAGCCTGTACCATCCCCTTAAGTGCGACTTAAATCATGCTTAAATCTTTGTGAAACACCCCCCCTGGACTCTGGACAAACTACATATTTGCAGTTACGTAGGACAGCCAGTTGTTCCGGTTTACCAGATTTTGACAAAGAACTCTCAGTTGTTCATTTTGATTTGGCTTGTATTTTCAATAGATTTACTATGTTCTTGGATTCGTTGTGCGTGATGGTGCGAAAACTCGCTATTTGCCAATTCCGTGAAATTATCAACCTTTTTGTACATCCGACCATTGAGCTATTAACACCATGATCCGACCATCGTCATGTTTTACTTCACTTCGTAAAGTGACCAAGGCATGGTCGTTTGATAGCATTACATATTGTCATAAGAACCAGAATTCAGAGACAGAAACTTACATTGAAGGCCCACATACATTGGGTCGGACGTACGCCTATAATACATAGATTATTTTATGGAATTGCCCTAATGTGACTCATATGTCAAGTAAATTTCATTCTGTTGCTATGGTATTGTATAAAGTCTTCTGAATCTGTTGTTTTCTCGGTCCTGATCCTCAAGTGGATAGTGAACATCGTCAACTGAAAACTGTTGTGGAATAAAAATAAATTCATGTTTAATCTTATATTAAAGTTTTGGGTGCGCAGACACGGGGCTACCCTTCATACGGACGGTTTTGGTTAAGAATGAATTACGGTAGATGTCATTGTTGAAGAGAAAGAGAGAGAGTAAATATGGTATATGAGTGTATTTTTAAGGTAATACCAATGCCGTTGGATCAATATTTGTTTACACGGTTCTCTTACTTCAGATCTATTTTCCTTTTCCTTTTCTCTGCAGGATACATTAATAATCTTTCTTATAACATGGGTGTGTGTGTGTTAATCCAAAATGGTAAACCTCTGCATATACATGTACGGTGCAGATATTCGTGCACTCAAAAGGGTGCACATTATTTTGAACCATTTCTACATCTGGACGTCTTCAGGTTCAAAACGTGCCTACCTGCACTCATTAAGATGCAAAAAGAATTCCAGAGTAAAAAAAGAAAGAAAAAATCCAAAAGTGTAACAGTTAGGAGTGCAACATGGAATCTTTGGATATGATTCAATATGCATGGTAGGTTTTACTAACGTATATGGTACCTTCTTTGCTATGGCTAAACCCTGCTGTCTTGGTATAGCTGGTATGAAAAAAAATGTAATTGTATCATATACAACGAGCGCTTCGGGCGACGAGCTCGGATACTAAACAGTAATTATATTGCTAATAACAAATCTTAATGTCAATCACCATAACAACCATGTCAACAGAGTATAAGAGGTTTATTTTTTTGCTGAGAGGCCCCTGCCCTCTTGAGTTTTAATGCAATGAACTCCAGTGCTATTATATTGGAAAAGATTTTATTGGGAGATAATATAATCTTTATATCACACGAAACCTGTAGTTTCCAGGGTTTTCCGTTTCCTAATTTCAAAAATAAAGACATAAAGTCTGCACTAGACGCTTTGATTTTTAATGTTGAGAATTTCACCATGAGTTCGGAACTTCTCATTATAATTTCTGGTTTTAGTCATCATTATTATCTTGCACACAATAAACACGGCCGTTATATTATATATAGTAAAAAGTTTGAATTTTGTATGCTCTTACCTTTTCTGTTGTCCAAAACAATTTATAATTTCAGATTCTATGTGAAATTTTCATATGGTTTATAGCTCTTTCTGTGTTATACATTTCCTAAAAAAACCAATCTGAATTAAGGAACCCTAAAACATTTAAATTTGTTCTGAATAGTTCCTCCAAGTAGTGTATAGTATCGATACATGTGATTATTAGGGAATGTTATAGGTTAATACTGTAACAAGCATGACAAGCGGAGCGCCTTTGGCAGTCTCACCTGCATAACGCAATTCAATATAGCAGAAGTGTTGACTTTGAAAACTAAGGCAAAAAGAAGCTGCTGAAAACTGCTTATCTAAAAAAAAAAGAGCCAATGGAGTAAATTAGAGAGTCAAAAGGGGCCTAAGCTTTCGATCCTAGCAGAATCTTCGTCGGAGGCAAAAAACTTTGAAAACTACTATAAAGTAAGTATTTACAAAACACACCAAAACAATAGATTCAGTGGACTGAATCCATTGTTCCCCGGCTCCAACAGGCCGGCCAACAGCGGACCAAAAAACCGTAACTGCTATTGTATTCACTCAAAGTAAAAACGTATCTTTAGTTTCATTAAATCGTTTCTGATTATACTTTAAACTTAGGTGAAAACTTATTTCTGCTTTCAAATCTTTCAATAGATGGTTTCCATGTAACACATGTTTCTTTTTATCATTACATTCTTTGACATAATTCTTATATACAGTATATTGGGCATAATTAAGGATGAAATTGACGAGTTTTGTTTTTCGGTTGCCTATATCATATCCTATAATAATCGTTTTTTCATTAATGTCAATATCTAGGCCAAAAATATTCCGAATAAGACACGAAACTGTTTTAAAAAAAACCCTCACTTTTTTTGCATGTCAATAAAAAATTACATATAGTTTCCTTCCAATTGCAAGTACGACATAAATTATCATTCGAAATTCCCCATTTGCATAAATTGTCTTTACTGGGCAATATTCTGTGAAAAAGTTTAAAATTAAATTGTTTTAATTTATTGTCATTAATCTGCTGAAATTTGAATTTAAATACTTCACTCCAATCAAATTCGTTTGACAAGTCTAAACGTTCTTGCTAGAATGTAAACAAACGGGTTCTTCTTTATATTTATCCTAACAAATATAGTAGTGTTTAGGTGACATTTTCTCGACATCTATTGAGTCACCTGTTGCTAACTCAATCACATTGGGTTCTTCTTTTTGTAACCGTTGTTGGGTTCTTGTATTACGTAATTTCTCTCTCACAAATAATAATTTCATTAAAAAATGTCCCACATTTGCAAAGTTTTTTTGCTCATTAGAAATAAAACTCCTGGAATATTTTGGTTTCCCTTCGAATATAACATGAATGTATTTTTTTTCAGGATCCAATTTCCTTTCACATAAATATGAATGCAACACATATATACATTACAGGCAGAACGGAAAACAAATCTTGACTAATTAGTTCATGCACTTATCTGCTTATGTCGTGACCCGAGACTATCACGTTCTTGTATTTTATGTTCCATTTACATGAACCATAAAGTATACAGTATTCCCCTCCATCTTACCACTTTTTTTTACCGAATAGGAATTCTGGTCTTCAACGACTTTTGTGCTTGCTGTCACCATGGAAACAATAAGTTAAGGGGTTTTGCCATTTAAAATGAGGTTTACAGGTTAGAAAGTCATGGTGGAAGTTGAAATGGGAATCTAGTTTAAAGAGAGGGGTGTTTGAAGAGAGAAGAGAGCAGTATGGGAATGACATTGGTGTAAGTGAACAAAATATGACAAGCAGCATTGAGAAAGTTTGAAATGTCATTGTTTTTAATTATCAAAGTATCAATCAGTGCAACCTCGGGAAAGCAGGCGCAGAGGTGATGTATTCGCCACGGAGGTTAGGGTTATCCATTATTTTGCCCCAATATAGGTACAAAATGTATAAATTACACATTTCTAGGGAATGAAAATACTCTGGATGATGCTTCATCATGTTTTATTTCGATTCGCCTCTAGTAGAAAGGTGCTTCAGAGAACACTTCAGTTTCCGGAGGAAAAGAAAGGATAACATCATGACAATTACAGAATAATAAAGAAGTCATAGACGAAAATTGGTGAATCAAGACAGCAATTTCGTCCTTGATTCTGGACACTAATAGATGCAGTTGCCATTTTTATTTATTTACTCTGACACTAGTCTGCGGTTCAATCACAAATTTTCGATAAAGACTTATAAGGCTGTTTCTGTTTCTACTACGGTAACCCCCGTAGGAATTCGGCAGGACAGTATTTTTGCTGGTAAATAACCAATTACCTAGGAAACATTTTACGTCTAGGTTAATCAGTCATAGCGGCTCGGGCTGACCATAATAGACGGTCTATATTATTCTCGGGCCTTTTTATCAAATAGGAAACAATGGCAGAGTGGGGATTTGAACTCACAACCTTCCGATCATAAGTCCAATACTCTAACCACTGAACCACACGACACGTTGTGACTTGCAAACTGACTGGCATGTAAGACAACAAACTTTCTTTGTTTTGTCGAATCCACCGTACGTTTCTGAGCGGGAACCCCCTATGAGCTATCAAAGACGAAACTTCAGACTCACCAAAGTGCGCGCGCAAAGGATCAATACACGGAAAGGTTAAATTGCCCCTCCCCTAAGGTCGCGTGATCGTTTTCTTTATCAAATATTTATTGCCGATGTACGTCGACGAGAAATAAGTGATTCGTCAAAGACTGAGACAAAAGTGCTAACACAGACGGAGCGATGGGTACTCGTTGCCTCTTTGCCTCAATCGGCTTAATATTTGCCGTTATCATTTATAGTAAGTATAGTCATGATAGTCTACTAATTGCTTCTCAAACGAAGATAAGAAAGGGATCAGGGAAGTGTCTTCGTCTTACAGACTAAGCAATTTAAAGTATCAAAAGTTCCGTTTTTTTCCTAGGCCAACAAAGGATTTGCAAAAAAAGCTTGGGGTATAATGCAATACGTCACAAAGTTTCTCGTTATTTACCACTTTGTGCCTGTGGAGTGACATATTACTGGGGGCTAAATCGTATTCCTAGTCACTTTCGAATTCCATCAGTTAAGGACAAAAATTATGTCAATGTTAATTAACTTCTCATTGAACATGTTGAATGTGGAATTTTGTCTGAAGTGTTTTCAACATGTTCATTTTGGCCATTCCAAACATGTAAAAACAGAAAAAGCGTTGGTAGACCTCTGTATATTTAGCATAGCATGGCGAGTCGTGACCTTGTGTTTTTGTCTCGAAAAAAAATTGCATGTATAAACACACGTTGGGCCCCCGTGGGAGGGCACTTCCATTAACGAGTGGATACCATGTGCGCCCATGGGGTCTCGAAAAGCACCCTAAACACGTATTTTCCATATTCTGAAAATGCGCCCCTTAACAAGTATTGGCGTGTGAAACCCTATACCCTTAACAAGTATTGGAAACAAAACGATAGTCTTGGCAAGTATTCCCTGAATTGACCCCCAAACAAGTACGATATTTTATTGTATAATATATGTCACTCTCGGTTTAACCTTCACCTGACTGGCTTAAGTACAGCGCACCTCCCATATCTCGCGCAAAATTGTACCCTTAACACGTAGTGTTGACTCTTGGGGCAAAAAGTACATCCTTTATAAAACATTTTAGTCTTAATTTTTTACACCCTCGCAAATTTGACTCTAAACACGTAGCTTTCCTAGCGAGAATAGATACCTTTTTTGTATTATTTCAGTGTTTTTGATACGTTACGTACGTAACGTGCCCTATCTTGAAAAAGACATCCCTTTTACGTCTTTTTTGCATGATATCCACTCGTCATTGTAAGTATGGGCGGCCATAAGTGCCAAAATTACCGATTTGAGAAATATATATGTACCGTTGAAAATAAACTAAAATGCAGAAATATATCTAAAAATAAAGAAATTTTTAAAATAATTAAGATAACAAAAAATAGAAATTCACAGAATCAAACATTAGTGCAGAAATAAGGACAAACACAAAAACAAGACAATCGCAAAGAATAATAAATGATAAAAAAATACGTAGATAACCATATAATTGAACACAATCACAGAAATATAGGTTCATGCAGGAATAGAGAAAGATTGAGAAATGTAAAGACATTCATAGAATTAAATACAACTTCAGAAATATAGACAACCGCAGAATTGAAGAGAACTACAGGAATAATAGAGACGTCAGAAATAAAGACATTTTCAAAAATATAGACAGCCAGAGAATTGTAGACAACCTAATAAATATAGACAATCTCAGAATTTAAGAAAACTTCAGAAACATAAACAACAGAAATATAGACATCCTCAGAACACAAAAACTTCAGAAACATAAACAACAACAGAAATAGAGGCAACCTCAGAAATACAGACAACCGCAAAATTAAACAAAACGACTGAATTATAGTCCATCGCAAATAGCGCTACCTCGTCGAAAATAGAGACTGCAGAAATTCTGGAGAGCACAGAAATTCTGTAGAGCTGAGAAATAAAAGTACAGCACGTCAAACATACTGGAAATGAGAGGGCAATAGAGGGCGTACTACCACCACGCACGTGTATGATGCATGCATGCGACGAGTGCGATCGAGCATGTGATGTGCTATGGTTTTCATCGTTACCGGTATTTTGTATTACATTATCCCACTTGTTTTGGGATTTAATTTCAACCTCTATGGTTGATTACGTTTGTTGGGCCTGAACTTGGTAAAGAGGACTTCGTGAAACAGCGGACAAGTAGCTCACTATCTCCGATTCAGTCAAGAAGTTAGACTTATAACGGTGTTGAGAAACGGGCCCCATGATGTCTAATCTACGATGACCGGCGTGAAGTTGGTTGGATATTCGATATTCAAACTGTGAAGTTGGTTGGATATTCAGGTTCGATATTCAAACGCGTGTGAAGTTGGACAGATATTCAATATTCGATATTAAAAAATTAGGGGTTTTGAAAGCTAGCTAGGGGGTTTAAAAGGTGGAACACGTCTCGGGCAACCATAAAATAGCTGGCTTGCCCTAATACGAGGATTTTTTAGGGGACAAAAGTCAGTGAATAAAAGGGTTGGAAATTTCTAATTTAATTGTTTTTTCAAGGGGCCCCCAGGGATATCCCGACGGCCTAGCCAGGGTAACCACCTATCCTAACTTGTAGAACTCGATTCGGGTAACAAGATAAACACCTGCTTGACCCGGCGCATGTACATTAAGGGGGCTCAAATTAACAAAATTAAAGGGAATAAAGGGCTATTTAGACCATTTTTTAATTAAAAAAAGTATTTTTTTCAAGGGGCCCCCAGGGATATCCCGACGGCCTAGCCAGGGTAACCACCTATCCTAACTTGTAGAACTCGATTCGGGTAACACGATAAACACCTGCTTGACCCGGCGCATGTACATTAAGGGGGCTCAAATTAACAAAATTAAAGGGAATAAAGGGCTATTTAGACCATTTTTTAATTTAAAAAAGTATTTTTTTCAGGGGCCCCCAGGGATATCCCGATTTGATTTTGTTAATTTGAGCCCCCTTAATGTACATGCGCCGGGTCAAGCAGGTGTTTATCTTGTTACCCGAATCGAGTTCTACAAGTTAGGATAGGTGGTTACCCTGGCTAGGCCGTCGGGATATCCCTGGGGGCCCCTTGAAAAAACAATTAAATTAGAAATTTCCAACCCTTTTATTCACTGACTTTTGTCCCCTAAAAAATCCTCGTATTAGGGCAAGCCAGCTATTTTATGGTTGCCCGAGACGTGTTCCACCTTTTAAACCCCCTAGCTAGCTTTCAAAACCCCTAATTTTTTAATATCGAATATTGAATATCTGTCCAACTTCACACGCGTTTGAATATCGAACCTGAATATCCAACCAACTTCACGCCGGTCATCGTAGATTAGACATCATGGGGCCCGTTTCTCAACACCGTTATAAGTCTAACTTCTTGACTGAATCGGAGATAGTGAGCTACTTGTCCGCTGTTTCACGAAGTCCTCTTTACCAAGTTCAGGCCCAACAAACGTAATCAACCATAGAGGTTGAAATTAAATCCCAAAACAAGTGGGATAATGTAATACAAAATACCGGTAACGATGAAAACCATAGCACATCACATGCTCGATCGCACTCGTCGCATGCATGCATCATACACGTGCGTGGTGGTAGTACGCCCTCTATTGCCCTCTCATTTCCAGTATGTTTGACGTGCTGTACTTTTATTTCTCAGCTCTACAGAATTTCTGTGCTCTCCAGAATTTCTGCAGTCTCTATTTTCGACGAGGTAGCGCTATTTGCGATGGACTATAATTCAGTCGTTTTGTTTAATTTTGCGGTTGTCTGTATTTCTGAGGTTGCCTCTATTTCTGTTGTTGTTTATGTTTCTGAAGTTTTTGTGTTCTGAGGTTGTCTATATTTCTGTTGTTTATGTTTCTGAAGTTTTCTTAAATTCTGAGATTGTCTATATTTATTAGGTTGTCTACAATTCTCTGGCTCTCTATATTTTTGAAAATGTCTTTATTTCTGACGTCTCTATTATTCCTGTAGTTCTCTTCAATTCTGCGGTTGTCTATATTTCTGAAGTTGTATTTAATTCTATGAATGTCTTTACATTTCTCAGTCTTTCTCTATTCCTGCATGAACCTATATTTCTGTGATTGTGTTCAATTATATGGTTATCTACGTATTTTTTTATCATTTATTATTCTTTGCGATTGTCTTGTTTTTGTGTTTGTCCTTATTTCTGCACTAATGTTTGATTCTGTGAATTTCTATTTTTTTGTTATCTTAATTATTTTAAAAATTTCTTTATTTTTAGATATATTTCTGCATTTTAGTTTATTTTCAACGGTACATATATATTTCTCAAATCGGTAATTTTGGCACTTATGGCCGCCCATATGTAAGTGCCCCCCCCCCCCCGGGTTGGGCGTGATAACATGCGTCGGGATTAAAGCTGCTTCCTTCGTCGGCTAAGTTAGGAGCCGCCTTCACGCATGTAATCTGAAGACCCCTTGAGATCATTGCCCCTGGCTTGTAAACAAGGTCTGAGGCCTGCAATCATGGCAATTGTGCGTCTACACATATGCCGGCTTCACGTCGCCTTTTCACGTGACAAGTACGAATCACCTGACTTTTTATGTCAACATTATACAATGTTAAATTGTACCATGGGAAGGTCCGCTCGGAGGTGATATCTCAATTGCTGGACTGAAGCCGGAATGACACCACATCAAAAGGTGGATTCAGTACGAGCACGCATTAGTCCGGCTTTCACCAGTTCACACACATGATACCCTTTTCATAAACCTATCCTCCAATTAGCCGCCTAAGAGTAATGCGGATAATTCAATAAAAATTGCGTTCATAAACTCCGAAAATAAGCCGCATTATTTTTACGAGCGCCCGTCCTGAAAAAGGCGGATAATCGCCATGACAACTGGACACGTCCCCTCCGATGCGGTTGTGTTGGAAAAGGGTGACCTTGTGACCGCACCATGGCAATTATCCGCATTATTTGGAAATGCGTTCATAAACTCAAAATCTTATCCCGATGCTGCTATTATGCGGATAATAGCAGCATCAGAGTAATGCGGATAACAGTCCTCCAATTTTACGACCAAATTATGCTGCTATTAGCCGCCTAATTCATAGTAATTGGGTTTATGAAAGGGGTGTAAGTCGAGCCACCTTCGACGCTTCGCGACGCCGCTTCGGCTTCAGACCACTTATACGTGTGTGTTATCGCCTCTAGACCGTTCACTTTATCCACATCTACTTACTTTTCAAACAGTTCACGTTCCCATTCTGTCACAACCAATTCTGTTCGAAAGTATCCTCTCCAATATTAATCAAGTAACAGGACATCTAACAGTCTCGCCTGCATTACGCGATTCAATGTAGTAGCAGTAGTAGCGAATTTTCGCAATCTCGAGGGTCTTGTAACACAATGATTAACGATTAATCATACACTCGATTGTACATTATAGTCAATAGAATCAAACGCAGAAAACGGTTCTAGAATCATTGCTAAGCTTTCTGTTAAACGCCCTATAGATCTGCTTTTCGTGTGCAAATCTATTTCATGCGACACCATGCATGCATTTCCAACTTAATTGCGAGAATCCCGCTTTCACGAAGACGGGGGGCTCTACCAAAAACGTAGTAGGGGTTTGCCGCGGGCGAGACAAAAAAACGGGGGCCTCGGAGCGGGCTTATTGTAAAAAGGAGGGTCCTCGGAACGGGCTTTGGAACTACAAATTTTGTGCAAACGGGGCCCTTGGAACGGATCGCCAGCGTGTGAGTGCGTATGCATCCCTATGGAACGGGCATACATGCGTGCATGATATAGCTTGCCCGGCAGCACGGCCGCCGAGTGCGCTCGCGCAAAGGCGATGGTCGGACTGCGCTCTGCGGCCGCTTTTCACCAAAATTGCAGCTTATTGTAGCAGATCAATGCGACCGGAACCGGACCGAAAGGGCGTAACGAAATATGCTAAGCTTTGTAGCGGATTTCTTCTTTTTTCTCAATAAGACAAAAATGCTATGCCTTGGAACGGAAATCTGAGTGTAAAAATGGCGGTACCCTCCGCGGCACATACCCACGATGCATTATATACTGAGTGCCCCCCCCCGGGAATCGTCATATGCCCGCCTGAGCACGCCGAGCTGTGGCAGCTAGCTAAGGGCTAAACGCACATGGTAGATTATGACATGGATAAGAAAGTGGTTTTTCAAACAAATCAAAATACTTACTGAATTAAGGCTTAGATCCATCAAATCGATATTACATCTAATGTGGATTATTGGTGGATCATCATCACTGGAAATTGATTACATGGGTCTGATCACCTTTCCAGCTCCCGCTCCAGTCTCTTCCAAAATCAATATACCGTCGTAAAGTCCGTCTGCGTTGCTCAGCGAAAAGTGGGGACTGCTGAGGTTGAAAACGACTTTTGAATAATGATTCAGAAAAAAAAATCGTTCATATGATAATAAAAATACTATGTTCGATGAACCAGTTAAGACCTTTGACCTTAATTGAGCTGGCGCTCTTGATTACTCTTATATCCACGTTTCATAAACTGGATCCATAAACTTTGGAAGTTTGGCAATTCAACAAATACCCCAATATGGCGAAAGTAAAGTGACCCTGAATGATATTTGACCTTAGTTATGTGACCTGAAACCAAGGCAGGATGTCCAGTAATACTTCATTACCTTTACTTTCAAGTTTCATAAACTAGGTCCATATTCTTTCTAAGTTATGATGACATTTCAAAAACTTAACCTAGTTAAGATTTCAGTGTTGACGACGCGGCCGTCAGAAAAGCGGCGCCTACAGTCTCGCTCTGCTATGCAGGCGAAACAAAAATAAGCTCATTAGATATATATATATATTTGTGACAGAAATGGATGAAGAGATCAATGGTAATCGTAACTTAAATCAAGGTTCCCCAGAGCTCTCTACCCTTTGGAAAAATCGGTGATGCTGAAAAAATGTCTCTGTCGGCATCACCAAATTTTCCAAAGGGTAGATAGCTCTGGGGAACCTTGATTTAAGCTACGTCTACCATTGTTCTCTTCATCCATTTCTGTCACAAATATATAAATAAAAGAGTTGCCAAAGCTGTTGTACATGTATGACGTCACACACACACACACACAAACACATATATAAGAAGTGAGAGACCTGACGCCTCACAAATCAAAAGAAAAACAAATTCACTTGTTTACAACAATCACGCACAGAGGTAAACAAGTCATTGTCATTTTGTCAAATGAGACAGTTTGGTAAGTTGCCCTAATCGTAAAAGAAAAGCCTAATATTCTGAATTTTCTTGAAGGTCTGAGTCCATCAAATGCACTCCAAAGCAATCAAAACAACTGTAACCCGATTGTTCGGTACGGAAAAGAGCTTCAACAAAGGACAACTCATCGTGTTGACGAAAAGCGATCATTTGGAAAGCCGGGGGAAACAACATCCCGTACTGTTTGGAGAAAGATTTGTGACACTGGTAGCGTATCATACTAAAGCTATTTTGTAACGTATGGTATATTTATAATATTGTTTAGTCTTTTATGTGTTGTTTATGTTCGTGTGTGTGTGTGTGTGTGTGACAGAGAGGGGACAGTGAGAGGGGGAGAGAGTTTATGTAGACCTACTTCCAGAGACATTTTCTTAATTCAAACCCATCAGTCCAGGGGCCCGTTGCAGGAAGAGTTGCAATCAACGCAACTCTAAAAATCACGCGCAACTTGATTTTCAACCAATCAACAGCGCGCATTTGGGACTTGCGATTGATTTTTTTGACTTGCGTTTAAACGCAACTCTTTCTGCAACGGACCCCAGATGACCATCACATTCCATTCCCCATCCCTTTTCAAATTATTTCAAATAATGCCTATTTTATAACAACCACATGATTTGTGAAAAGATCCCATTCGGCCAAATATATTTGAGTCGTGTGTGTAAACGTCAACGGTTAGCGGACTATGCTCACACTATGACCGAAAAAAGTGCTCGGTTGTTGGAATATATTCAATATATTGAGTGTATTAAACGCACACACAAGTCCCCACTTTGGAGATTAATGATAAATGAGTCCCCGACTGTCAAATTACAAGCGTGTATGGATGTGTAAAGGGGGTAAGGGGTTTGTTTGCGAGGCTACGCGTTTGTGTGTGTGTATGGTAGTTAGACGCTTGGAAAACTCGCCACCGGGAATGCTTAAAAACGGTACTTCCGACCAATCAGGAGGGGGAGGGGGGTGGATATTTCATTTTGACTTGGGGCTGTTGCGAAGAAATATCTACTATCTACTTGCAAATTTGAAAAATGTTATCATGTTGCAAGACTCTATTTAACAATCATGTGTTAATGTACAAATGATTGTCAGGTTATTGAGTGACTTAGGGACCAAGATCAACTTGTTTATTGCAGGTTTCTTGCAGCGCCCTCCTCACACATGTGATGCGTGATACTTTATAAGCATTGTATTGTTTGTCTAATGCAGAGGAATTCGATTATTGTACTGGGACTATCAAACGTTGTGGGGACCATGGCGTCTGTGTGAACATGGCTGAGAATGGATACCAGTGCATTTGTGAATGCGACCGTCAAGGACCAACCTGTTCAACAGGTAGTATCACCATAATAATGGATTCGGTTTGACTGCAGATTGGATGCTGGGGGAGGAGTTGGGGGCACTTGCCCCCCCCCCCAAAAAAAAAGAAACAAAATCACGACCAAGAAAAAAAAAGAGGAAAGACACGTGGTTTAAAGCCGGCATGTGTAACACCCTCTGAGAACGCCATCCGCTTAAAGGTCAAGTCCACCTAAGAAAAATATTGATTTGAATAAATAGAGAGAAAAAAACTAGCATAATGCTGAAAATTTCATCAAATCGGATGTAAATTAGGAAGCTATGTCATTTTAAAGTTTCACTTATTTTTCACAAAACAGTGATGTGCACAACTCAGTGACATTCAAATGAGACAGTCGATGGTGTCCCTCATTCACTATTTCTTTTTTTGTTATTGTTAGACATTATAAAATAAATTATTATACCAAGCATCGCGATTGGCCAATACGCGTTACATGACATCCTCCTTTTTTGTGCATGCACGGCAGTGCAAAAGGTACGCAACGAAAATTGACATAGCACGCTCAAGCAGACCGGTGCGGTAGAAGTCCTGGGAGAATTCCAACAAAACTTTACTTTGACATTTTAAGAATTTTGTTTCTGTGTTGCTATTTTATAAAACAAATAATGCACTTGCTCTGTCGTGCCTAAAATTAAATGCAGAGAAAGCTCGGTTTCTTCAGATGGTGCACACTGGACACTCGCCGCCAGCGGCTCGTGCACAGTGCGGTTACACAGTGGCGTAGCTGTGGGGGGGGGGGCGCGTGCCCCCCCCCCATCGGCTGGCCAAAAAAAAAATACCGAGAAAAGGAGAAAAAGAGGGGAAAAGGGAGAGAAACGTAGTGGGGAAAGAAGAAATCATTGTTAATTATAATTTTGTGTTATATTATCATTATGTTATATTATATTTCATTAAAAAAATTGTAACTTTATTAAACATAATTTGGGCAGGGTCTATATCTCCATTGGTCCTGGTGCTCACATTGACTGTTTAACAAGATATATAATCCTGTTATACTGAAACCTCCCGTTTACGAGTCAATATGCACCAAATATATTTCTTCGAACTTCGAATTATCATTATGTAATGACATATGCTTCTTTTTCATGACTATTTAAAGTGATTGCTCCATTTTAAGGTCTTGATATAAACCATTTCCTGTCCGTGCTTACGTTCGCATTCGCGGATCGGTGAAATATGTCTGTTCTGCATGAATTCCTTCAATCAGTCCAAAAAATGTCCCTTTTTCTGATCTGAATATCAAACATTTTCAGCTTGCGCTTCGCGCTTGCATTACGTGGTTAGTGAAATACGCATGGTCTTCGTGAATTCCTACAAGCAGGTCTTAGAAGGCCCCTCCTCATTTTTCAGCTCGCGCTTCGCGCTCGTAATATTAAGTTAGTGAGATTAGTGAGTATGATAATCTTGATAATGACTACAAAAAGTGCTTCATGTGTTTAGATGTAATTCTAACATAAACAGCATGCACTTGTCACTCACATTAGATGACTATGGTCAGATATGTGTACTCTTTTTTGATTCCTTAAAAAGATATAATATATATAATATATATATATATATCCCTGTTTGGGGTCAATATATACAAAAGTTTGAGCTCACGCTCGCATTGTATGTTTAGCGAGATAGGTATGTATCATCTTTACAAAAGTTTGCTTATAGTGTCCATTTTCAGGTCTGAATTTCAAAAAAATTTCAGCTCGCGCTTCGCGCTTGCATTATGTTATCAGTGAGATACATATCCCTACAAAGGCAAAGTCCTTTAATGTCTTTATTATGTCAGTATACCTGGCAACTGAGCGCACTTCGCGTGCTCTCTAGGTGACTCAAAATGTTTGCCGGTTTCCCCCCATACCGTGACCCACGGTACGTCACTGGTGCGGCACCTATCTAAAGAAACCTCGCGTGCTCTGCATTTCCACTGACGCACTCGGCTGCATGCATTATTTGTATATTTCCTTTTTTTATTTTATTTTTTACAGATTTGACAAGGAATAACTTGACTGAACCATATAATATTGAACAATGCTAATTCGAATGTTCAGGGAGGAGTTAATTGTTGTTTCACTTAATGAGGATAAAATTAGAATAAATCATATAAAATATAAAAGGAAGTATTTAAGCATTGTTCAGATTTTGGTTTATTGTTCTGTGTAGTGTATGTTTTCTTTATGCATTAGAATATATTGTACTGTATTATGTAATAATAAGTGTGGAAATAAATAAATGAATTAATGAATCAATAGTTCATTGTGTAATTCCTTTAATTTCCAGTTATTACGCTTCCAAGGAAAGGTAAACAACTCGGTATGGGGGATGGTCGAATCTCAACTGATCAGATAAACCATAGAGGTCCTATCAAATGCATGTATGTCTCAAGAGGGTTTTCATGTGGAGATGAGGTGCGGTACACGTTCTCGGGATTTCTGTCTTACTACCAAGAAGATGCTCCGAGTAATGATGTATTTGTGGACATCGACTTAATCTGCCGATATCGACTCACTGGCATTCGCACGAGAATCTTCAGTGATTTGCACGCCGTGAAGATATTCAAAATGGCGACCAGTCTTGATGGTAGTAACTATGACCCCGTCAAAGACGCTTGCTCTAACCAAACAAAGGTAAAAAAAAAAAACGCACCACTTGATGTCTGAAATTATAATTAAATTTCCTAAACATTTCCAAAAGGTATATGGGCTTAAGCATTGATACATTTCTAAAATTTACAAGAAAATGTAAGTAGAAACTCAGTTAATTAATCGTGAAACCAACCACCCCACACTGAAACTAAGCCAAATACTCAACCTAGGGACCGGGCTTAAGTTTTGTTTTAAAGCAATAGAAAAGATGGTACATTTCTGTGCACATTAACTTTCAAAAAGTAGTAGAAGTTGGGACGTGGAATTGTTTCTTTTTTAATTTCGTGATATCTGGTAGCTAAATATTGCGAGTTGAAGATTACTATGATATTTTTTTATTTTTATTTTTTTTATGTTTAGCTATAGAAACTGGGCAACCACGATTTGACTTTGGAAATACATGAGCTGTAAAGTTTAACGCGTTACCCGTTTCTGAAATGAACCCTTGAAAAAATAATGCGGAAATTATTTGTTACTTAAAAAAGTAATTTTTTTAAAGGAACTACTAGAAATATCATAATACAGTATGCGACCACTATTGTCCACAGCAGACAAATTAGATGATGAATTTTCAGTTACAGATATGGTAAAACGTATTATGAATTTCATTTCTTTTTTTTCTTTCGGGCCGTTCTGTTTTCCACGAAGGCAGTATGAAATACAACACACATTCAGTCTCAGTTTTTCTTTTTAAAAAAGAACTCGGTAATGTAAGCCAATTTCTTCATAAAAAAATATTTGCATGAAACGTTTAGCTATCGTATTTACTAAACAGTATTAATAGTTTTTTTTTATTTTTGTTTTTGAAACGTTATCAAACTTCTTTTTGAAAAAGCAATGTTGACGTTTTCGTAACTTAAATGATACTTTGGAATAAACGTAATAAACTTTGCAAAAATTAAAACACCTATGCGATCGTTTAGAATTATTTAAGAATATGCAGCATGCAACTATATTCAAAACTAAACTATATAAGTTTAAGGAAATATCAGTCTAAACATTACAATATAAATTTTTCATATCAATTTTTTTAATCAGTGCTCAGTTGTCCATATTAGATATGCACTTCGGGGCACTTCGCAGTTTCCGTCCAAGAGTGTGCGGATGTGTGTCTTTCTTGTGCTCCATATCAGGTACATTAATCTAATGAAAGGGAATGAAACATGGCTTATCAACAATTTGTTTTTAAATAGATATTTCATGGAAGCATGCACAACGTAATAACAACAAATGTACTGGCGAGACACGTAAGGATCTTATACGTGCTTGACACACCTGGTCGTTTTATGCAGTTTGAACTCTACGGCGTGATCGATGGTAAAATTCTTTCCATTATTTCCATTTTTAAATTTTTATTTATTTATTTTTTTTTTGGGGGGGGAAGGGTTGTCAAAAAGATATATGACCGACTTTTATAGTCCGATTCATACCAAAAAATGAACGAAATTGAAGGAAAATGTTATTTTCTGTAAAAATAGACAAATGATAGAAAAAAAGAAGAAGAAAATTAGAGAACTAAATGGAACGCCTCTTGTACTCTCGCGTGCATTAGGCGATTCAATAGGCATCTTTCGCAAATCTCTACAACGCGAGATTAGAGTCGGGTAACTCAAAAGTTAACGATTAAACATAGACTCGAATTTCTAGATTGATTATACATTATGTACAGTCAATACAATCAAACGTACAAAACTGTTTTACAATCATTGCCAAGCTTTGTGTTACAGGCCCTATAGATCTTGCTTTTCGTGTGCAAAGCTCTTTCATACGATACCAGCATGCCATGCCATTTGCCTGCCTAAGCTCGCGGCGGGAATGTACCTGTATCATGGCTATGACTCCATCTGGCTGGAGACATGCGAAATGTAGATTATGACATGGATAAGAAAGTGGTTTTTCAAACAAATCGAGTACATATTGAGTAAGGAAAAACTTACCGAATTAAGGCTTAGATATAGATCATTACAGTTCATCGAATCGATATTGCATTTAATGTGCATTATTTCTGGATCACTGGCAAATGATTCCATGGGTCAGATCACCTCTCAAGCCGAATCATTTCCAATGCGTTGACATGTACACAGCATGCAACAGGCCATAAACCGTCTAAATTTGAGGATTTTTTTTCTTTTGCCAGCACCTTCTACATAAACGATATGCCTCTAGCACACAATGTAATGGGCAGTATGTTTTACTTTTCTGCAGAAATGGGGGGTTTGGCGGGGGGTACACTTCCATTGATGAGTGGATACCAGGCGCGACCATAGGGTTTCGAAAAGCACCCTAAACAAGGGAAGGTCTTTTCCAGATTATGAAAATGCGTCTCTCAAGAAGTATTTGGGTTGTGACACCCTACAAGTTGTGGAAATATATCCCTTTTCAGTATTTTAATCATTGTTTCTCACACCCTCATAACGCTACATAGGCCTATACGTATACCCACTCTTTCGCTTTTTACGTGTGGTCGCGCCTGGTATCCACCATTCAATGGAAGTGGGTCCCCCGGGCGGCCTCTCGAGCTCTGGGAGGAACCAAATTTGGATTTGGAAAGTCGTCCTAAATCAGATATATCGCTGTTACCATAGTAGCAACCAGAATTTTGCACACGAAACGCAAATTGAATGTTTCCGTTCCAGATGCCAAACGAAAAAAAAAATCATGTCACACAATTTGCAGCACAGGACGAAGTTTTACGACCATGACGACGGGCCCAAAAGTCTCTCCCAAAATAAACTACCGTTCTAAATAAGCGTACTCGTCCTCAGACGAAAGGTCGGGAATATGTATGACAGCAGTGCTGACTTTGAAAACAGCTATTTATTCAGAAAAGAAAATGTTTATTTTATAATAAAATACTACGTCAATTGACCCACAATGGCCTTTGACCGTGATCATGTGACCTGAAACGTGTGCAAAACAATCACTCATACTTGATTACCCTTATGTGTATTTTTCATGACCTATATCCATAACCATAAACTTTCTAACTTTTGATGACTATTCCAAAATACTCCGAACACGGTCAAAGTTCATTGACCTTACATGACCTTTGACATGTGTCCTGTAACACGCACAGGATATTCGGGATACATGGCTGCTCTATGTTCGAGTTTTATAAAGTAAATCCTAAACTTGTAAAGTTATTACAACTCCAACAATACCCCCAACATGGCCAAAGTTCATTGACCTTAATTGACCTTTGACTTTAGTCATGTGGCCTTTAACTCATACATGGTGTGTAGAAATACTTGATTGCCTGTATTGCCTGAGTTCGAGATAGGATATGGGCAGACTCATTTTGTCTGATTCAGTGGCGTAGCTAGGATTTTTTACCTGGGGGTGGGGGGCACAGGTGGGCCCTTGCTTTTTCAGGGGGGGAGCACCGGCCATTTTTTTCCAGAAAGGGCGGATCTGACTTTCGCCAATAGGGGACGGGGCCCGAAATTATCTTCCCCTATATTTTCCCTGATCAGTCACTTCTTAGTTATATTCTTATAAAACATAAACATGGTATAATCTCATAAGCCTTAGGCCTATAAAGAGTGCGAGCGCGAAGCGCGAGCGATTTTTTTTACTTTCTTTTTTTTGTCCTGAAAATTTAATATTCTGGGCAATGTTAAGTGTGACTCTGAACAAGATTCGTATGTAACTAGATGGTTACTGTGAACGCCAAGCGCGAGCAGAAATTTTTATTAACTGTTCTAGCATGATGCTAGAACAGTTAATAAAAAGGAACCTGTTAAGGACTGCTTATAGTTACCCACGAAGACGGTATATATTTCAATAATGCGAGCGCGACGCGCGAGCAAATTGTTTTGACATTCCGAACTTAAAAAATTGTCAATCTAAGCACTTTTTGTATTAATAAATGGGATAGGTATGTAACTAAACCATTGATGCGAGCGCGAAGCGAGAGAGGAACAAAATTGAGATTTAGGATCTAAATGCGGACACTATTCATATTTTGTAAATCATAAATAGAATATAGTTAATTGGGTATCATTAATAATGCGATCGTGAAGCGTGAGCAGACACTTATTGATATTATGTGAAACTGGATAATTTAAGTACATTTTAAATAAAGAACATGCAGGCTATCGCGCATGTTTTAGATTTAGACCTAGAATCTGGACATTCTGAAAACATTTGTTTAAGAGAACATTATGGAATACATGTAGACAATATGAACTTGGCAAATCAAACAATGTAACCACGCAGCGTGAGCTTAAAATGCTCATATGTAGACCATAAAACGGACATTTTGCAGAGCACTTGAATTTGTAAATGAAAAAAAATAATGAAAGCTCGATGTCCGAGCTAAATTTTTTTTTGTATATTTACTTCAAAACTTGCTCCATATCAGCCTATTGAGCAAGATATGAATCTCATCCAACAGGCAATTCTGGCGCGAAGCGCAAGAAAAAATTGTATACAGTAACATGAAAGATTTGTTATTTCTGGGGCAATTCTTCCCCCTCACATTATTTCATTCACTCGTCTTCTCTTATTTTCCTCTTCTTTTTTTTCTGTCTTTCTTCCTTTTTCCTTTTATTCATTCTCCTTTTTTTGCTCTGCCAATTTTTTTCAGGGGGGGCACACCAAATCTCAGGGGGGGGGGGGACGTGCCGCCAGCCCCCCCCCCCCGTAGCTACGCCACTGGTCTGATATCCGATTGGATAAAGTTAAATGAACTGTTTATGACTCAATTTTTCATTTGACAAAGTCTAACATGATACAGGTGAAAATAAAACCATTATGACCAATATAAGAGTATTAGACAGAGTGTATTGTATAGGCTGAACGACACTCGGACCAAATTGACAATAGGCCTACACCAAATGGATTTAGTCCATGAAGTGTTAGGCCCGAGAAGGGATAAGCGACTGACTTGACTTCTCTCCAGGGAATATTATTGTTACCATTAAATCAGTATTATTTTTGTTGTTTTTATGTAGGCTGCGATGAATGTCCGTACGATTACGACATTAGGCACGACAGATCGTGTTACTAGCATAAACTTGTTGCGCTTGGTATACAACACACCCCACACGTTTTTCCCCCCTAATTTTGATCTCTTTTCTGAAGAGGAATGATATAAGCCGTCGAGTAAAGCAAATAAATATCGATAGATTTCCTGGCGATGCGTAATGCCCACCACTCTGGATAAAATATATACTCCTCAGAAAAATGTATATCTGTACTGCGACCCCAACAGTAGCGGACCGTGACCCGGAGGAGACAAAGCATTGGGGGGGGGGCACTGCATTGTTTGTGAACAATGGCGTGCCCCCCAATGCTTTGTCTCCACGGGGTCACGGTCCGCCACTGGACCCCAAAATATGACTTTGTCCTCTCGCCTTGTTCATTATTTGCTTTATTCGCAGTGGGCCCAAATTTGAAGGCGAACACATCACTGGACGCACCAACTGCGGCCATGGTCCTATTTCACCCTCCGCAGTTCAATGAACGATTTTCTGTAAACCTGACTCTTTGGTCTTCAAGGACAGCATCTTTCATCTATTGTGGACAACCGTTCGGCCACCAAAACATTTCCCATTCAAGCCGCTGCACTGAGCTGCGTGAGTATAGCAGTCAAGCACTCCACTATCGTTCTCTGGTCGTCGTTTAATTAAAGGAAACCAAAATCCAAGAGAAGCAATCCTGTTGGAAAGAGTTAAATAAGAGGTCTTGTACTTTCTATGGGGATCCTCAATTGGCAAACATGCTTCAAAATGGCTGATTTTGTAAACAAATCTTCATTTGTTTTGTACAGAATATTTCAGATTTCCCCCCATTATCTTTAAAATTGCATATTGCCTCATTCTGAGTAAAATAAATGTCATAGGAAAATATATTTCACACCACATATGTTAAGGTCAGGAGAAAATAATGTAAAATATATAAAACAAAGGGGAAAATCGAAAAAAAATGTGTACAAAACAAATGGAGAGTTGTCCAGAAAATCAGCAATTTTGAAGCACATTTGCCAACTAAGTTGAGGATCCCGATAGAAAGTAAAAGAATACTTTTTAAACGTCCATAACTTGCTTAGATTTTGATGAAACTTGTTTCAAATTGTTCCTCGCATTTTACTCTTTCCAATAAAATTGCTTCTCTTCTTGTGTTTTGGTTTCCTGTAATTCCCTTGCCTTCTCCTATCTCTCTGTATCCCTGTCATATTGTGTCCTTACTAACGTTTGGAGGGCCACTACAACCCAATCATTTTTTATTTGGGTGGCAAGGGTTACTAAAGTTTTGATCTAAGATTACTGGAGTAAATTCAAGCCGTAATCTAGTGTTCTGGGGTATAATTTATTGTTTCATACCCCCCACTCACTTGAATAACTGAACCTGACGTCAATGATTTACGCCCATGTCTACGATCGAAATCATGAAACTATAACACAATGAGCACCCTAATAGCATCAGAAGAAAAAAATCATTTTGGGAAGATGCTGTAGGAAAAATGAAGTAGAAATATCATTGCCCTGTAGATTTGTTGCATCAGCGATGTAGATGATTCGGGATCTACCTTAGATAGTATTGTGTGACGAACAAAACACCAGTTTCCGCCGGTGAAATTCAATGAAGCTGCCCTATGAATACCAATTAAGTATTTCTGTCCAAAATGTACATACACACACACACACACACACACACATATTATACATATGTATATTATGTAGACTACGCATTATTCGAGCTCGTAAGCCCTCGATCGGTAAATGATTTGTCCACATCCTTTTCCGCTTCGGTTTGACTCTTTCAGTAAATCTATCATGATTCGTAAATATGTAACAATTTGTAACTCTTTTTTCAGAATTTGACTGGGATGGCAGCCGAAACCGAATCACTTTTAAGTTCTACAATAATACTAAGCTAGACAATGCAATACATGAACAAACCGTGTTATGGGGTGCAGATGACAAAAACGATGGCAAACTGCAAAGAATCTCTTTCGACGTGAAAGATATTACTTCAGAAACTGAAAGTATCACTTTAAAGCGCGGACCCAAATCTATCGCGATTGCCAATAAATGGCAAGAAGGCCTACCAAAAAGCCGCTTTAGATACTTCGGAATCTCTGATGAACACTCCATCGATGCTACAACCGAAGATAACGATGGTGATGACGACGACGATGATGGTGATGGCACTGATGATGACGTTTTTGACGGAAATGATGCGGTAATTGCCTGGGAATTTCACTCCCCGAACTTCTGTATCCGTCCGTAGATCGATGTGCAAATGGCGATTTTTATCACTCACAATGAAAAGATCTGCCTGTTCAGTCGATATCAGCATAAATAATATAAATAACACTCGTCATATTGACCATGTAATGTATATATTTCTTACACGGACTCTTATCGGCAAAACAGGCTATACTAGCTGATTTAGTATCTATATATATTATGTGGGGGGTCGTGGTCTAGTGGTTAAGACTCTCGTCTCTCAATCTGAAGGACATGGGTTAGATTCCAAGCCATGGCGTGTTTTCCTACATTGTGCCGCACTCAACCCAGGTGAGGTAAAAGGGTACCGACAGGAAGTAATTCCTCAAAAAGCTGTGCGCACCGGAATCGGTAGACTAGCTTAGCGGAGATAATACACGTATTAGTCCGGCAGCCCAGGAGGTTTATTCAACCGAAAGCCGGACAAGCAAATGACCCCATAGCTGGATGGCATGGACCTTGAAGTTTACAAAAATGCATTGCTGCCGGGTTCTATGCGTGGTCTTCCCTCCGAAATGACGTAATATATGACGTCACTACAAAATGGCCATATTTCACCATTTTTCAGACATTGTACACATAGCATGAAGTCAAGGGAGAATATCTCAGCCAAATCATGCTTGTTTTGTATGAAACTTTTACAATGTATTGTTCGAGTAGTGCACAAGAGATATGCAAAATTTCACGAACAGAAATCATTGTTTACATATGCAAATTACGTAATGAAATTTGCATATCATTAGTTTTGGAGATTTCTCGCATAAAAAATTGTCAAAAATCGATTTAGAAATTTATTTTCTTTTGTAGTGTACTTTATTTGATATTTTTTCTCTCAAGCATAATATCATTGTCTTCATCTATATCTCTACTTTAAGAAAATATATAACAGTAATTGAAAAAGACATTATAGACTGTGATTTCAGCCCCCTTTCCAATATGGTGCGCACGTAGAAATCGTGCGTTTTTGGCCTATTTTCACCATATGGCTGAGGTGTGCGAACGATATGCCTACTTTCTTGATGTTTCCTGCATTTTGCATGATATTAAATCTTCCAAACAACATATTTTCTTCTTCATTATGTCTCTGGTGAACAATCAATGATTTCAGCAAAAATTGATTGCCCACTGGGCAGTCTATAGGCTACGTTTTCAGCCGAGTTTTCAACAACGAACCTATACAATGTAAGACTGCATCGTTGTAGTCGAGTCGGATAAGAGGTTCCTGTGTACCATCAAAATATTTTTCACTCAATTTTTCAATCAACGTTTTGGTATTTGTCTAAACTGTCTCGTTAATGAATCTTGATGTTTCCTTCCCAAAATCGTGTCCAACGGGGTTCAAAATTGATATCTTTGGCGGCCCTCTTGGACTTTTTAAAAATGAAAATCAATTATTTTCATATTTTATTGCACAGAGTCTGACAATGGGACAATCTTTTAATCAATACGCATTTCTCTATGATTGGGATAGTAGAAATCGATTTAATTCGTTTTCTGATGATATATTTTGAAATACAATTTATCCCGAAATGGGCATGATTTTGGTCAAAAATGTGCATGTGCATTGATATCTATCTGTTCAATCATTAACATCAACAACTATTTCAAAATATCAGCATTCGACACGAAAGAGGATATAATATACCGATAATACTGAAACGCTTCATGACAATATGTATGTCTTTATTTGCTTAGTTAAAGGGCAAATACCATTATTACCCATTTATTGGAAAATATGCCACTTTGGAGCCCATATTTAGGCAAAAAACGTTTCTGATATGGAATAAAGCCACTTTCATTCTTTTTAAACTACATGGAGGTAAGAAGGGTAGAGTTTCCTCTATCTGCTACTAGCATACTGAAGCATACCCCCTTCAAGGAGCGTCGAAATCACCCACCCTTTTTCATACTTTACCTATTTGTGGGAAAATATGCTTTTTCAAGTACCCATTGAGGCAAAAAGTGTTGCTGCTATGTAGTACGGCCACTTTCATTGTTTTTAAACTATGTGGAGACAAGAGTAGAGTTTTCTCTATCTGCTACAAAAAAGGTGTGCTGTTACAGCAAAGCCTACCCCTTCTGAGGACTGCTAAAGTTACCCGATAATTATACGTATTTTGCCCATTAATGGGAAAATATGCTATTTTCGAGCCCCCATTTGGGCAAAAAGTGCTTCTGCTATTTAGTAAAACCACGTTTATTTTCAAACTATATGGAGACAAAAGAGTAGAGTTTCTTCTATCTGCTACATATAAAGATGTGTTGGCATATTGGAACATACCCCCTTAGGGGGTCTCCGAAATCACTTACCTTTTTCCATATTTTACCTATTTATGGGAAAATATGCAATTTTCGAGCCCCCATTGAGTCAAAAGTGTTTCTGCTATGTAGTAACGCCACCTTTATTTTTTTTCAAACTATATGGAGACGAAAGAGTAGACTTTCTTCTATCTGCTACATATAAAGAAGTGCTGGTACAGTAAAGCCTACCACCTTTGGGAACTGCCAAAGTTACCCGCCCCTTTTACGTTATTTGCAAATTCATGGGAAAATGTGCTATTTTCGAGCCCCCATTGAGGCAAAAGGTGTTTCTGCTATGTAGTAAAACTACTCTTATTGCTTTTAAACTATATGGAGACGAAAGAGTAGAGTTTCCTCTATCTGCTACATATAAAGAGGTGTTGGCATATTGGAACATACCCCCCTTGGGTGGTCGCCAAATTCAACTACCCTATTTCATATTTTAACTATTTAGGGGAAAATATGCTATTTTCGAGCCCCCATTGAGACAAAAGGTGTTTCTGCTATGTAGTAAAAATACTTTTATTGCTTTTGAACTATATGGAGACGAAAGAGTAGAGTTTCCTCTATCTGCTACATATAAAGAGGTACTGGTACCATAAAGCCTACCCCCTTTGGGAACTGCCAAAGTTACCCGCCCCTTTTACGTTATTTGCAAAATCATGGGAAAATATGCTATTTTCGAGCCCCCATTGAGACAAAAGGTGTTTCTGCTATGTAGTAAAACTACTCTTATTGCTTTTAAACTATATGGAGACGAAAGAGTAGAGTTTCCTCTATCTGCTACATATAAAGAAGTGTTGGCATATTGGAACATACCCCCCTTAGGGGGTCACCAAAATCACCTACCCTATTTCATATTCTAATTATTTATGGGAAAATATGCTATTTTCGAGCCCCCATTGAGGCAAAAATGTTTCTGCTATGTGGTAAAACTACTCTTATTGATTTTAAACTATATGGAGAAGAAAGAGAAGACTTTCCTCTATCTGCTACATATAAAGAAGTGTTGGCATATTGGAACATACCCCCCTTAGGGGTTCACCAAAATCACCTACCCTATTTCATATTCTAATTATTTATGGGAAAATATGCTATTTTCGAGCCCCCATTGAGGCAAAAGGGGTTTCTGCTATGTAGTAAAACTACTCTTATTGCTTTTAAACTATATGGAGACGAAAGAGTAGAGTTTCCTCTATCTGCTGCATATAAAGAGGTGTTGGCATATTGGAACATACCCCCCTTATGGGGTCGCCGAAATCACTTACCCTTTTTCCATACTTTACCTGTTTATGGGAAAATGTGCTATTTTCGAGCCCCCATTCAGGCAAAAAGCGTTTCTGCTATATGGTGAAGCCAGTTTCATTCTTTTGAAACTACATGGAATTAAAGGAGTAGACTTTCTTCAATCTGCTGCTAATAAGTGGTTGCACAGCAAAGTCTATCCCCTCCGGGGGTTCCGAAAGTCACCCACCCCTTTTCCATATTTTTTCCAATATGGGGAAAATCTGCCAATCTTGGAGCCTCTGAAGAAGGTAGCAGTCGATGTACCGCACTTTTTTTTACATGTAGCTGATAGAAAAAAATGCCTCTTCTTTTATTTCAAAGTGGTTTCCAAAATCAAAGCTAGCTTTACTATATAGTAGAAATGCCCTTTTGTCTGAATGGGGGTCAAACATTGCATTTTTTACAATAAAGAATGAAAATAGACATATGTAACTGATAAAGAAGATCCTACTTTGTCATCTTTATGTGGTTACAAAACAAAAACAAGGGCTTTACCGCACGGCAGAAACACTGTTTGCCTCAAAATGACTAATTTTCCGAGAAACTGGCAAGATACGAAAAAAAAGATTGGGTGACTTTGGCAGCCCCCTGAGGGTTAGGCTTTGCTATGCCCCAATTTCTTTATATGTAGCTGATAGAGAAAAGTGATTTAAAGGAAAAAATTACATACTCAAAACAAAATGTTACCACATTGGGGGCTCCGAAAAGCACGATATCATAATAGTCAAGCTATGGATAATGATATGGTACTGTATGTAACATTTTACTGGTTCTTGTGGGACTATGCTTTAAGGTGCCCGAGAGTAATTGCATGCAAAATGAAAATGCAGAGCAATGCCTCGAACTTCTATCTTTTTCAAGAGATTTAATTATCATAAAAATTGCTTTGTGTAGAAAATGCCTTTAACCTTCATACACATGATACAAGTAATACATACCTTTCTATCGATCGCGAAGTACGTTATTTTCTGCATGTTAGGCACATCAACAAAGGCGATCGGATGCAAGATGAAACAGATAGATGTCAATGCACATGAACATTTTGGTTCAAAATTTTTGATGAATTCTTTTTTTAATATATTAACCGGACTATTCAGAAAACATTTTCAACCGATTTCTACTATCCAAATTCTAGTGAAATGCGTATTGATTTAAAATTTCCCATTGTCAGACTTTGTGCAATAAAATATGAAAATAATTGATTTTCATTAAAAATGTCCAAGAGGGCCGCCAAAGATATCAATTTTGAACTCCGTTGGACACGATTTTGGGAAGGGAACATCAAGATTCATTAACTAGACACTTTAGGCAAATACCAAAACATTGAGTGAAAAATGTTTTGATGGTACATAGAAACCCCCTTATCCGACTCGACTACAACGATGCAGTCTTACATGGTATAGGTTCGTTGTTGAAAACTAGGCTGAAAACGTAGCCTATAGACTGCCCAGTGGGCAATCAATTTTTGCTGAAATCATTGATTGATCACCAGAGACATAATGAAGAAGAAAATAATGTTGTTTGGAAGATTTAATATCATGCAAAATGCAGGAAACATCAAGAAAGTAGGCATATCGTTCGCACACCTCAGCCATATGGTGAAAATAGGCCAAAAACGCACGATTTCTACGTGCGCACCATATTGGAAAGGGGGCTGAAATCACAGTCTATAATGTCTTTTTCAATTAATGTTATATATTTTCTTAAAGTAGAGATATAGATGAAGACAATGATATTATGCTTGAAAGAAAAAATATCAAATAAAGTACACTACAAAAGAAAATAAATTTCTAAATCGATTTTTGACAATTTTTTATGCGAGAAATCTCCAAAACTAATGATATGCAAATTTCATTACGTAATTTGCAAATGTAAACAATGATTTCTGTTCGTGAAATTTTGTATATCTCTTGTGTACTACTCGAACAATACATTGTGAAAGTTTCATACAAAACAAGCATGATTTGGCTGAGATATCTTCCCTTGACTTCATGCTATGTGTACAATGTCTGAAAAATGGTGAAATAGGGCCATTTTGTAGTGACGTCATATATTACGTCATTTCGGAGGGAAGACCACGCATAGAACCCGGCAGCAATGCATTTTTGTAAACTTCAAGGTCCATGCCATCCAGCTATGGGGTCATTTGCTTGTCCGGCTTTCGGTTGAATAAACCTCCTGGGCTGCCGGACTATATAGGAGCGCCTTGACCACCTAGCAAGGTGGATACGAGCGCTATACAAATCCTATATTATTATTATTTTGTTTTAAGTCATTTATTGTATTTCTAATCGTGCACCCCAACCAATAGCTAAGGAATTTCTACTAATTATTGGAAATATCTATCACTATATAGTAAATGTGATAATATTATAATATTATACTTGTAAAATGTCGTTCAAGTTTATTTCATTAACATTTCTAATTGCTTAATCAAGTATAATGGATTTATTCATTGCGTAACTCGACATAATTATATGACTTGATCAGTAGTTAGAACATAAGATAACCCAGGTCACAAAGCATTATCAGTAGGATACACTAATCATTTTTACCACTTGTATTCCTTTGAAATATCACATACTTGTATATTTATTGTATACAGTGTACACCATGCGCCTCATTGCTTCCGCAGGAGGTAATTTTAGGTTTAATGTTACACTTAATCCTGCATATTTGCCTTTATATGTTATAGGACTAAATAGAATGCACTTATGCATCTGAATTAATTTTTGTGTCGGGTGCATGTAAAGCGAGAATAGAGGCGCCGTTTTTCAGACGGCGTCGTCAACATTGAAATCTTAACCAAGGTAAGTTTTTGAAATGTCATAACTTAAAAAAAGTATATGGACCTAGTCCATGGAGCCATGGATCTAATACAATGTATTAGGTCCATGATGAAACTAAAACATAAGAGTAATCAAGTATTACTGAACATGTTATCTGAGGTTCAGGTCACATGACCAAGGTCAAAGGTCATTTCGGGTCAATGATGGTTGGGGAATCAACATCCAAATCTTAACCAAGGTTAAGTTTTTGAAATGTCGTCTTAACTTTAAAAGTTTATGCATCCAGTTCATGAAACTTATGATATAGGACGGATTGCGTATCACTTAGTAACCTGCGTGAGTTTCGGGTCACATAAATGAGGTCAAAGGTAATTCAAGGTCAACATACTTTGCCATGTTGAGTGTATTTGTTCAATTGCCATGATAACTGAAAGTTTATGGATCTAGTTCATGAAACCTATACATAAAAGCAATAGAAGTTTCACTGAACATCCTTTGCGAGTTTCAGGTCACATCCTGCGTGGAGGTTCAGGTCACATGATTAAGGTCAACACCCTCTGCCATGATGAGTGTATTTGTTGAATCGCCAGGATAACTGAAAGTTTATGGATCTAGTTCATGAAACCTGTACATAAGAGCAATACAAGTTTCACTGAACATCCTTTGCGAGTTTCAGCTCACATGATCAACGTCAGAGGTCATTTGGGGTCAATGAACTTTGCCCTTCGAGATATTTGTTGGATTTATGATATAACTTTGAAAATGTATGATCTATTTCTTGAAAATAAGTAATAAGAGTAAAGTACATTGTAGTATTACTGATCATAATGCAAGAGTCTGGGTAACATGATCAAGGTCATAGGTCAATTAGGGTCGATGAACATATGAAATTATGAATGTTTTTTGTGAATAATTATCTGATTCGTTTTCAAAGTCACCACTGCTGCTATATTGGATTACGTAATGTAGGTGAGACTGCCAGGAGACTTCCACTTGTTTATTGTGTATGTATTTGTGTGTGTATATATATATATATATATATATATATATATATAATGTGTGTGTGTGTACTATACTATGTGTACAGTTCAATAATCTGAAATGATACTTTTGACACATTTCATTTGATCGATTGTCGACTGCCTATTGAAACCCAGAAAAAAATCAAACCAAAATCACCCCCCCCCCCTTGCAACACAAAAGTTAGCAATTAATCCCTAATCTGAAAGAGCAATTCTGATTGGGTTCCTGGTCAGACTACTGAGCAAAATGCGCATGTAACGATGATCGAAATAAGCCAATTCATTTTGCGATTAATCGCTAACGTTTGTGTTATGGAACACAAGCTGAACTAATACCGTAAGATTTCGAGTCAATTCATAACATAATATGACATTAAAACCGTTTAATCATTGCAATGGTTTTACAAAAATCGCATTGGCGAGCGTCCATTTCAACAAGTTTCATTCAATTCTAATCTATGTTCTTTACTTTTATAGTACAAGAACCTTAGTAATAGATTTCTACTATTCAGTCCATCTCTGTTCTGCCTTTCTTAGGCAATTTTGTAAAATTCAGGAGGGATATTGAGTAAATTTGTTTCATATCCCATCAATAACTATACCATGGGAGCATGCAAATATTATTTTCTTCGTATGCAATCTACAAAAATCATCTGTTCAACAACATGAACAAGTGGAAAGCTTTCGGCAGTCTCGCCTGCATTACGCGATTTGATGTAGCAGCAGTGCTTACTCTGAAAAAAGCTATTATTCACAAAATGAATCATTCAATGATAATGAAATACTAATTGTATGTCCATTGACCCTAATTGACCTTTACCATTATCATGTTACCTAACACCGACTGTGCAAAACGATCATTCATACTTGATTACCCTTATGTGTATGTTTCATTAACTTTCTAAGTTATGATGCCAAGTCAACAAATACCCCTAACACGGCCAAGGTTCGTTGACCTTTCATTTGACATTTGATCTTGGTCATGTGACAAGCATGCGCAAAGGATATTCACGGATACATGGTTGCACTTAAGTTCAAGTTCCATGAACTAGATTCATAACATTTTTTAAGTTATGCTGACAATTCCACAAATACCTCCAACATGGCCAAAGTTCTTGCCCTTTGATCTTGGTCATGGCCTGAAACTCAATCAGGATACTTCCTAAGTTATGACATTAAAAAACAACTTAACCTTGTTACAATTTGAATGTTGACGAAGCCGCCGTCGCCGTTGGAAAAGCGGTGCCTATAGTCTCGCTCTCGTATGCAAGCGAGACAAAAATTGTTCCTTGTAAATTATTAAATTCCCATAATCATTCAATTCTTATATCAACATTAGCGTATTAAGGTTTTACATTTGCAACGTCTGCTGGTGTTTCTTAATGCATGTGCATGCTGGTGACTTGCCAAATAAAATCAATCAATCAATCAATAATTGTTGTCTTTAAATCTATAATTATTGCCTTCAATATTTTGCATTTATTATGTTATGTTTATCAAATTATGTGGAACTGTGAAACGAAAAATTATTGAATCAGAGAAATTGTTTATAATAGCTATAGGGCTTTGATTTTTATTCTCCTGTTTTTATCATTATTATTATTTCAAAGAATCTATCATTGTTCAATGCCCTATTTGCTTATAAATGTGTTATTAGTAGGCCTACATAATGAACCAGGAACAGGTTCACTTAAGGCCTGGTCCCACTGGCAGATGGACACAAAACGTATTCATAAAAGACACGGCGGACGACCAAAATTTCGAGGGTGGCTCCTTCCGTTTCGAAAAATTAGCGAAAAATAACGGACGTGGGTAGTATGTAGCGTGGAAACCTAGCGGGTATCACGGGCCTGATTCATTTCCCATAGACTCGTGTGTTAAAGTGGCACTATAAAAATACATAGGAGGAAATTCGAAGGTAGAATGTTTACTACCAGTGAACAGGATACCAGTATATGTCTGAGATTCCGTATCTGACCAGAAAAGGGTACCTCGACCGGCTCATTTTGAAAATAAATCGGCATTGATAAAGACTACACTTGACGGGATCAAATTCATCACTTGAGAGAGTAAAATTGCCCTAATTATTCCGCCAGAAGCAAAATAGTTCCAAAGTGGTGATATATCTTTCCAATTTGGAAAAAATAAGTTCAGTAGGTATACTCTACCTAGAATAAGTGCTAGATTGTCAGTTATATTCATTCATTTTTGTCAATCAGCAATATTAAATTAAAAAACTGAGAATGGGTTGGCTCGAATGAATATCTTTTGCCTGCCAGTTGTAATTAGGCAGCGGAATGAAGTGGACAGAAGTGGATAACAGCTCCGAATGGGTAATCGGGGGTTTTGAATACTTTATATACGAGATGTATACGCTTATACATCTTTTCTATTTCAACGCTACAAACGATCTTGTTGAGATGTTCCATGTACCTTATTCCCCCCTCCCCCACCCCTAGTTCGTTGTTCAGCTGCAGTGGATGTGGGTTGCGCGGATGCCCAGAAGATTCAGAGAGGATACAGCGGACGTATTACGGATGACAGCGGACATGGAACGTTTGTTGCTTGTATATGTTGCGGATTTACATCGTACACGGCGGAAAGTTTATCCGTTCTGAAAGTTTTGTGCAGCTCAAAACTGTTTGCACGGATTAAATCACAGTGGACGGGTGCTCGATGGATAACGCATATGAAGCACGTATGTAACGAGTACACAACGGATGCATGGCGTTTCATTTACATCCTCTTTGCATCCGTAAGTGCAGTGGGTGGGAACGGGCCTTCACAGAGCGAGTCAACTCATTTTATGCAGTGAATTGAACCTTCTGGAGTAGTATGAAATCCAAGGCAATGCCCTTTTTCGCAGAAGACCTTCATGGTCATGATGAGTTATTATATAAATATTCATACCGCAACATGAGGATGCGTTAGAAGCATTATGATAGAGATGTTTTATTACAATATATTGCCACTAGAGTAATCGCTCGTATTGAAGTGCGTGCAATGCGACTGTCACGAATTGAAACGCACGGCCGCCATCATAAAGAGGGCAAAAGCGATGATTTTATATATATATATATATAACAAATCACTCTGAGGGAAAAGATTTTTCACGTAATTTTTTTTGTTTAATGCTGTATTCAGCGTGAAAATCTTAGGTCAAATATTTCTACGTTTTGTTATATTATGATAAACATGCAAACTGTATGTCTTAAAAGAGATGGACTGAACTTCCAAAATAAGGGGATGAACGACAAGGTTACTAATAATATTGTTACGCTGTGTAGGATGAAGCGTCAGACTGGCTGCAATAAATATGGGATTATTGATTCAAATTCATTCTTACTCAATGTATAATGAATTCAATTCATTTAGTTCAATTCTCAGATTTCATAATGATGATATAGATAACAAAGAAAATCATGCAAAAACATATAAATAGAATACATGGGCGGAAATCACGGGGGGGGGGTGGGGTGGACAGGGGAGACGCGACCCCCCTACCAAAAATAGTGGGGGGACACAATATCAAATGTATCCCCTAAGATTGTTGGTCTATTATGATGGAGAAAAAAATACATTATTCACAATCAAAATAATACATGTCTTTTGGAATGACCATTTTTGGTGAAAACCATTTTCCCCCTTTTTTATTGCTTGTCAAATTGTTTTGGTTTAAAATTACCTTACACTTTGGATGATAACCTTTTTTTTTTGCTTGTCAATTTTTCCAGCCCTTGGTCCCCCTACATTTGGGGACAGATTTCCGCGAATGAAAGAATATAATAATGATAATAGAAATAATAGAATAGAAAGGAATGATGATAATCATAATAATAGCTGGATTTAGTAAGCTCTTTTTGCCTGAAGATAAAAGAGGGCTTCTATCATTACCCCGGTTTTAATTGTGCTGCCATAAGTTAGGCTTGCCGATGCTTTGACATCATAAGACATGGCATCACATTGACTAAATTCTCATCATTGCTGTTTAGTGTTCACCGTAGAGATTATCAGTGCCGGATATCCGACGATAGGTTTCTTCGCGTCACAATCGATATTCGATGACCCAGTGACTTCAGAGGTCACGGGCGCAGGAGCTGGTATTTTCCTCGGAAATTACGGATACTATATTCGAATCTCAATGTCCTTGAGTAATTTAGCTTTGAAGGAAATAGAGGATTTACTGTAAATAAAAATATTTGCAAAACATCGAAATGAATGAATAATATCCTTCATTTCGACTAAAATTGGCCATAGAGAGGATCAATAAATCATCATTTTATTTTGTAAAGAGAAAATTATATAAAGTTGGCGACATAAAGAGATATATTAGCGATTTACTAAATACTCCAATTGTCATGTGGGAACAATGCAAAGTTAAAGGGGTAAGTAAAATAAAAGGAGAAAAACAAGAATTAAGACATTCAATTTTTCCTTCTGAATGTCGACCAAAAAAAATACAAATTATTGTGAGCTTTTGGTGTTATCGGGGTCATACTGATTTTTACTTTTTGAAATATACTTTCCGCCCTTTACACGTGGTTAAAAAAAATCGTAATTATAATGATTCCAGTGAAAAATACGGCTTATGACGAATTTTCAGCACGTGTGAAACCAAACTAGAATAACGAAAGCTCATCACAATAGCGAATTCAAATTCTACTCTGGAGGTGAATTCCATTTAAGTTTCACTAAAAGAAAAACGGTACGAATTTTCCGTGTAGACGGTCAGATGATTCTAAAAACGAATTGCATTGCCATGATTACAATGATGAATAAAGATCCACGTGTGAAAAGGCCCTAAGATTGTCTTCTAATAATTGTAATTGGATCCCAATGAAGAGGGTTAAAACTTTTTGTTATAATAACGCCTTGTATTTTTTTAATTCGTTTTCGGTGATTTTTCACAGCTATGGTTATTTCATTTTCTCAATTTGAATACATTTACAAATATGCATATTCCGTTTGTTCACTGCCAATGGATGATTGTCAAGTTGGCCAATAAATATGAGATCGCGCAACACGGCGTGTATGGTATCTTTTTGGTTACACTCTACAAAATGTTGGGTAAAATGCTCCATTAGGGTATTGTGTTCAACCAACATTGGGCATTTCTTTAGGGCATTTTTATTTATCCAGTAATGAAAATTTTGCCCATTCTAAAGTAATTGCCGCTTAATTTTTGAACCTTACTGGACAATATGCTCCCCGCATTGGGTAAAATATTGCCCCAAATTGGTTGGACACATAATTAGCCTCATGCTGGTTAAAATTTTACCCAATATTGTTTACAGTGTATAATACTAACGAGTGAGCGGGCAATTTTGTAACCATAAAAAATGAAGATATAATTTGGTGTCCGATTTTCACATATAGATAATCAGAAATTAACATGAGATTTCAACCCCTTTTTGTTTCATTTTCCTTTTCTTTTTCCTTTTATTTTTAATTTTTTGGTTTATAAATATGAACTAATTTTCTTCGTGGGGGTGGGGCGTAACCCTCAAGCCCACTCCCTATCTGTGCGCAAGCAGGGATGATAATTGGAAGAAAAATAACTCAAACGGGTGGGCCAATGAAGATGTATTGTCAAATGCCCTACATGGCATGCATGCAAAGCACAATCAAGAGATCCTTGTCGAAAATTTGTGACTTAAATAAAAACAGCCGTTTTGTCTGTGAATCTGGACAAACGACATAATTTCGACAGACCTGCTAGCTCTCCCCTTTTCATTCGTGAATCCGCCCCCATTGTAGTGGCAAGAACTCCATTCTGTCAAGATCTAAATAACCTCGCATGACGTCACTGATACTTGATGGGATCACAATTTCACTCCATTTTATATGATAACTGTGAAAGCGCCGATATCATATAAAATGGAGTGAAATTGTGATCTCATCAAGTATCAGTGACGTCATGCGAGGTTATTTGGACATGCTGAGCTGATTGTTAGTATTGTTTTCAATCCTTGGCGCAGTATGAGACCTTGAACTTCGAGCCTCTATTGTTTTGTGACGTCATTTTGCGCATGAGTTCTTTTCCTTCCTTGGCTTTGGTATCATGAATCTGGTGGATGCCAGTTGAGGTGGTGATTTTACGCTTCACCTGCTCTATAAGTATTTTGATGCGCCTTTAACGCCTTTATTATGTATCCGTTCACATGAAAGACCAGTTTGGGATATATTTAACGCTAATCCGTTCTCACCGTAGAATAGACACCGGTCGGGAACTCCTCCTTTATATTGGAAAAGTTAAAGGCTTCGGTGAGATCGATTAGGCACGACGATTGAAATATCCTACATTTACCAGCATCCTGAATACCAAAGATGAAAATAACACGTAAACCATGTTGACAAGATAATACAGAACGTCACTTCGTAGGATGGACATTTCATTTTGATGCTGCTGCAATATTTACCAAGTTTGCGCAATGACGTAACGTTGCTGGATACGATTTAAATGGCTCGTTTATATATCATTTATTGAAATAAAATTAGTTATGCACATGCATTCCTGACGTGGTTCAACTCTATTGTGTTATATCCTCGACCGATGTCTCATTTCGATTAATCGTGTTTGAAAATTATTGCGAGGCCTGTATATATTAATGATAGCTCCGGTTTACGTGTATTTGATTGGACATGTTGTAAAGCATAAAAAGCGAGATCGAAAGTGACTATCTATTCAGGAAGACAGTGATCACATAATATTGGCCAGATCTTCTGCATTTCGTCAATTACAAATCGAATTCACTTAAACGGTCGGTGAGTGTACATTATTACTTACTTTATGTTATAAATTGTTATAAATTACAGTAATTAAGTCATTTATCGAAAATCGTATTCAAAGTTGCATGAAAACAACATTCCTCATTATAGCCTATCCTAAGCCATGTCAACCAAGGAATAACAAACTAAAATAATGTTTTTACGAACTAAAACACTCGAAATCAGAAAAAAATCACGTACATATTATATCTCAAATAAGGTTTCAAGTATTCCGTACTTTTGAACACGAATTTATTTTAACTGAAAATCGGGAAATTGCAACATTTATGTTGACTGCGTGTGTTTTAAAATTTGTTATTTTAGCTACACGTGTATGACGAATATAGCAAACGTCAAATTACAGCTAGAAATATGAAACAATTAGGAGAAGGCACTTACTATTCTAATGTGCTGTCTTCCATATCTTTTGGTTTTACATATCCACATTCTCGTAGATTTTCTGTCTGCTATTTTCGTGTTTTTTTCCGAGACAGAGAAAGGTACTTTTGGGCTCACTGCTTCCGATTCCGTCATCCGTTGAAAAAGGTAACCGGGTCCAGATGAGTTACGTAATTTGTCTTTTATCTTTTGTCATCGGTCTGCTACGCTGCAATGCACAAGGTAGATCGCTTTCCACTTAATTACGTAATTACTATGTCCATCCCTACTTTATTGAACTTATTCTACAAAAAAAAAGAAAACAATTTTTGGGGGCATGACAGAACAGTTCGCTGTCAAGGGGGTGATTTTTTTGTTTTGTAATAATATTTATTAAGATTATTCAGTTGAAAATCATACAACTAATAGTGCATTGTAAAATGTATCAAAAATGTTCCAATATCAACAAAGACACTGTTCACAAAAGCCAAATAATTATTCATAATACAGACAATTGTATAAAAATTACAGAACGTAACATTTAAATCATCTAGAACATGTAGAACTAGGTAAATACCTAGTCCAAAAAATACAAAATATAACATAAAATGACTTTTAATAGAGCGTCCCAGTGAAATCAAATGAAACTAAATTAGTATTTAAGAAACATACACCCTCCCACCCCAATCCCCTCCAAGACCGGGAAGCGCGGCCTGCTTCCTCCCTTACCCTAGCCTACTATCCCTGAATAGTGTTAAAAAAAGCGACTGAAATACTCATCCTCCCTTTATTTTATTTCATTTTCAGATGAAAAGAGGTAATCTATTTTTGTCTCTTGTCTGATTTATCTAATCCCTCCCATTTTCTGGACCCTTTAATTGGCGACTTCTCAACAACTATTATTGCATTTTTGTTACATTGTCTCTTAAACCCATGTCATTCAATCTGTGCCCGGGCAACGTCAGATCATTTTGGTAGAGGTGGCGGAGCACTTGTATATAAAATATATATATATATATATATTTAATTTCTTGTTCACTCCCTTCGTCTTTTTTTTGTTCCTTTAATTTGAAAATTGACAAGGGAGGGGGCGGGGTGTCCCTTCTGTCCCACAATAATTGAAGTCCATTCATGACAAATTCTACTTGCATAATTGCCTTTGTTCTTCATCAACTAGATTCTATCATTATTCCCCCATCATGCCCATGATTTGTAGCAAAATACTAAAATGCAAAAAAATATAAAGAATTAAGCCTATGTAATACATGTATACATTTGTGTATAGGTATATATACATAATATACAAACAAATTTAAATTAGTATGACGTCATGCTCTACAGATCTGGCATATAAAAATGGATCTGTCTCAATAGGTGTATGTAGTAGAGCTTTGGCGGGTTATTTAGCGCTTTAAACTGAATTTGATGAAAATTTTCAAAGATTGAATAGGCAGAGGAAAACTGTTTTATTTTTTTTGTAAAATAGTGTAAAAATGTGATATTTCATAAGTAAAATAATTCACGTAATTGTTGTGTAAACCCTACAATTGATGCATTATAGCGATATTCTACCGAGCAGTTATGAATGTTCCTTCTTTATCCAATGATTATGATCTATATTTCAAATACTGTAAATCATACATCATTTATTTGTTTATTTTGATCATAATTCACCTCATTGAACAAAAGTTGATCTTCCATGAGGTCCTGGATAACAAACAATACAACGATATACAATTAAAAACAATCAATGGTGATAATACATACATATAGTCATCAGTTCATATGATATCGTTAAAATATATTCATTCTATCATATCCTTGTGGAATGCAGAAACGTCTCACCTCCGTCTTGTTGGTGGCGCATTTCCCAGCGAAGGCCGCGTCGAGGTCAATCTTGGCGATGGCAGAGGTTGGGGCACGATCTGCGATAATGGCTGGGACTATCATGACGCTGCGGTCGTATGCAAACAAATCGGTTATCCGGCAGCGACTTTCTCTACCCCTGGTGCCCGGTTCGGCGGTAATCCGGATCTGCCAGTTCTACTCGAAAATGTTGTATGCACTTCGTGTAAGTAACGTACATTCTATGATCCAATGAAATATATATTCATCGAAGGGTGTCGGTATATAAACTTCTGACGGATACAAATACTTTTTTTCTGTAATCTTGACCCAGATAAAGTAATGATCAGGGGTTTCTTTTCGTAGCCCTATTAAAAAAAGGAGTATCCTAACAATTTCATCTTATTTTACATAAAACTAAATTTCAAATTTCAATGTTTGAATTTTTTCTATTAATGTCACTCACATTTCAGCCCATTCTACGATAGACGAATGCCCGTCAGCTGCTCCTTCATTTTCGTGTGATCATGCAAATGATGCAGGTGTGAAGTGCATGTGTGAGTATTGTTTCATTACTCCTTTTGGGATACGGTAAACAATAGTTTGTTGAAATGACCAATCCACACTGGTCATTGTTTGAAAGTTATCGGGGATACTTTTGCAGTAAACAGAAGATGAAAAGGTCAATCAAATCTACGTATCGGTTAAACTTTAATGGTGTTCATTATAATACGAAGCTTATAACATTGTATTTGTACCTATTTTTTGCAGTGGACATATTAGTGTATTTCGTGACAACTCAAACGCGAGGGCAGCGATGCAACGTAAAAGAATTTGTATTGTTAATGTTCTAAATGATAGGATTATTATTTTTGTTTATATTGGATGATTGTTTTAGTGGCCCAGCATGGCGTAGTGTGTGTGCGCGAAGCGCTTTGTGACCGAAATGGAAAGGCGCTATATAAAGTTTAAGCTGGATTGGATTGATTCATTCTAATTCGTGCATACATCATAAATGTTGGTCTAATTCTTAATTTTCCTAAATGCTATTTATATTACCTAGGTTTAAATGTTCTTTGCAGCATTTGTAGTTATTGTGTTTGAAGAAAAAAAATCGGTTTCCAAATAAATTTCTCATGTTTTAAATGTCTGATGAATATTTTATTCTTCTTTTACCTTCTTCTAATTTTTTTACCAAATTTACATTTCAATACTTTTGAAGCATAATCATATCTAAGTCAGGCTGAATTCAATGATTCCAGTTAATGATAGCAACAATAACATATTTATGAAAAAGGAGAGAAACCAATTTTTGCAGTCATTTTAGGGCCTTTACACACTATACATAAGGCTGACATTGCTGCCAGGCGCGCCGGAACACTTTCAGTTTTTTTTTTTTTTGGGGGGGCAAAATCCCGAAGGGGGCACAAAATTTTTAACAGCGTGAGATACGGAAGCGATCGAGCGGGAGAGGGTGTGGGACCCCCCCCGTAAGGACTTTTTGTAAAAATGGAGTATAAAAGTTGCGTTTCTAAGAGCATTCAAAAATAAATTTCTTGAGAATTAAACATAGAATTCACTACGAAAGACTACACTCTCTATACATGTATATTATATAGTATAATTCATGAGAACCTATGAAATCTACGCGCGAAACAATCGCTTCGGAATGTGGTTTTCATTTACGCTTATATTGACTCAAAATACCAGAAATTAAATTTTTTATGCAATATCCTTTCAGAAGCATTTATTCATGCACATTTACATACACGGACGACGCGAGAGAGCACAATCATCATAAGTTTCAAGTAATTCCTGTCAGAACAAGGAGTGTATTAAGCAGAAGAAGCGTAACGACAGAAACAAAAGAAATTCTAATGAATGTCTTTTCAAATTCAAAATGTCATACTGTTGTCATACTGTCAGAACAAGGAGTGTATTAAGCAGAAGAAGCGTAACGACAGAAACAAAAGAAATTCTAATGAATGTCTTTTCAAATTCAAAATGTCATACTGTTCTGACGTGGCAGACATCGATAATCACTTAAATCCCCATTCTATGCAAATCATTTCTGACATCAGCATTGATTATCCATGCATGGGCAATACGTTTCATATTTTGTAACTGGAGGAAAAAGAAATAATTATGACAAGCTTAATTGTCTAACACGTCTAATAATTTAAAACTTTTCTGAAAATCATGTTTTTCCTTTTGCATGTTTTGTATGGCTGGAAAGCAATTTTGGATGACTCCTTAAAAATTCTTTTTTTTCTTTGCATATTTTCTGGGGAAAATGTAACCATAACTAGGAAATGATGAATATCAAATTCCAGGCAATATTCATTTGTAAATAGTCATGAACTGATTAACAAACTACCGCAGATCATAATGTACATTATGTAACATTATAGAGGAAGAAGTATAGTTGATAGGGGAGAAAGTGAACAGTTGATAGTCGAGTATTTTTTTAAAATGCACCCCCTTAACAAATATTGGCGTGTGAAACTCTATACCCTTAACAATTATTGGAAACAAAACGATACTCTTGGCAAATATTCCCTGAAATGGACCCCTAAACAAGTACTGGAATGTTTTATTGTTACGGGTCCTTCGGTCGTCTGTTTTACCTTATTTGGTTTAGTTCGACCCCACCTTCTACACCTCGCGCAAAAAACACGAAGTGTTGGGGCAAAAAGGACATCCTTTATAAAACATTTTAATTTTGTTTTATCATCCCCGCAAATTCGACACTAAACACGTAATTTTCCTAGCGAAATAGATACCCTTTTTTCATTACTTTGGTTTTTTGACACCCATATCACGTTACGTACGTAACGTGCCCTATCGTGAAAAAGACATCTTTTTTTACGTGTTTTTTGGGTCGCGCATTTTATCCACTCGTCAATGTAAGTGCCCCCCCCCGGCGGCTAATTCATGTGTAACAAACTTGTGGTCGCGCAGAAAAGCTCAGACCGGACCCGATATCACCAACGCCGTGAACGTGAACTCGAGCAACATAATCGATAATGGAAACCATAACCATATTTCTTGAAAATGTGCGTAGTCCTCAAAAAGACAGTAAACCAGAAAAGGTTGAAGTGTTGAAGAGGCTTGAGTAGTTGATAGATGAATACTCCTGCTTTGCACGTCAAGCTAGCATCTTCTCATTTATCCAACAATCCAACTATTCAAGCCTCTTTAACTCTTTAAACTTTTAATGAAAATCATTGAAAGGTGAACGTTATCACACTGTAATAAGATGGAAAGGGACTTATCAAAGTTATGTTTCACATGTTCACAGAGGGATATGTTCGTAAATAGGCGCGAGGCTTACTATGATATGTAATTGCCCCGTCAGGGGCGAAATTTTTTTCAGTTTTGATAATGGAAATGACAATTTTTAGGCAGAAAAGTGCCTTCATCGTTTACTTTTGTCCTTTAATAATTTATAATTTTTCTACTTTTAGGGGGCACGTTGGAAGGGGGGGGGGGGGGGTGGTGGGAAAAACTCGTTTTGCCCACCCCCGCTTCCGGCGCCCTTGATTGCTGCAATGTCGAATATGGCATGCACTCAGTGGTAAAATGTAGCGTAATTTCGGATCCGCGCGTATTTTGGTCTCTCAATAGGTATGTGAATTGAATGTGAAAAGTTAATGAGGAACGCGGCCACACACACACACACCCCATACACACGCACAAAAAAAGAAGAAGATAAAAAAAACGAGCGGCGGAATATTCGCGTAAAAAAGGGATTGACACCCCTTTCCGGCTTCGATTTAAGTTTTTATTTGAGTCTAACTCTTGAGGTTCTGTTTCCATTAATTTAGGTCAACATATTCACTTTCATGATTGTGAGCAAATGATGAAGCAAGCGTTAAATGTACCACTTTTGTTTCAGTTCCCAGTTTCCTCGGTTGCTTCTCCATACTCACCATCGGATCACGAGCGAGGACTATCCTTGAGAACTCGAACGATGCCTGCATAGCCCATTGCAAGGCCCTAGACTACCGCTATGCTGGGATGTCGGGATCATCATGCAGATGCGGAAACATCGAACGGTTTTATTTCTTCAACCAGTACCCCGATTTCTACTGCAATACAAACTGCAGAGGAGATACTACGCAGCTCTGCGGAAATCCTACAAATTCGCACTTTTCCGTGTTTGACAGTGAGTTTTTAGGATGAAACTTCTTTATTTAGAGTTTATTCTATTTTACAAACATTCGTGCGCCGACTTAGTTTATAAACATTTAAAATATAAATCATTATGCGATATTGAAAAATGTTGATAATTCGATAATGGTTTAATGATTCTGATGATATATCGCGGTAACTTGATATGGCCAATGGAAGATTCCTTTTCCTCGGTCAAACTCACTGATCCGCGATGCAATGTGGGTAGTCTTTACAAAAATACAACGTTGTGATATAAAGCTCTCTGTTGTATGTTGCGTTTTGATGATCGGTTCTTGTTTACGGTTCTAGTGCGAGAAATTCGGTTAAACGGAATTTGTCACTCGGCGCGTAGAAGGGATGGGGGTAGGCCTACTTGACGCGAGGTCTATTCTCATGTATGGTAATGTGTCTAATAATTAATCCATCTCTTATACAAATTTGATTGTGACGTCACTAACATACTTTATCCCCCTACTTAATTTTCAGCCACCCTTGGTGTATGCGAAGATCCAGGTGTTCCTCAAAACGGCAACCGAACAGGAGACGGCTTCGAGTTTGGAACAACGGTGGAATTCTCGTGCCATGGAGATCACGTTCTCATGGGACATCCCGTCTTGCAATGCGTGCTAGGGAATTCCCCTCATGACGTCAAATGGAATGGAACCTTACCAGAATGCGGTAGGCTACCTTCGAACTAATTTTGATTTCTGTTAGGAATATTTTAACTAAATGTTGGTTTATCTAACAGTTTGCTCGGAGGTTTTCTTTCCGGCCAGCTCTCTACATTCACAGTCACTGCAATCCATCGAAAATATTCTTAAAAGATATGACTTAAAGAATATCATAAAGTAGACCTGTGTTTTTCACATTCGGCAATGACCCTAGCCGTTAATGTTAATCAACTTGGAATAATTACATAGAACGAGTAAAAACGCGCTAACGCAAGAAACAGATGGTCCTAACTGGTCCTCGTTCTCACGACCAATACCAAAAACAAAATGGTTTTGCCCCTGTAAAAGATCAAATATGACGGTCGGTGTGAGATCGAAGATCTGAAAGAAACGGATGTTCCGCACCCGCGGTATGGACCATATTTCCTCAACAAGCAAAGTAAATATGATCGTTTGGTATATATATAGTTCGATTTGGAACTAAGAAATAGGCGAGACTAAACTAAATTATATACTACATATTTTTCACTTTCTTTAAATTTCATTTATATATACATATTAACTTGTTTATTCATTTGTTTTACATGTATGTTTTAGTTTTATATTTTAATTTTTCATTTTTAAAAATTATCTCCTTTTTTTTGTGGGGGGGGGTGCTTTGGAGGCGCTAGCCAATATGATGCATCAGCTGTTATGCCCAGAGTATGGTTAATCACAATATTGATATGAGGGCTCGATATTATAGCGTATTCCACATCTCAAAACGTCATCGCATATGAAACTTTCGAGCTTGTTATGTAAATGTCAGTTTGAAAATAGAGCGTGGGCCTATCTCGTAATGCGGAAATTCAAATGAATCTGTCATATCCAATATTTTGTCTATTTATCACCATGGTAGTTAAATCAGCTGTGACATTACCCGGTTCAGATAAAATGGATACCACTACTACCGTACCTGACGTCACAATCGCTCCGATGACGTCATCTGAGGTTCCCACAGCTCGTCAGAATGGCCAGTCATTGTCATCAGGTAAATAAATGGTTTCTTGAACACCGTCTGCTCTTTTCTTACTCCTCTCTCCTATTCTACTTTTATTTCAAATCTCTCTCTCTCTCTCTAACTCTCTGAGTCCCTTCATTTCTTTTACATGCCTCTTACATCATTTCCATACCCACCATCTATAATTTTCGGTCTCTATCCATCTCTCTCTCCCTCTCTCTCCCTTTACTTTATCTCTTTCTATTACCTTTCTTCTCATTCCTCTATTTCATTCGTTCCCCATGACTCAGACCAATCCTGTTTTAAAGGATGTGTTTTAAAATCCTTTGTTTCCTTAAGACTACGCATGGTTATAACTTTTTCCGAGTTGACTATTATCATCTAACGCTTAATGGGGAATAACTAACAAATCTGTCAAATGTTATGTTTTTATCAAGAATAAAAGAATGAAATAGAAACAGAATAAAAAAAATAGAATTATGAAAAATGAACCATGAAAAATTAAAATATAATTATTTAAAGTAGGCATTCGACTCTTTTTCTTCTGACATGTCTGGTATCATTTCAGACAGAATTAACTTTGTTTTTATATGGATAATGTAAAATATGATTTAAGCATGTTGTAAAGTCTACATATTTGCCTCATTTTTTAAGAGAACATGCAGCTGCAGTGACAATCGAAAGTTGTATTTATTGCATGAGGGAGTCTGTTGATACAGTAAATGCCATGTACTCCGGCGTATTCATAATTGCAATGAAGTTGTTATCATTGTGGACGATAGTGTTTTGTATATTTAGTTCGTATTGCATCTTAGAACAAGATTGGCATGAATATAACAATTTATGCAAATATGACAAAGATGATCGTTAAAATAAATATATCACTAATAGTATGGGAATTTTAGATTACATGTACCGCTTCAGCGATGCCGAACAATGTATTTCAATACATTATGAATATCTTCTATTTCAGAAGTCATGCATGGTTCCGTTCAAATTAATTCTATAAAATCGATCGTTTGCTATCGTGATTTTTTTGGTCACACATAAATTTTCACTTGGTGGCTTTTGCTTTTACAGGAGCAATAGCAGGAATTGCGGTAGTTCTTATTATGACCATTCTCGCGTTTATCGTCTTAGCTGTGTTGTATGGCTTGAAAAGGTGAGTACAACTACATATTTTCACATTTATTTATTTATCGACCTATTACCATGTAAACAACATTCTTGGAAAAAAATGTTATTCTCAGAGCAATGACGTGTTTGAAGTATTATTTTTTTCTTTACATTCATTTTTTTATCATTACTAGAACGGTTTAAAATTTAAATTTGATAATAGGCCTGCATGCAATGCCATGATAATGTATATCTACAAATTCGAATATCAGCAATTTTGACATACCCCAGTATTATATAGGCCTAAATTTATGCCCCATCTATTAAAAAAATAGGATAGCGTTTTCCTTTTATCACGTACGTACGTGTAAATCGAAAGCTATTAAGAGATTATGACAATACGGTGCTTTTCTAACGCCTATTAAAAATGATTGATATTTTGCCAATAACATAACGGAATTAATTTCATTTATGTGCTTTTGAAAAATCATTGAGTGAGCAGTAGTATCACTCTTCTGATGGTCAAAAGTACAGATGCAGGTCTTTATTGGTGCTGCTAACTGTCTTTGAATATCGATTAAACGGTATTGTACGTGTTTTCTTTTTTGTTGCTGTTTGTGTACAGATATCTTATAACCAACGAACGTAGAGGGCAGCAACACACAAGCGTGTTGCTCTAAGGAAGGTCAACTCGATACGCGCATGCAACTGAGCTGCGCGCATATTTTATTGTTCATGACAACGAAATCATCTGCCGATCAAATACAACAACAAATTAGTAGTGATCAAGAAACGAATATGAAAGAATATGACTACAACGATATCAAAGATAACATTAAAAAATATGTTGAGGGGTATACATAAATATGAAAACATACTTTGATATTTAAAACTTTACAAATGCAAGTTTCAGGAAACTAAAATCATTACCAAATCGGTGATTGTTGTTATCAGCGATTTCACCAGACGGCTGAATTAGGTGATTTGCGCCGAGACGATTTTGTGACCACTCGCAAAGCATTTCGGGATTGAATATGTCCCCCTTATTTTCTCGGGGCTCTTCGCTGAACCAATCATCATTCTATGCTTAAGCTACATTATGCTCCGTCGTCTGCTTAGATTTCAACCCCCTAGTCTAGCACTGGTACTTGTTCTGCTAGGCGTCGATCAGCATTCATCTGCAGTCCATATAGGCCGTGACTCATTTATTTATTTATTTATTAGAGCAGGCAGCAATGCCAATGGGTATTAAAAAATAAGTCACGTATCTATCAGTAGTATGTTATCATTTCTTTTCACCATTGTCCCCAAAACTTATAAATTTAGAAATACATTCCAATCAGTAATAAGTGAAGTCCACATCTAACCTAGATCTTGATCATGTTGATCGATAGACCAAAAGCTTCAGTCTCTGTATTTTGGTTGCTCTGCTGAACTGCGCTGGCTCACTCACCGATGGAGATTATAGTAAAATGTCAGAAATTGTTGAATAAATCCCCAGAAACGACGGTTATTCCTGTCTAGTTGATCGATAGACCCAAGTCTAAAGATCTAGAAAACTTTATTTGTCTAACTAGACTGTAGACAAATGCTTTGACCAGTCTCGATCTGTTTGTTGAAGATGTTGTTCCACACTGGATATCTAAGTAGATCTAGAATATATATAGATCTAGCACGACTTGTTGGTATGAGATAGTCTATGCAACAATAAAAAAATACTAAAATAATAATCAACTCAAAACAGACGAATTCCACATTGTCTTTATAGTATAGGACGCCTAAATCTAGACCATTTGAGGGTTGGTCCATGCAAGCTAAGTTTGGTTCAATTAAGGCCAGCCTGCATGGGCTAGCCGCTAGGAGGTTATGATTTTTAAGTCCGTTAAATGCCTACATACAGGGTAAAGTCTAGATCTAGAACTAGAAGATTATATGGTTGACAAGTTACCGTTAGGCCTTAGCGTTAGGCATGAAATCTTTAAAATTCAGTCAGAAAATGCATAAAAATAAAATCACGACGAGCTCAGTCACTTTGCTCTTTCACTTTCGAAATTTCTCAAAAAAAAAAAAAAACGCGTTCTGCCAGCCAAGCCCAGGCCATGCAGGCCCAGGAAAATTTACCAATTGCAATATGGCAAACAAATTATGTAAAAGTCTTTAAACATTGATTGCACAGAATCAATGGTCAAATTAAGATATGGATGCTGTCTATCAAGTCTACTTTCTACCCAAAATCAGAAATTAAGATGGTCTAAAACTCTAATCTATCTAGCCCCCATTTCTAGTCTAGGCCTAGATCTATAACTAAGGTTAAGTCTAACGCAAAACGAATGTCGATGATGGCACTCTGCAAACGATGTAACATTGCAATCAATTTCCCTCAATTGGCTGATTTTCTTAGAAATTATTGAAGAAAACCAGGGAAAATGTGAATAGGTGGCCGTTTATATTCAAGCTTTAATTTGGCTTTGGAAGTTTGGTTGCTCAATGGTTGCTCAATCGACCTTCGACGCGACGCAGCGCCTGCATGGCCGGCTGTGCAGCTCAGCTGCAGCGCAGCGCGCAGCCAATGCAATGCATCCGATGCATGGGGGGGGGGGGTTTCGCCGTCCATAGTCTCGGGCTCGAAGTTGAAATTAGACCCGGATTTCGGGGATTCAGCTTCTTGTTTTAAAGTTTATAGACTTAAAAGTCAAATGCAATTTAAAATTTGAAATCTGACCTTGAACAATCATCGTTGATAAACATCAACCGTGAAGCAATTGCACTTCAAATCAGACCAGGCAAATTAGATGTCATTGTCTATGTTGCTAGAAGATCTATGACGAGTCGACTGAAGCCCCAGCGCATCATCAACGTCACTAGTTAGCTACGCGACCGGCCCAGACTCGGCGCACCCAGGCCAGAAAAATGACCTCGATTGTTACGGTGGTTGTCTATGCATTTATTAGTGGTGCAGCGAAATTCAGCAGAGGAAAATAAGAGATAAGAGGGATCCTCGTCATAGACTTAATATTCCAAAATGAGAAAAAATGTCAAAATCATGATTATTTAAGCTAAATAATTTCTTTAAAAATAAAAATTAATATTTTAAATATTTCTACCCAGAATAACCGATCTAATAATTGTTCATTAAAAAATATTTTAAATTAACAAATGAAAAAAAATCAACTCGACAAATTTCCGAAAAGTCCCCCTTATTTTTTAGAGTGGTCACAAAATTCGAGCGGAGTTGACCTTCCTTAGAGCAACACGCTTGTGTGTTGCTGCCCTCTACGTTCGTTGCTTATAACTGTGACAACAATACTTCTAGTGCTCATTATACATGGTATATCATGATATATCGCCTTTTTTTCTGCCAACAGGAAACGAAAGGCAAAAGAAAGGGCTTCGGAATTCAATCCAGATTCGTTAAACCAAAAATCGGACTCGACAGAAAATGTCTATGAGATCGAAGAATCAAACATGATAGAAGATGAAACTGAGCTGGCGCCCTCTACGACAAACGGTCATGCGGTTGTCCCAGGGAACGTTGAAAGAAACATTGACAGCAGATTACCTCCAAGAGCGCTACCAAGTATACACCTGTATGCAGACGTTACACTTCCTCGTGAGGATGTCATCAGTCCAACATCGGATTATGGCACGATGGATGACGTTGTCGACGACAACGAAGTGTCACCATCACTGGTTCGAGGTGAAAACCTTGAAACTGAACAGCATGACGGGGACAGAAGCTTTTATTTTGTTCTTGAAAACGCTGTTCCGAATGATCTTATTGATAAGCGCGAATGTCCGCCGCAAAAACCCCAAGCCAAGCCTCGAGCTCCAACGGGACGATTTGCCAAGAAACCTCCCCGCGCTGCCCCGAGGAATGTAAAAATCAAGGCGAATCATGTTGCTTCGGCAACGAATGTTCCCAAAGAAAGTTCCAAATTCGGACGTGTTGAAGGCCAATCTGTTGGTGGCAGCGGCTGTGCAAGAGTTGAGGACCGGGAGGGCAAGATCGCTGCACCAGACCCGCATAGGACAACCTCTCAGAGTGAGCCACAGTGTTCAGAGACTCCTAAATATGCCAACAGCGAGTTTCAAGAAATGCGAAAGAACCTCGTCGAAAATACCCTGTACAAACCATTAGAGGAAGAACTGACCGAATCAACTGGGAGCAAACAAAAGCTGACCGTGCCAAATCTAAAGACACGGCTCAGGAACAATTCGGAGTCTGAAGCGACACCTAAGTCTCCCGCGTATGCGAACTATGAACCAAAAAGACGGAGGTCGACGGGTGAGCCAAACGGAAGATCACCGAGCTTCGAACACGACGACGGATCGTTATCAGTTCAAAGCTCGTTTTACATCAATGCTGAATTTCATTCAGCATGTGAAGTGCCAGAAAATATGATAGAAAATCCGCTTTACAAGCCATGCACCCCTGGGCTTATTGACAGTTTGGCTAAAGACAATTCTTAAGATCCAATAGTCGAATAGGGGCGAGGTAAATAGCCCTGGAATGGCCGTTTCCTAAATGGCAGATCATAGTTCCCCTGTTTATTTCATCCATCATTTAGTTCTGCTCGAAAAACAGTGACAAAGACTGCGTTTTGAAAAGTTGTTTAGAGAGATTTAAGTCTTGAGCAATGGTATTGCTTAAAGAGAAAATTTCAGCCTAACGAAGAGTTGGTTGTAAAAAAAATTGTTTGTGCTTCACCCTCTCCTCAAATCTGAATGTCAATTAGACCCGCTTTCAAATAAAAGTGAATAACAAATGATTCATATTACTATTCTCTCTCAAATTCGATGACATGTCCAACCTTAATTTCTACAGCCCTTGCCGTCTTCGGAGCTATCCAGCCCCTGGGGGAGTTAAATCTACAGGCTTTGAAGGTTGATAATTACTGATAATGATAGATCATGATGATGATGAAGATAACAGAGACGATAATAATGATGATGATAATAATAATAAAAGCAACAATAATGTGATGTCGAAGAATATGTCATTTGTAACCACCAACTTGATTTACAATGCTACCGGAAATGTCACATTTTCTTTCCCATGCCTTTTGCTGTTTTGGGGAGGGATGCAAAAGTTGACCCGGCTAAGTATTTAAAAAATAGCGCAATGGTATGAATACAAGTACACAAAAATACTCTTGTTTTCAGTGCAATAACAAGAAGCCGTGAGTAATAACACGACACAACTTATGACAATTCGGATGTTATTTCTAATGAGTATGCAGTGCACCTTTTGACAAGCCAGACAGGTCAGTCTAACTGTTGCTATAGGATATCGAGTGAAACTCGAATCAGACATGATATCATTTCGGCGGTAGTTTTAGCCCGGAGTTTTAGGGGCGAGTCTGAGTGTTTACCTGGGGTTGAATCATTTTGTGTACAATAATGATTGTCATCTTCATGATGATTATAGCAGGTGAATGCTAATAAAACATTTCATGGTTATTTGCATCGTATTGGTGTGCCAAAAATAAGAAAAACAAATAAAATATTGGGAAAGAAAAAAAAGAGAATAAACGAATTTTAAGGAGAGGAATAAAAAGACCGAAGCAGCAGGAGTTAAAATAAGTTTGTGTGCTTAATGGTGTTAGAGGGGTGGGGTGCGAGTGTGTGTGTGTATGAATCAAAGTATGAATAGTTAGGAGAAGCTACAGGGAGAACAAAGGGATGAGGGGTAGGGGTTAGACACTGAGTGGGGGTAAAAAAGAGCCACTTTGATGGTCCAGACATAATATGGAATATTTGGCCATATTTAAAAAAACGAGCAAATTTTGAAATAGATTTTGACAAAGTTTTAAAAAATAAGATCATACTTAACCCTTTTTAATTATCTCTGATCTTTCTTTTGATTTTTTTTCTTAGTTTTAAATACCTTTGTTGGTCCATGGCCCAAGGCCGCCCCTATTCGTATGCCACTGGGGTTATGGATTGATCCATGTTGAAGTGATGATTGGTTCCGGTAAACATAACGCTATTATTTCCAGAATCATTTAATGATTAAGAAATCAAAACTCTTTATCATAAAAAGGGTTATATGCAATTTTGCATTATTTGATGAAACCATTCTGTAAAAAAATGAAGGTCTCCTATCCCTTAAGCGTCGTTTTCTTCCCGATGATTCGAACATCTTCATAAAATGCAATTGATTGTCGAAGAACCCTTCAGTTTGTAGTAAAAGGGAGTACCGATACGATAATCATATTAAAAAAATGCCAAAAGTATTTTACAATTGTAATCTCGATGATGATACTTATTGTAATACTCTACTCATCAGCACACGATACAAACAGTGGCCATGATAGGCGTCTTAAAATGGAAATCAATGTTGATGTTTTGTAACCATGGTAACTGTAACTATACACATTTTATGAAAAAAAATAGAATATGATTGAGAAACCGGTCATCAGTCCTTTCCTGTAGGAGGAAAAGGGGGAAGGTAATTGTGTCACCCAACCGGTTTAGATGGGCTCTAAATTCAACGGGTGTACTCTTTCATTTCCGTTCCTATAACTGTTACTATTTTGATCTACTATTTGCAAATCGAGGGATTACTGTATGAAACCTTTCTTATCATTGTCCAAAATTACACAGGAGTAGACAGACCTGGGATGGGGGGGGGGTGGAGGTTGCTCATCCTCCAAATCATTAATACAAGTTTGCATTGTGACCCTCCTATGATGTGTCCCTTTAATCTTATAGTAAAACATTTTATGAAAAATAACGATAACGTCGACAAAATGACTATGTTTCTGTGCATGCCCCCTTTGCTTCTGGAAATTCCGGATTCGCCCCTCTTAAATTTACAGATTAATCCATTTACAAATGCCCCAGAATATTAATGGATCAGTTATGGTCTTTGACCTTCGAATTGGTATTATATCCTTTTTGTTACCTTCTGAACTCGGAACTTTTTTGACATAACTTTGAGGTATAATTTGTCACCACAGCGTTTTGTTTTATTAGTCTCAAACTCTGTAATATGCAGATTGACACTAATTGGTAACGCGAATCAATATTGAGGGGGTGAATGACTTGACGACAGACTAGTTTGAACAGGAAAACCAGGATGAGACCAGGAGCTACTTATATCACCATACAACCATCGGAAGTTTATGAACAAAAGCTGTCCAAAACAATTCCTCGAATAACCTTTAGAGTCCTGTATAATACTTGCTTCAAGTCTTAAACAATATATTCATTTAGGGCAATGGTTTGTACTAACCTTTACCTTTGCGTGCTCTCAAAAGGGGCTGTCGCACATCGACGTATTTGGCTGGTGATACACGCCGAAAGTGGACTGAGGCCGGTGTCGGGGGCGGCTCGACTTATGTGTATCACCCCCTTTTTTGAGAGCCAGACTAACGCCGGCTCGGAATGAGTCGACTTTTGGATGTGGTTTGAAGACGGCGTCACGTTAGCTTCATCAGCACTACCGTGCTGAAAAGAACCATGCAACATGGTGCAATTGAACAATGCAAACTGATAGGTGACTCGTGTCACATGAATAGATAATGTGAAGTCGCTTGATGTGTAGGCGCACACTTGCAGGCCCCAGTCCATGTTTGTCCGGGGAGATAATGATCTCCAGATGGCTTCAAAATGCAGGCGTGAAGGCGGCTCCAAAGCCGGCGTCGGAGGCAGCCTCAAAGCCGACGCGTGTTTATCAGGGGCCTGTGCATGCATACGGCGTACATCATATTTTAATATAAATATTCAAAGATGATTATAAAAGGAATGCAATTTCGTTGACACATTTTAAAAAGATTTAATGATGTAACGGCTTATGCCCTCGTCGACTCAAGCTAAGTTAAATGTATTGCGTTCCGTAAAGCCAGGCTGACACTTGCACGACTTTTGGCCACGATTTTGTCGTGGCAAGTCGTGCCATTTTGGGGCACGAACTGGCAGGCTCCCGCACTGTTTTACGACTTGTTCACGCATAGTTTACGACAAGTTCACGACGAGTTCACGAATAGTTCACGAATGCGTGACCGTCAGTGTCCACATTGACACGAACTGGCACGAGTTCACGCATAGTTTACGCACTTCCCGCATTGGCACGACGAGTTTGAGCAATTCGGACGGTGTCGTGCTGAACTATTCGTGAACACGACATGAGCTGTTCGTGAATCATTCGTGACAGTCGTGGCAAGACGCGCACTGCCACGCACTGGCACGCATCCTCCCGCATCGTCTCGACGAGTTCACGAACAGTTTGCGCATAGTTCACGACCCGGTCGCTAAAATTTTGAACATTTCAAAATTCTCGTCCCGACATGGCACGCAGTCACGACATGTCACGACGTGTTTACGCACACTTCACGCCAGTTCACGACTAGTTTGCGCACTGGCACAACTTGAGTCGTGCCAATGCGTGACACAAAATCGTGCAAGTGTCAGGCTGGCATAAGATAAACGTCACAATCTGATAATCATTGACAATGGCCAATAAAGATCGCTGTTGCTTGGGAATACTCGATAACTATACAACTGAAGACAAAACGCCAATAAAAAGTCCCTTTCATACTTTTTAATCCTTCGCAAAAAAAAAATTGCGTCTCGGGTAAGGTGTGAATATTTCTACTTGGTTTAATATGTTGGACGCCTGTACTATAGGTAGGTAAGAGAGCGCCCTCTTTTTTTGGACATCCCTCACGTGAAGGTACACGTTGCGTCGGTTCGCGATTCTTTTTCGATTCAATATCAACTTTGGCAAATGACTGAATGACGAAGCACATCGAGTTATACTATGTGATATTCACTGCAACTGACTATTATTATAATTTTGTCTTTTCACTATTAAAAAAAATCTTCTGGCCATCGAAAATGTTCATAAGAACTACTCTCTTTCTTTCTGTCTAAAAAGTACAAAACAGGGGTAAGCATGAAATGCATTCAATCCTTTAATCTGAATCCAATAAAAAACACATTAGAGCCCTTTAATCATACCCTTTTCAGCTGGTGAACGTCTCTCAGGAGCACTCCTTATAGACCATACGAATATATCTCATACCATTAGGCAGGCAGACGATTCCCGTTAAAGCTACACTGAGCGGCCAGTAACCACTAACCAGTAGATAGGTCTAGTTTAGACCTAGGTTAGATGGACTTGCGGATACCCCTTTGATTGATGACGAGTCGCTATCCGCACTCGAGAGACTCAAGCCTTCGTTCTATCCCTGCATTACGACAGTAACGCTTTCCCCTTCCCTAGGTTATTCGAAACACAGACAGCCACATGAACAGATAGGCTACTAATTGTCGCTGTGGAATTTATCGAGACATTCACTGGGGATTCGTAATTCCCTTTTCTATTGTTTTGTCGACGTGGATATATTCTAATCTGGCACACTTCTTGACATATTTTGGAATATGGAGGTTAGCATGTATGGACATTGGAAGAAGAGGTGTTGCAACGGTTTCAATTCGGCCATACCGATCATAATGGCTCTTGTTCCATCCATATTTTGTCAGATGAATGGAGGTAAGTTGTATGATGTAATGTCAAATTAAATCAAATAAAATTGAATTGAATTTCATACTTTTTCTGTTCTGAATAGTGAAAATGTTCCGATGAACTTTTGATGAACGCTGCAGCAGTAAGACTTTCATCGCAAGTCCGCCAGCCATGTCTCGTTCTTAATCGTGGACCATGATCGTTAAAGGCCATTACTTATCTATTTGAATTCATGCCACATGAAAGTGTAACAATTAATAGATTCAAAGGGAATGGAGTCTATTTAAGGGCCTAAGCCATGCAGGAAAGCATACATGAAGGCCTATAAGTTTGATACTTTGAAATATAAGCTAAGTCGCTTTTTAAGGGGATTAAAAATGAGAAATAGAAAGGAAGGGGTTCATTCGGGAAAAGGAATCCAGGATATGCCCTAAGTCATGAGAGGAAAATCGGGGAAACAAAAAATAACATTTACGAATGAACTAATTATGTTAACGTAAATTTTTTTTTATTTACGATTATGGTGGATTATTTTTATTGTGTTGTGTTAGTGGGACAAACATATACCTTTATGTCCTATATAATTCTCGACGTGCTCGATGGTAGTACTTGTAGGAGTCAAAGTATTGTACCGTCGTAAAATAACAGCAGTATAAAGCATAAGTATGATTCTAACAGAAAAAGTAGTAGTAGAAGTAGTATCAATAAAAATAGTATTAGTAGAAGTAGCAGCAGCAGTAGCACTGGAAGTATCAGTCCGGTAGTAGTAGAAGAGGAGTACAGTAGTAGTAGTACTAGTAGTAGCAGTAGTAGTAGTAATAATAGTAGTGGTAGTAATAATAGTAGTAGTAATAGTAGTAGAAGTAGTAGTAGTAGTAGTAGTAGAAGTAGTAGTAGTATATAGTGGCAGAAATACTTCAAATCAAATGTTCCTTTTTTCTTGCCGTGGATAATCAAGAATTCTGCAACTTCCTTTGCTTACATTTTAAATCATCACCATTTTGCTAACCTTACAGATAATAAACTGTTCCTGCAATTATTTTTCGGAAGTTATAATGAGCGAGTGAAGGTCGCAAAACGAAAAGAATATGCAAACTGAAATGTCTAGTCATACATATTATTCCGTAAGATAGCTCGGTGCTCATGTCATCTATCATTTTTTTTTTTTTGGGGGGGGGGCTAATGAAATGTAGCTAAGCCGAGATTCTACCTTCAACTGGTAGGTGTTTCATAAAGCTGTTCGTAAAGTTACGAACGACTTTACGCACGACTGGAACATGTTCTTAGGTTATAAATAAATTACATAGGGATATCACATACCATAAGAAAGGATCACCAGTCGTGCGTAAAGTCATTCGTATCTTACGAATAGCTTTATGAAATACCCACCTGGTAACTTTACTCTAGTTGTTTTTTATACACAACTCAAGATAGAAGCGGTATCAAACCAGACACAAGGGAGTTGGGGAGAATCGGTTTTGTCGTACAGGAATCAGATTTACTCCTTTTTTATTGCCTTTGGACCCCCCCCCCAAAAAAAAAAAATCCCCCTTTTTTAAGAAGTGCAATTATTTTCGATGAGTTAATAATAAGCAATTATCTCACATGCTCGGGCAAAACAAAAGATCTAATTACTACTTGTTCATTACCGCCAAATGAGCTCAAAACTAACAAATTTACGGTACTGACTTGACACACCTGCGGCTGCATAATAAGGTTCAAGGTTCCTTTAACTTTGGTAATTAAGAGGATTAAACCTCGTTTGGGTTTGTAAGAGATGAAGGAAACCATATCACCGCCATTAAAAGGAGCTGCGGGCAGTAATGTGATAATTGCCGGGAAATATACTGTTCTGAAACGTTGACAGCTTTCAATTTTCTCTCTAATTAGTACGATTGAATGAGAGGAAGAGATAATTTGCCCTGTAGAGTATATAGTCATTTTGTTTTATATATATCTGTGTACATTGCGAGGTTCGGGTTTAACATGGTTGTAAGTAACGTAACATATGAAACAAATACATGTAAGGCTACGTATTATGACCTCAGTAAAAGTTACTATAGCCTAATAAGTTTATGTTGTAATTCCGGATAACACACAGTTTACATTTCATATCATAATATAATAATATCAACCTAATCTTACAATATTCAGGTAGGCCTATATCATATACTGTATATTCTGCAAATGTCCCTTCCATAACACATTGGACACTACGCACAACGACCAAGCAAAAGAAGAGGAAACGTTAAGGAGAAAGGGTGAAACATAATTATTTTCGTTAAAAAACACTTTGTCAAAAGCTATCCGAAAAAAAACAAAATTATCATTTCATTCTAAAAGGGCAATAATTCTCGCTCGCTTGCACGCAGTTTTACAGAACGTTTGCCCCATACAATGTTGCCTCCCGTCAATTTCTTTGCTCATTACTGTACACCACTAGTTACATACAGAAACCAAGGTCAAGGTTGACATAGTCAATGTTGCCAACCGTAGATGTGGGTTTGCCTGTAACAATCACTATGTTCTATGTTTATAGAGGGTTGTGGCTTAGCAGGCCTACCTATTTCAGGAAATAAATTGAAAACCGCCTCCCTCATCATTGTTTTATTTTGAGCTCACCGTTTTCTTGACAGGTCTGAGGCCATGGCTGCTGTTTCAGGGACACCTTGCATTGTTCTAATGCCAAATTAATCCTATAGCTTTCGTCGTCTGAGGGACTAGACACGGTTCTGTATACCTGTTGGAAAAAGATTTTACCCCCCAAAAAAACCATATTATACAGAAAGAAATAACCAAATCACTCTGTCAATTGATATAACGGGAATTTTTTTTTTACAAATTTTCTATAATTTCGCAGAATGGGTCTGTTTAAAAAGAAAAAGGGAAAACGGCTTTATTACAATAGGTTTGTAAGGTTACATACACCAAATACTTATTTTCTGTAATTTTACACTAATGCATGTAAAATGCACAGTGCAGTAAGTTTGCAGGTGTTCTCAAGACTATGCTGCACAGGATTTTTTTAAGCAGAATTTTTTAACAGTGTTTGTGTATAACTGTTGGCTACTTCAAAGGAAGGATTGAAAGGTCACACCTTAATAAGTATGGACAAAATTAATGAAATTGAATTTTAACTCAAGACCCCCCCCAAAAAAAAAAAATATGCAAAAGTAAAAAATAGAACTAGAAACCATGTAAATCAATTGAGTAAAACAAATAGTAAAATTATCAACATGAAAAAGGTCGTCGACGTCTAGTTTGGTTACATACACCAAATACTTATTTTCTGTAATTTTACACAAATGAACGTAAGATTACACAGTACAGTAAGATTACAGGTGTTCTCGAGACTCTGCTAACAGTGTGTGTGTGTGTGTGTGTGTGTGTAACTGTTGGCCACTTCAAATGAAGGATTGAAAGGTCACACCTAAGTAAGTATGGACAAAATGAATGAAATTGAATTTTATATAACTCAAGGAACTCCCCCAAACCAGGCAAAAGTAAAACAGAAAACAAACTAGAAACCATGTAAATAAATTAATTAAAACAAATAGTAAAGTGATTAACATGAAAAAGGTCGTTGACGTCTAGTTTGCATGACCCGAGTTAATGACTGTCAGCCGGTCTTACATTTGGTGCTGAGAGCGAGCTGATGGCAAGTCATTTGTCGGGTAGCGTTCACTTTTGCTATTTAGCGTGAGAAGATTCTCAATGACCTGCTAATTTTAAACACAGTGCCTAGCAACACACCGTTGACTTGCTTAACCTTATTAACGTTATCAAACAGTGATGCCTGTTGTGGCTGTGAAATCACCAAGTTTTGTGTTCACGTTAGGTTTTACTTTGTTACGAGAGGAAAACTCATTATGAACTCGATCACAAGAATGTTATAACCTGCCTGACGCACACTTGACGCTGTCAAATGTCTTAATAATTTCGCAAAAGACTTTTAAGTTTTAAAAGAATTTTTCCACATTTTAATAAATGAATAGGCTTATCTTATTATTTATTCATATTCCAGTATTTACTAATTTGTTTATCTGTTTGTTTACTTTACATTTCTTCATTTATCTTTATATCTATCTAGTTTCGATTATTCATCGATTTATATATAATTATTTTTATATATTTAATTTTCGATAAGAAAGAAGAGTGAATTACAGGTTGATCTACGATGGGTGCCTTCAGAATACATCAAAAGTATTCACAGTTTAAAACAATAGCATACATTAACAAATCGAAACATGAACTGAATATGATAATTCCAATATTTCACGTTGTCGAATACTGAATATACGATAGTTCAAATGTAGCTGTATACAAGTAACCGTATGTATGTATATGCACATGAGAGGGTATAAATCAGTGCAATATATTAAAATATTTCAATTAGATTTGAGTTGAGTTGGGATATCATGTATATCGTGTCTGCTAGGTGATACATCATAGCCTAGTCATATATATATATATATATATATATATTATATATATATATATATATATATATATATATACCTGTGTGTGCGTGGGGGTGTGTGTGTAATTCAAAGACATATACGTGACATGAAATTTTGATTTTTCCTCCTAATTCAATTGAATATATAATCTTTAGTGAAGGTTACAGTTATGTACTATCGAAATTTTCATTTTTTTTTATCAAGCACCCTTTATATGCCCCTTTGCCATGTAGGATGTGCTACCTTGTAATTCGATATATAGCCAACTGAAGTAACATTTGACTTCTTTAACAAATCGAATTGGCACGTACTCATTGCGATGTATACTATTACAATAACTAAATCGCTTAATCATCATTTCCTTATTCTGATGATTGTCCAATAATAGATCGCTACCTAACACCAAAGTATTGAACATGCCAATATTTTTTAATTCAATAGCTTTTTGTGCCGGGGATTTAGGTCTTTAATATGCCACTTTACCAAATCTCCGTAACCTCATGACGAATCAAATTTGTGAAACTCATTTCATCACAAACCGTGCCAAAATCTTTCAAAATGGCTCATGTCACAATTATTACAAATTTTCAGCCATACGCCTGTAGAGTTGTTTGTATGTTGCTTATGATTTGTACATGGATGTGTGTGTGTGTGTGTGTATTGCAGATGTACAAATTTGTTAATTTCATTTCAATATCTCTATATCAAGAAAGAAAAAATGTAATGGACTCTGGCATATGATCAAAGAATATTAATATTATTTGGGTTACTTTGTGAAGACTTAAACATCTCCCTCCATACGCTGTCTATGCCGATCCCAATTTTTTTCATATTATGATAAAAAAGACAGATTTTCCCGACAGATTTGTATATCATCAATAATATTCCAGCTATCATCAAATGTTTGATCATCTATGTGTCTCGCCAGCCAAGGGATTGATATTTCATTCCTATCCCTTTGTTGACGTCATTTTGGCTTTGGTATTGTCCGGTCGGTGAGTCCCGATACCTGGGGAATATTCTGACAAAACAAACAGTAAGTGATCTTCACAAACTACAGTTATAAGCTACTGCGAGCCCTTTCATCTGATTGACAGAGGGCCAATTTATATAAATGAAGAATATAAATATATATATTTTTTATCTTTAGAATATTCATCTTTTGCCTTAAACAATGCCTGGTAATTGATACTATCTACACTGTTAAAAAATATCCTTAAAATAAAAGAAGTTCCTGCAGCAGAGTCTCGGGAACACCTGTAATCTTACCAGATTGCGTAATCTTACAGGAAATATATGGTGTATGGAACCCTACAAATTTCCTTTACGAAAACACCCTTTTCCCCTTTTTAAACATACCTGTTCTGTTATATTGCAAAAAAATCCTGGTTTATGAATTTAAAGAATGATTCTGTTATTGCTTTCTGCAAAATCCTCTTTTTTCTGCAAAATCATGGTTTTTTTTAACAGTGTACCCTGACATATGGGACTTTTTGTTGTTGTACCCCCCACCCTTACAGAAAAAGACCAAACTTACAACCAGACAAGGCCAAGCCGAGAAATAGTCCCATCTTGGCGATAAAAAATAACAAGGATGATAATTTAATAGGGCTAGATTCAATATATAGTGCTAGAACAGCGTTCAAATACACCATCATATCATAAAGCTTACTTAATAATAATAAATAATAATCCGCTTTTATATGGCGCTTAATACATCGGAAAGACGTGTCTAAGCGCTTTACAGATATATCATTACCCCGGTCATCTCATATATATTTTGCATAAATTGGCATAAGTAATTTTCTACTCAAAATTTTAAAATTCTGTGTACAAGCTCTACCAGATGGAAGAAATAAACCAAAACCGGTCAACAAAAAAAAAAGAAGCTTTTTATGTGAATCTTAAATTAAAATACGCATGTATTTATATATATTAGCATTAAAAAATTCTAATCAAAATTTCAAAATTCTGTGTAAAAGTTTGATAATTTTATGCAGCTCTACAAGAAGGAAGAAAAAAAATCAAAATTGGTCAACAAAATAAGAAGAGGCATTTTCTGTTATTTGTTAACAAATTTCACATAACTTAGCATAAATAATTTTCTACTCAAAATGTCAAAATTCTGGTGAACCTCATGAAGCTCACCATGGAAGAAAAAAAATCAAATCGGTCAACAAATAAAGAAGAAGCATTTAAGGTTAATTTTGAAAAGTATGCAGAAATTAATTTCGCATAAATTAGCATAAAAAAAAATTCTTAATCAAAATTTTGAAATTCTGTGTAGAAGTTTGGCGAACCTTTGAAGCTGTACCAGATCGAAGCAAAAAAAAATCAAATCGGTCAACAGAAGAAACAAAATGCTCGTTGTTGATTGGTTGAAAATCAAGTTGCGCATGATTTTTACAGTTGCGTTTGATTGCAACTCTTTCTGCAACGGGCCGAAGAAGAAGAGTGTCCTACAAGCTGATCAGTTTAAGCAGGAATGAACACGAAGACCGATATGATCATTATACTTAAACCTTTTATTGGAGTATCTTATCTAAATCTGAGTAATATGAAAGATAGAGTGCCAAAATCTAGAATAATACATTTTCACCTGTTCCTTCTTGACGCTTATTTCTCTGGCACTGTCATAACTGGGGGCTGAAGGGGGCAGTTTCAATTCTGGTTGGAATCATTTTGTCTTCGAAGAGGCGAAAACGACTTTCGGAGATAACGAAAAAAAATGTTATTTTCTGATCCAACAAAAAATGGATTCGAGGTTTGCGCGTCTCACCCTCTCTTCCCTTTCCTCCTCTGTCTGACTTTCTCCCATTCTTTCTTTTAATTTCTTTCTTTTTATCTTTCTCTTTCGAAGATGCACTTCCTATGTAATACATTCACACTCAATCACTGCTTTCCGTGTCTTTGTATCGATCTCTTTTCCTTATCTTCTGTCATGTCTGTGATTGTGCATTTATTAATTTATCATTATCAATATCCCCCTTCTCTAGCTTATCCGCTGCTCGTCTCTGTAGCTCTAGGTACAAGTACTTATTTTTTTTCAATTCTACACTCTTACTCTTATTTCCCCCAATGGTTCGGTCTCCCCCCTTATTTTGCTTTACCCCTTCCCTACCTTTTTCTTATTTCCATTCTCTTTCTTTCTCTCTCGTTTTCAATTTCCATTTCATCTGCGTGATTAGAGGAAAACCTGGACTGCTCCCGCTGAAAGTTTCTCATCATCACCCCGGATCCGTCTAAATATAGCCCTATTCGGACATCCGACGAGTAATGCGAGATTGTCACGGGGCGTAACTCTTTGGGGCAGGGGAGCTCATCTAGATATGGGCTACCCTAGATCAGCCCCTTCTTCGTTTCCTTCATAAAAAAGGCACGAATATACATCAAGGAATTATATAAGTTACTCTGAGATCGACTGTCATGGTCATATGTGTTTTCTTTTGGAGTAAAAATACAGCCTTTTTAAGTAATCATTTTGTACATTTATTTTTCTTTTTTTATTTGTGAATTTAAGAAAAAAATGAATGTTTGATCGTACCCTTTTTACTCACCGGTTTTTATACGATTACTAGTAATGTAACTTTTTTTCTCTTGCATGCCTTTGGTAGGAAAATCGTCTATTTGCAGTTTCAAGAGGCATTTGCTCCTAAAATTGCAAACAAGATACATTCATTGCCTGAAAGATTATCATTACTTTTCTGACAAAACAAAAAAGAATGAGAGGGAAAAGAGTAGAATCTTTTAGAGGGTTGAAGAGGAAATGGGGAAAAATATAGCACGGATCTTGTGAAAGTACTGATATAAGGAATAGAGACGCAACGCGACGAGGGAAAACAGATAACGCGGATGTGATAACTGTTTACTTCTTCTATTTAATTTTTCTAAAATCGCAACGATCCCATGATTTGCTCCTTCCCTTTTTAATATCACCGTCTTCGCTTATGCTGGGAGCAGAACCAACACGATACGATCAAAATCTGTTTTTACCACACTGAGCCCCCGAGAAAGTGCTTCGCCCCGAACCTTCTAATATGACACATGCTGCGTCCTCCTGCTCGAATTGAAATAATTTCCGAATCTTGTACATTGTTTCAAGATAGGGCCTTTGACTTCCGAAGAGCATGGCATGCACGGAGAGATGAGGAAAGGGCAAGATGGGGGTGGGTTCGATGGGGGGGGGGGGGACATCCCGATAGACCGCGGGTCCGATAGTCCTCGGGTCCGATAGACCGCGGGTCCGATAGTCCTCGGGTCCGATAGTCCTCGGGTCCGATAGACCGCGGGTCCGATAGACCGCGGGTCCGATAGACCGCGGGTCCGATAGACCGCGGGTCCGATAGTCCGCAGTGCTTGTACAATTATGATCAGATATATCAAATGCCATCAAGAGGTCCAAAGGTAAAATGATACGAGACCATGGGGTTCTATCAGGTGCGGATCCATGGGGGGCGAGGGGGAACTGCCTCACCCCCCCCCCCGCTCAAAAAAAGAGGGGGAGAGGGGAAAAGGAGAGAATAAAAAGAGAGAGGAAGATGGGAAAAGAAGATAATAGAAAAGAGAGTAAGAGGGGGAAAGGAAAGACAAAGAAAAAGGGAGAAGAACAGTGGGAGGGAGAGAAAAAAGAGAGGAGGGAAAAGGAAGAGAAGAAAAGAAAGCTAGGAGAAAGGAAAAGGAGGAAAAAGAAGAAGAAAAAAAGAGGAAGGAAGAGAAGAATATTTAAATAGAGAGGAAGATGGGAAGAAAAATAAGAAAAAGGAGAGATAGAGGAAGAGGGAAAAAGAAGAGAATAAATAGAGAGAGAGCGGAAGGGGGAGGGAGAGAAGAAAAAAAAAAGAAAAAAGGGGAAAGGAAAGAAAAAGAAAGAGGGATAATGGAGGAAAGAGAAAAAAAGAGGTAGAGGGAAAAGAAAGAAAAGAAAAGAAAGGAAAAGAATAAGAAAAATAGGAAGAGAATAATATTAAAAAGAGAGAAAGATGGGAAGAAAGATAAGAAAAAGAGAGATGGAAATGAATGTCGAATGTCCCATTGGGGGATTTGAAATCTCATCTTTTTAGGTTGGAATATCAAAAATAAAAAATTCTCAGTTTAATCGTTAAAATATGTATCGTCTTAATGACTAACATTTCGACCAGTCGATAATATTTAACATTTCTGCTCGCGCTTCGCGCTCGTGGTAATTATCTAGTTACATACGCGTCCTGTTCAGGTTCACAAACATTGCCCAGAATGTTAAATTTTCAGGACAATATACATGAAATTTAATTTTTAGCTTGCATATGGCTTATGAGATTATAGCACATTTATGTTGCTTATAAAGTAAATCTAGAAAATGACTGTTAGGACATGGGCGTTTGCCCCCCCCCCAACAAAAAAAAAAAGAGAGAATCAAGGCTAAAAAAAAATAGAGAGAAAAGGAAAATGATTATAGGATGAAATATACTGCTATTTTCCAAATATTATGTCAAAATCTATCACAACCTTGTATTTTTGTAATAAAAGTGTCAACATATTTGCTTGCCCGCTTCGCTCACTGCCAACTTCTTATTAATTTTATGCAATACGCCATATCGAGCCCCCTCGAAATTGTTGGCTCATTACGGCACTTGGACAAATCAACTTTGAGCGGCTGATCGGGGAAAATATGGGTGAAAAAATGGCCCCTCCCCCTATTGGCGGAAGCTGGGTCCGCCCCTGACTTAGGCTTTCAGGATAAAATACAGGAAAATTCTATTTAAAAAAATCAGATCGCGCTTCGCGTTCTCATTATTTATTTAGGCCTTGTGAGATACCTCAATGTGTTTTTCAAGAATAAAATCTCAGATTTTCTTCAACGTCTACCCCCCCATTTCATTTATTTTTTTATCTTGGTGCCCTCGGCCCTCCCTTCTGCACCCATGCTGAATAAATACGCCACTGATGAGGATAATTAGTCGAGATTGCATATTTCCTAGAGGTTATCATTAATAATATTGAAGGGTATACTAAAACAACAGTACAGAAACTACAGCTCCCGTTCACAATATTCTAGTAGGGCCTACTCTGATGAGAAGTTAAACCAAATTGAAACCACCCCAAATCACTCGTGCTTCGCGCTCCCATTGATATTACATCATGGGCGGAAATCCCAGGGGGGACAGGGGGGACGTGTCCCACCTACTCAAAATAGTAGGGGGGACACAATATCAAATGTCCCCCTACTATTTTGGTCTTTGATAATCATAGAAATACATCGTTCTAAATCGAAATAAAACATGTATTTTGGGACAAGATGACCTTACTTTGGCGATGATAACCTTTTTTTGCTTGTCATATTTTCCCGCCCCTTGTCCCCATAGGCGGATCCAGGGGGCCGAGCTCCCCCCCCCCCCCTCTTGGCGGAGCAAAAATATATTAAAAAAAAGGAAAGAAAGAAGGAAAAAAGAAGGAAGAGAGGAGAAAAGGAAGAGAAGGACGACGAAGGCATGAAATAAGATGAGGGGAAGACTTGGAAAATAAAAAGAATCTTTCGTGCAACTATATAGAACTTTCGCTCGCGCTTCGCGCTCACATTGCCTATTAGGTGATTTACATATCTTGTTCAATATGGTTTACATATCTTGTTCAATATGGAGTTCGAATATCAAGTTTGGTAGTCAATATACAACACATATTTCACCTCGGAAATCGAACTTTCATTATGTTGTGTAATTTACAAATTGGTTTTTAAAAAGTGCACTGTAAAAGTGTCAATTTTATGGTTTGAATGTTAACATTTGCTGCTTGCGCTACGCGCTCGCAAATTTTGATTTATCAGGTACCTATATTTTCGTGTATTCCATAAAGTTTTCAAAATATCCCTTTTCTGGTCTGATTGTTAAGGCGCATTAGCTAGAGCGCTGCACGCTCGCATTTTGATTGGCGAGTTATATAAATGTTTCAATATTGTTTACACAACAAACTACTTAAAATCCCCTTTTCATGACAGTTTATCAAAAATTATAGCTCGCGACTTGCGCTCGCATTAATGGTTAGAAATATATAAACTGATGCATCCTATTCATAATCACAAAAGTGAAATGTTTTATGCCATGATATCATCAGATTTCGCGCCCTCATAGGCATTAATAAATATGATATAAATTTAATAATTAAATTGTCCCTTTGTTTCATCTCACGCTTAGCAAGATGAATAGGAAGATAGTCATCATTTTCATATGATGGCATGTCGTAAGGATGTCCCGGTCGCGCGTTTCCGTTTTACACCCTGGCGAAGGCATTTTCCGGAAAAGTAGCCAAAAAGCGACTAGTGAAGAGTCTACACACGTTGCTGGTTGCATGCAGCGTGCGACACAGGCGAGTCCGCCACGGTTACTGATCAGGGCCCCGTTGCAGAAAGAGTTGCAATCAAACGCAACTCTAAAAATCATGCGCAACTTGATATTCAACCAATCAACAGCGCGCATTTGGGACTTGCGATTGATTTTTTGACTTGCGTTTAAACGCAACTCTTTCTGCAACGGGCCCCTGAGCACAGAGTTCCTCGGCACTTTCATGTACAGAGAAAGCGGCAGTCAGGAGTGAAATCCGAACATGCTTTTGCAGTTGCGTTGTTTATGATAGTTTTTTTTTCTAAAAATAAATTATTAACTAAATGAATAGAATGACAGACAAAATCAAAATAAACAGATACTTATAATGGAAAGACAAATTGAAGTTTGATGGATTGATACACTTAGAAGCTGCCGAAAGATTGATATAGAAGACTGATAAATAGATAGAGACAACGGATAGACAGATAGATAGATAGATAGATAGAAAGAAATAGAGAGAGGGAGAGAGAGAGAGAGGTGGATAGATAGATAGAAAGAGGGAGAGATGGATGGATAGATAGATAAATAGAGAGAGGGGGAGAGACAGAGAGGTTGATATATAGAGGGAGAGGGGGAGAGAGAGAAAGAGAGAGAGAAGGATAGATAGAGAGAGAGAGAGAGATGTTCGGTAGATAGAAATATGGACGGACAAAGAGAAAGAGAGACTAAGACAGACAGATGCTAGAGAGGGAGAGAGATAGAGAATTTGAGAGACAGATAGATGTTAGATAGATAGAAAGATAAAGAGGGAGAGAGACAAAGAATATTAACAAATTAACAGATAGATAAGTTAAAAATATAGATAGATAAATAGATAGAGAGAATAAGAGAAAGACAGACAGATGGATAGATAGATAGAGATATTAAATAGATAATTAAAGAATATGAGAGAGATAGAGGAGATTATCAACAAATTAACAGATAGATAGATACTCTATTTAAAAATAGATAAATAGATAGAGAGAAATAGAGAAAGACAGACAGATGGATAGATAGATGGATAGAGAGATAGAGAATTTGAGATAGATAGATGTTAGATAAAGAATGAGAGAGACAGAGAAGATTATTAGATAGATACTGCAGTTACATAGATAGATAGAGATAGAATTTGAGAGATAGATATATAGACAGATAGAGAGAAATAGACAGACATCAGCAAATCGGTAAGGCAAATGATCAAGGCAAACATTCGTATTGAACCTGGAAAGTATAAGCTCAGCTCTCAGCTCCCTCAGCTGCATTTGCACGGTATGTGCTGCGGATAACTTCGGTGCGGACTTTAATCGCGCGCCCAGCTGATAATGTAAACAAACGTAGACGTAGACTCTTCACTAGTCGCTTTTTGGCTACTTTTCCGGAAAATGCCTTCGCCAGGGTGTAAAACGGAAACGCGCGTCCCGCGCCTATGTCAAAACTCAAAGTAATAATAATATCAGCTCTTTTTTAAGTGCAATCCATATCCACCTTACAATTTTTCTACAAATTGCTAGAAATATAAAGCTGAAATTGATTCTTTTTTTTCAGATCGGACTATCAAAGTTTCATGATTTTCATGATTAAAGTTGTATTTAGAATGCCTAGATTCTAAGTCTAAATATGAAACACGCTCGCGCATGTTTATTCAGATACCCAACTTGTATTTAAATCATCCAGTTTCAGATCACAATATCAAAACTTTTCTGCTCGCATTTTGTGCTCGCATTATTAATGTAGGAAGACCCCATATTACTCATCCTTTTGATGATTTACAAAACATTAACAGAGTGGCCCACTTTTAGGTCTAAATCTCGATTTTTTTTTCTGCTCGCGCTTCGCGCTCGCATCAATCGTTAAATTACATAGCTATCCTGTTCATGATTACAAAAACTGATTGAAATTTTCCATTCTTTCTTTAAAAAAGTTCAAAAATGTTCAGCTCGCGCTTCGCGCTCGCATTTTTTGATTGTTGAAATATGTGACGCCTTCATGGCTAACTGCAAGCAGTCCTTAACAGGTACCAGTTTAACACGTATAATTTTTTTTGCTCGCGCTTTGCGCTCGCATTATTAATACTCATATTTTTTAGGATTTACAAATTATGAATAGAGTGTCTCGTTCAGTAAATATTATAGGACTAAATCTAGAAATTTGTTTACTCATATACCTATTCTGCTTCAGTTAAAAAAAAGTGCTTAGAATTTCCTTTCTTTGGGTGAAAATTTCAAAAAGATTCAGCTCGCGCTTCGCGCTCGCATTATTTGATTGTTAAATGCTACTTTAACATGTATCTTTTTCATCAGTTCATTTCCCCTCGCGCTTTGCGTTCGTAGTAATTATTAAGTTGCATACATGTCTTTTTCAGGATAACAAACATTGCCCAGAATCAGTTCAAATTTTAGGAAAAAATACATAAAATTTCCCCAAAAATTAGCTCGCGCTTCGCGCTCGCATCATATAAATGAGGATTATGATATTATGTATTAATTTATAAGAATAAAGCCAAGAAGTGACTAATGAGGACTAGCCCTTCAAAGAAACAAACAAAAATTATCTTCGAGCTGCCGATCGGAGAAAATATGGCTGAAACAAAATTCCGACCACCCCCCCCCACTATTGGCGAAGGCTGGAACCGCCCCTGTGTCCTCCCTACCTTTTGGTATTTATGTATTCATGGATTTTTTTTTCAAGAACACATTAAAAAGTGGTCTTTATTTTTTTGTGATTATAAGATAATTTAAGTTAGCCTGGCAGGGAGGGAGTGGGCGCCATTTTCGAAAAGTACACATGGGCGCCAAACATCAGGTCAAATTTGCTCCCCCTCCCTCCCCTTGAAATCCTGAAATCCCAATTAGGGCAATCACCCCCTGACAACTACTTCAAGGAAAATATTATCCCCATATTTTTTACCGCCGGGGACTGTTAACCCCCCCCCGGAAATTTACTCTCCAGACAATTACCCCAGATAATTATGAAAATAATAATTTTGAAAATGAATTAACTCCGAGGCTCCGTATGGCGTCTAGAGGGCATATTTCCGGGGGGGGGGGGTAACAGTCCCCGACGATAAAAATATGGAGATAATATTTTCCTTGAAGTAGATGTCAGGGGGCGATTGTCCTGTGGGTCATCGTTATAGAACCCCATGGACTCGTATCAATGGCCTTTTGACCTCTTGATGACATGGATTTCACTATATTGCCCTGATCATAATTTTACACACACCGCGGACTATCGGACCCGCGGTCTATCGGGCCCGCGGTCTATCGGACCCGCGGTCTATCGGACCCGCGGTCTAACGGACCCGCGGTCTATCGGACCCGCGGTCTATCGGGCTGTAACCGGGGGGGGGGGGGGGGGGCTAGTGCTGCAGCAACAAGCTCCCATAAGTATAATGTTTATCACTATGAAGTCGACAACAACCTTTATACATTGATGGATTTTGGTTTTATATGTACTAGTCTTATATGTGAATACCCACTTGTTGATCAACGTTTCAGTAAGGGTCTGTGCAAGCAGACTAGTTTGAGGTAAATTCCGAAAACCGCTAGTGAGTTTAGATGGGAGTTGAGGGGCACTGGAATGTAAATGGGTGAAATGTGATATAAATTTTGTGAATATTTTAACAAAATATGTCATGAAATTAGATATTCATTTAAAGGGACAAAAGTCTCGCTCGCTCGTTTTACTCGTTCGCAACTTTTCTTTTGTGTTTATTTCATTTGTACCTCTGCTCATACCAAGAGATAACCAAATCAAGACATTCATTCATCTTTAAGAAGGAAATTTAAAAGGAACCCCCTTACTTAGATCGCGAATCATTTTTCATCACTGTGTTGTGCCTAGTAAATGTTTTTCTTTTGTGAAAAATATTCAAAGTTCAAAGTTGTCATGATATTATTTTCATATCCGATTTTGGTGAAATTTTCAGTGTGATGCTGGTTTGAATTTCTTTTCTTATCAAAATAATGTTGTTATTGGGGTGGACGTTAATCACAGAAACATGGTTCAGCAACATTAATGTGCATTAATTATAAACTATTCAATGAGAGAAGTGAATATACCAGCTTTTCTGATTTTATTGTCTGGTGCAACGCGTCATAATAGTTTAAGGTCAACATTAGGCCTATATATCTAATTCATTGCCAGAACGTATTCGCACTTTACCAAATCTAAAGCTATTTTAATCTTGAATTGAAAAAGTCCTGAAATCTTGATTATATTTTTTTCGCCAAACTTTTTTTAATTATATTTTTGTTACAATTGTGTTTTTGTTTTCTGTTTTGATTTTGTTTCCGTTTTGTTTCATCCTCCGTCTTTGGTTTTGTATATAGGTATTTGCTTTACTTATTTTACTTTTTATGATTTGTTATTCTTTATATTGTTTGTATATTGCACGGCCTCTCTGAAAACCTGCCATTGGCTGATCGAGGGCTTTTACCGTGTTTAAATAAAATAAATCACATCAAATCAATCAAATATACACACACCAACATCCAGAGTTTGAGGAGTTGAAATCCCTTTACTGGTCAGATTCATCGACTCGAGAAAACCACTTTCTTATCCAGCTGTGCCGTTAGTCATAATCACAATTATAAAGTCACGATGAATAATATAATATTGGTCTTTATATCGAATATGCGTCATATTCCCCAAAGAAAATTTAGGTCAAGGGTGTCAATACCTGCCCAGTCTGGCTAATATCTAGATCATATCTATAGGCTTTGTCAGGTTATATTTTGATTGGTCAAACTAGTAGGCATAATGACAGTCGTTATTACATTAATCCCTTCGACCAGTAACTGCAATAATGAATTATATAGCCACTAATCATGCTAATATCAAATTAAACACGAAATATTCCTAAAATAGGTGATTGGTAGAAGAAATACAATGTAAAACAGAAATGCCGTTTTATTATTTCGCTCGAGATTTTACAATTATTGGCTTTCCGATTTTGTACATAAACCCACTGGCGGATCGGGGGGGGCTTTTGAGAAGGGCAATCAATTTTCTGTTAAAAGCTTTTTTGTGGGGGGGGGCTTGTCATTTTTTTTTCGTAAACAGAATGACCTTAACTTTAAGGTGAAAACAATTCTTTTTTATACCCCCTTGGAGAAAAATCCCGGATCCGCCCCTGCAAAAACCAACAGCACTGATGTGGGAAAACATATTCAAGCGCGTCTTTATCCAATAAACCAGGGCCAATTCCTACTGGAACTAGTGTGTTCACAGTGTTGAACATAATGTGTTGTTGAATTTGAGCACTTTGGCAGTGTGTACCAGTGTCGCATATAAGATATCTGACCATGTGAACACGCTTTCAACAGTCACACTGCAGAGGTGTCCACAATGCAAAAATAATTCACACTGTTAAATATGAGCGTTTTAACAACGTGGGTCACATTTTCACAATGTAGACACATTGTGTGAAACTGTTATCTGTAGCAGGATTAATACATGAAATTAAAATCGTCAATAATCCATAATCAAACTCAACCATCAAACCAAGTCTGTGATGTATTCAATAATTACGGTCCACTCACCCATATCTCGAAAATAAGACTGACTGCAGGACTTGACCCGTAACTGAGCATGCCGCAATGAAGTGCCTCCTTCCCTAACTACGAGTCCATAGCTACAGGCCCATCGTATGTGTTTTAACCCATCATCGAGGAATGGAAGGATAGGTGGAAAGAAAGAACGTCTTTCTCGCACTACATTTCCAGCAAGAATGACGTTCTACCTATCAAAATTGTATTCGTGAGAAATTTACCGCTTCTGACCTCTATCTTTTGTTACAAAGTTATGCGCGCAGACTTCGGTGAATGTCAATTGCGCGGTAACCTTTGTCATGAGAACGTGATGTTATCATTGACAGCTGCGGCATGTCGATGAATGAACTTCATTAGAGAGTGTTCGCATCAGGACGCAGAATGAAAAAAATCGTTAAAAATTCCGGTCAAAATGATAATGAATAACTGGGAGATCTTTGCCAGAACCGGAACAGCAGTTCCATGCTTAATGAAGTTTCGGAGCTGACGAAAATTGCAAATCATTATGTCGTTTAGGTGACTTCTTTGCATTGTTCTCTGTCATAATATACGAGCATTGACAATACATTTCTATTGTTATTTAATCATCGAATCGTCGCTGGGTGGAAAACTCCCTACACTTTATTTTCAAGACGCGACACTTTGGTGAAGCATTTATGCTCTGTCACATTTCCCCTAAGGTGGCTGTACGGCGAGTCGAAAACACGCCGTTTGATTTTATTCAAACCACCCATATGTCAGTGGCAGCTACGAACAAAACCCGCTAGAATGGCTGTTTTCCACCCGTCTTACGGCGGCCGTTGGGGGAATGTGACTGCGGCAAGACGGACAGCATTGGCCTACTGCACTTTGACTGTGGGATGGGGGAGGTTCCATTTTCAATATCGATAAAGAATTGTCATAAAAGTCAAGGATATTTGTTATGCGTGTTTATATATTGCTGTTTTCTAAAATAATGTCTCCCACTTCTGATCCTATACAGCTCTGACTAATGGTGACACTTTTAACGCTTTATCATGATGACAAAGGTGTCACAGTTCCTCCTTAAAATGCTTATCAAAAGACCAAGGTGGTGTCACACCTTGGCGTTTTAGACAGCGTATGCCCGACGTATCAAAATTTCTCTAAAACGTCGGCATACGCTGAACTTTGATATTTTTTTTCAACTCTGGGCGTATACTTAGCGTATTCATAACGAGTTGGACGTATACATAACGTATTAGTAACTTATATCGAACGCTTCGTTAACTTATAAGTAACGTATTCCAACGAATGCTTAGCGTTTTGCTGGCGTACACAACTTATGCCCTAAGATAGCCTAACTTACGCATAGCGCGCGGCAGCGTATCGCTGACGAACACGTGTCGTAGCATATAAAAAGGCTGCCGCTCGACTATTCAAATCATAACCGCACGATACATCACCGTATCAACACCACCGCCATGCCGAAGAAAACTCCTGTGAACCCCACCTTTATATACCAATTCCTATAAACGTTGTCAATACGCCATTATACGGTAGCTGTAAGTTATAAACACGTTCAGTAAGTTTTGTGGTCGTCCGGAGCACGTCTTCATACGTCAATATACGTTGGAGTTAAGTTACACATACGTTCAAAGCACGTTACTCATTGGTTAGAAGTAAGTTTTAGGGTACGCTGGACATTATCTCGACGTACATCGACTTATGAGTAACTTACGAGTAACGTGTGTCAACGTGTATCAACGATCGCGTAACTTGCCTACAACTTATGGCCCGCGTATGCGGGACGTATGAGCCATACGCCGGCATACGTCGAAAAATTTTGAGCTTGCACAAAATTTTCGACGACCTCGCCGTATGACTACGTATACCAGCGTGTTTTAGCGTACTCTTAACGTGTACAAAACTTACCCGTAACGTATTCGACGTACGCCAGCGTATTCGCCAAATTCCTCATACGTCGGGCATACGCTGTCTAAAACGCCAAGGTGTGACAGCGCCTTAAGTTTCCATCACTCTGGGCCCCTTAGCGACAAATATTTTTGAAAAATAGTTTTGATTGGTTCCTGCCTGTGTTTTGAGCAAAATCCACATGTAACAATGGTTCTGACTGGTCATTTTGTCAGTCAGCGATTGAATGCGAACTATTGAAAACCCTTACAATGTTGTTGGCAGGACACCAATTTCTGGCCTTCAAAGATTTAAAGCAAAGGCACATATATTTTTGTTTGTATCTTTCTGTGATTCATAAATCGAATAAATTAGATTACCGGCCAGTTGGTCTGTTCTATAGTCCATGTGCTCTTCTCTCATCTTATTGAGATAAGGTGAACCAACAAATGTCCCTTTTATTTTCGACTATTGTTCACAAACTCCAACTTCATGAATACGATGCACAACAAAAGCTGTAATTAATGACATCCACAGTCTTTCACGAGTTGGAAAGTTACTTATTAGTAGTAGACATTCAAATATAGGCCCTTATTAACGAAATAATACATTGTGTTAATAAAGGACCCCTGTTTACTGATTATTCTTGATTAGGCAGTTATTTTTCACAGGTATTAGAATTCATATATTAACATATTCACATAATACTAACATAGTGGTTTGATATTTTGTTGGCCAAATACATTTCTTTACAACCTTCCGTCACAATTTTCATTTGAAAGGCCTTTTTTGGGGGGGGGGTCCATGACATTTGCTCTGGCGACAATCGCTCCGAGGAAAAATGTGTACATTAAGCGAAACATAAAACCTAACCTCCAAAACTTATTAAACCCTAATCCTAATCTTTACATTATTCTGAACCAAAATCTCTACACTCCTAACTCCATTCCTATGCCTTCTTAGATATTAAGACCGGAGTATTTGTCGTAGGAGCAAATGTCGTGTCACCGGTTTTTTTTTTATTCCTCTCCTCAAACATCATTAACCATCGAGGGTATATGATGGGGCATTAAGCTACCGCCACACCAGTGAATATACTCTTGGACCGACCGATAGCATGCTATTCGTAATAACGATATGGTTTTTGATCGGACTGGAGTCGGTTTCCTCGGTAGGACTGAAGTACTATGAGGACTTTTGCTCCGAGACTCACGACGCATTCGAGAACACAGTAAATGTTTTGAAAAATACCCGTCAAATAACAAAGTACAGCTGGAGCCTGTTGCATAAAACTTTTTACCTGAGAAAACTCTGGTAAAAACTGAAAACTAAGGTTAGTCTGATTTCTGCCATTGACTTTAACACAGGGCAAAAACTCCGGTAAAAACAACCTGAGTTTTCTCAGGTAAAAAGTTTTATGCAATGGGCCCCTTGGGTGTCTTTGTCGAAAATTGGTGACCCGGGTCAGCAGTTTCGTCTCAGTTTCAGAGCTGACGGAAAATTGCCAATATGTCGTTTGCACAGTGAATCGAGGAATAAAATACCGTTTTGTTTCACCAATTTTCGACAAAGACTTCTTGGTTGTTCTTTGTCATGTAGAGTATTTGACAATACATTTTATATTATCTTGAATCCGTTATGCGTTGTGGAGAAAAAAACTATTACTAAACTATACTTGGCAACACACTCCCACCTGCCGTGTTTGACATTCTAGTCACACTTGCGTAATTCTGAGTCACAACATTGCTACCATATATATACAACGAGTAAAGATTGAGTTCACCGAAAGGTGAGAACTGATTCCGATAATTTAGGAGTATACTCTCTTTAAAGCCAAAGTTCATTGGAAAAAAGTTTGTTGTAAAAAATATCAGAATATATATCTATATATATATATTTAGTTATTTAATATGGATGAAGGTATGAGGAAAATCCATCTAAGATTAAGAAAATTATCAGAATTTATTTTTTATCTGTGACGTCATTATAATACGAGCGGCTACCGACGTAATATCTTATAAATTACCCCCCCCCCCCCATTTCATTTTTATTGCATAATTATTAACGAAATTTTATTCATTTTTATTTCAGGAGCGAGTGTGAAATAATTTGTTTGTTAATATACTGAACAAACAAACTTTTTTTTAAAGAAAATGATTGATCTTTTCCTGTAGGACTATGGGCTTTAGCTGCTCGCATATGATGTCACAAAAAAATAATTGAATATCTCATGGCTTTTCCTTAATCCTTTATCAATATTTTTCATTATTTTTACTGCTGTTTTTTGATAGACTTTTTCCCTGGGTGAGCTTTCCTTTTAAAACAAGAAGGATATTTTTTTTAAGTGCTAAGCGTCGAAACAAATCATGCATTTGATTTCTGATGGTTCCCATGGCGAATGAGAATAGTGTATAGGTTTCACGGTACACCATGTATCTTTCTTTCAAGTGTTGGTCCTGAAAAGGACCACCCAAAGTTTTGAAGAATTTTTCAGCGTTAAGGTTGTTTCGTAGTTATTTTTTTTAAATTGAAATCAACTTTTTGTTGGGATGGAATTCTTTTTAAGTACTGTATGCGGCGTCAGCAAGAAGGCTTATGCGTCACAAGAAATACACTATTTTCATATCTGTCATCAGTGTATTGAGGTAGAACTTTCCAGATGGTTACTGTAAGTAATAATGAGTAAAGTGTACTCGATTAATTGACCTTAAAAATTGGTGTATTGTTCTCCTTTTTTCCAAGATATATTGCAAGATACGAAAACAGAGAATATTGAGATACGACACGTGGCATATCGGCATAAATGAGACATCACGTGTTTTAGCGAAATTGCATATGGTATTGACATATTCAAAGAAAATCTACATAACTAACTAAAAGAGTTAATCTGTGCTTCGACAGCAAGAAAAGGAGAAACGATTTTTCTTCGCATGGATACAGTACATTTGGAAATTTGAAGAATTTTTTTATTTTTAAAGCTGACAAGTGACACAGCTAAAACCGGAAGCTTTTCCAGTATAGAAATTGGGGGCGGCATGAAGGTATTTATAGGCGTTGTTGCACTGTAAAAACGGTGGTGTTAAAACTGACACCAATTGGTGTTAATAGAGGACCACGCCCTGAGGTGTTAAAATTACACCCTAAAGATTGAACATAATACCAAAGGGTGTAAATGTAACAACCAAAGGTGTTGTAATAACACCCATAGGTGTAAAACTAACACCACCAATTTAACACCGGTGTAAAATAACTGGTGTGGTCCTCTATGTACACCGGTTAACACCACAGTTTTCGCTGTGTGTGAGGCTAACCGAAGTAGGACACTTACGTTATGTAACATAAATCAAAAGAAACAGACAAACATCAAACACATTTAGACTTGACTATATTTTGTCTCTTCCTCCTTTAAGATTAACGCACAATGTCCCAATTTCAGATCATACTCGATATAAATGAAAATGCAATGACACACGACGGCGTCGATAAACTGGGCGTGCGATAAGCTAACGTGACACTTTCTTTGTTGGAATTTCAGCTATGAAAAAAATCGCTTTGTGCTCCATGCAAGTACAATAGCAGTTAAATTATTAATCTTTATGAATACCAGATGACATGGGTAATGCTGCGATCAGAGAGGAATTAGCAGGGATATCGGCAAGCACTGACGAAGCTGATTCATCAGATTTTCATGTTACCATATTTTCCGATATAGAAGGAATGCGTACAATCGGTGTGTTTTACGTTTGTGTAATTTTCCAAACAATTGTTTTAAATTTCTATGTAACCTTTTCTCGCATAGCATTTGGTGTTGCCACAGGCCTATAGACCATCCTTTTGATTCTCCAGTTAAGACTAAAATAACGCAGATATACTGTATCCGATTATTATCTAGGAATGATGATGAAATGTTACAATTTTCATTTGAATACTATATTAAAATCCGTCAAAACAGAAAGAAATAAGTAAAACGGAGTCACTGTTTTTGGTTTCTTTATATCCTTTTAAAGAGAATTTCCCCATATGTGCCACATTCCCTCCCGTCAATTATCTTGGCTCATAAGTGGTAACAGCAGCTGAAACAGTAATGGCAGTGATTATAGTGTAAAGTAATTGTTTATTTTCTGCAAATTGATATCATTGGAACCTAAGAGCAGTAAATATACGTAACATAGTTTAGATTAGAATCACAGGCAAACTAATATACCATTTTTTTAAAGGTCAAGTCCACCTCAGAAAAATGTTGATTTGAATTAATAGAGAAAAATCAGACAAGCACAATGCTGAAGATTTCATCAAAATTGGATGTAAAATAAGAAAGTTATGACACTTCAAAGTTTTGCTTATTTCTAACAAAATAGTTATATGAACGAGCCAGTTACATCCAAATGAGAGAGTTGATGATGTCACTCACTCACTATTTCTTTTGTTTTGTATTGTTTGAATTGTACAATATTTGACTTTTTACGAATTTGACGAATAGGACCAGCTTGCCTGAAGCACAAAATGTTAGAATAATGGAATTCCACGTGTTCAGGGAGGAATGAAACTTCATTTCACATGACAATGACGAGAAAATCAAAATATTTCATATTTAAAAAAAAAAAAAAAATAGTGAGTGAATGGCATCATCGACTCTCTTATTTGGATGTAGCTGGCTCGTTCATATAACTTTTTTTGTGAAATGAAGCGAAACTTTGAAATGTCAAAACTTTCCTATTTTACATCCGATTTTGATGAAATTTTCAGTGTTATGCTTGTTGAATTTTTCTCTTTTTATTCAAATAAAGTTTTTGTTGGGGTGGACGTGTCCTTTAAATAAAAGATGATAATTTTTCAAAATATGAAACATATGTATTATTCTACTCATTAATCTTAACGAAATAACCCCATACAAGTATTCAAAACATCACCATCATTTTTTATAATGGTAATTAATTCACACTTTTAAAAGAAAATTCACACACGGTAAAAAGAAAATCTTAATATATTAGAATTAGTAATCACAACTTGATGTATATCAATTAGGATTTATTTTTGTGATTTTCCTTGATTTTTTTTATGTACACTCAACTTCCCTTCGAATTTTTCTTGACTTTTTTAAAGGTTAAAAATACATTTCAGAAACTTCAAGTGGGGCTAAGTTGCTTAGATTTAGTAAACCTAACTCCATTCAAGCAAATATATTACTTAGTGTACTTAATTTTTCAGTTAAAGCCTTATTTACATAACACATGAATATTCATTAAGAGCAATTGAATGTCACCTTTTTAAAATAAATGTCTTTTTGTTTTATAGTTTCTATATTTGTTCTATGTCAAATGCATTTGTGTTTGAAAATTGATTTGGATTTGGGTGTACAAAAGATATTTTAAATTGTGGTTTAATAAAGGAAAGAGCAACAATTAATAGACACTGATTTGAAAATTTAGATTTTTCTTTATTAGGTTAAGGAAAATACTCTCATCGTTTCATTTGAGAGGATGCATCGATCGCGTATTAATATAAAATTCACCAAAAAATCGAATATTTGGATAAAAGATGTATAAGTTGACATGATCCCATTGAAAGTCGGACGGGTAGTGGCATTTCATGCTTAGAAAGTCCCCCCCCATTTTTTGTATAATTTAAGTGATTGCTTTAATTGAATTAAGTTTAACTTGATTTAATTGAGTGAAATGACTGCAAAGAAAACAAGTATATTTTACTCAAGACTGTCAAAATTTCAAATGCTTGAAAACGTTAGGCAGTTTTGCTAACATAATTCAATTAAGTAAATACCAAGATACTTTTTACAGTGTATGTCGAGTATTTTATTATCGAAAGGCAGAAGAGTGCACTGTCATAATTCATATCCATTCGTCTCGTCCCGAAAGGCTGCCTCTGAAGATATCAAGATACATCAACATCATTTTATCAAAATTACAAATTCCCAATTTTCAAAATATATTTGGATTCAAATGGTCTATCAACCCTATTTTAAGAAAAAGGTGAATCTATTAATATTGATTATTTCGACTTTCTCAGGGCAACATCCAGTTAATGAAGCCCTAAAAATCTTATCTAACCACTTTAAACTAAGTAGCTTCCTCAATTGTAGTCAATGTCGATGATCTCAGGCACGTGCAAAGGAGTTCAGAAGAATGATAGAATTAAAAATGAATCTCATATTACAGCAATGTGACCTGTTTGGATCCACACTGACTTCCTGTTTTTAAGCAATGTTATTGCTGCTTGGTGGATATTTTGACCATTTAATTAACGAATTGTGTATGTTTTTGCCAAAAATGCAAGTTAGATGGCCTAAACATGTTGCCAGTAAATAATATTCGGTAACCCCCTCCCCAATATCCTCCTTTTTAAAAGGATAGTAGTAGTAGTAATAGTAGTATTAATAGTAGTAATAGTAGCAGCAGCAGTAGTAGCAGCATCAGTATAGTAGTAGTAGCAGCATCAGTATAGTAGTAGTAGCAGCAGCAGTCTAGTAATAGTAGTAGTAGCAGCAGCAGTATAGTAGTAGTAGTAGCAGCAGCAGTATAGTAGTAGTAGTAGTAGCAGCAGCAGTATAGTAGTAGTAGTAGCAGCAGCAGTATAGTAGTAGTAGTAGTAGCAGCAGCAGCAGTATAGTAGTAGTAGTAGTAGCAGCAGCAGTATAGTAGTAGTAGTAGTAGCAGCAGCAGTATAGTAGTAGTAGTAGTAGCAGCAGCAGTATAGTAGTAGTAGTAGTAGCAGCAGCAGTATAGTAGTAGTAGTAGCAGCAGCAGTATAGTAGTAGTAGTAGTAGCAGCAGCAGCAGTATAGTAATAGTAGTAATAGTAGCAGCAGCAGTAGTAGCAGCATCAGTATAGTAGTAGTAGCAGCATCAGTATAGTAGTAGTAGCAGCAGCAGTCTAGTAATAGTAGTAGTAGCAGCAGCAGTATAGTAGTAGTAGTAGCAGCAGCAGCAGTATAGTAGTAGTAGCAGCAGCAGTATAGTAGTAGTAGTAGCAGCAGCAGCAGTATAGTAGTAGTAGTAGTAGCAGCAGCAGTATAGTAGTAGTAGTAGTAGCAGCAGCAGCAGTATAGTAGTAGTAGTAGTAGCAGCAGCAGTATAGTAGTAGTAGTAGTAGCAGCAGCAGTATAGTAGTAGTAGTAGTAGTAGCAGCAGCAGTATAGTAGTAGTAGTAGCAGCAGCAGTATAGTAGTAGTAGTAGTAGCAGCAGCAGTATAGTAGTAGTAGTAGCAGCAGCAGCAGTATAGTAGTAGTAGTAGTAGCAGCAGCAGCAGTATAGTAGTAGTAGTAGTAGCAGCAGCAGCAGTATAGTAGTAGTAGTAGTAGCAGCATCAGTATAGTAGTAGTAGCAGCAGCAGTCTAGTAATAGTAGTAGTAGCAGCAGCAGTATAGTAGTAGTAGTAGCAGCAGCAGTATAGTAGTAGTAGTAGTAGCAGCAGCAGTATAGTAGTAGTAGTAGCAGCAGCAGTATAGTAGTAGTAGTAGTAGCAGCAGCAGCAGTATAGTAGTAGTAGTAGTAGCAGCAGCAGTATAGTAGTAGTAGTAGTAGCAGCAGCAGTATAGTAGTAGTAGTAGTAGCAGCAGCAGTATAGTAGTAGTAGTAGTAGCAGCAGCAGTATAGTAGTAGTAGTAGCAGCAGCAGTATAGTAGTAGTAGTAGTAGCAGCAGCAGCAGTATAGTAATAGTAGTAATAGTAGCAGCAGCAGTAGTAGCAGCATCAGTATAGTAGTAGTAGCAGCATCAGTATAGTAGTAGTAGCAGCAGCAGTCTAGTAATAGTAGTAGTAGCAGCAGCAGCAGTATAGTAGTAGTAGTAGCAGCAGCAGCAGTATAGTAGTAGTAGTAGTAGCAGCAGCAGTATAGTAGTAGTAGTAGCAGCAGCAGTATAGTAGTAGTAGTAGTAGCAGCAGCAGTATAGTAGTAGTAGTAGCAGCAGCAGCAGCAGTATAGTAGTAGTAGTAGTAGCAGCAGCAGCAGTATAGTAGTAGTAGTAGTAGCAGCAGCAGTATAGTAGTAGTAGTAGTAGTAGCAGCAGCAGTATAGTAGTAGTAGTAGCAGCAGCAGTATAGTAGTAGTAGTAGTAGCAGCAGCAGTATAGTAGTAGTAGTAGCAGCAGCAGCAGTATAGTAGTAGTAGTAGTAGCAGCAGCAGCAGTATAGTAGTAGTAGTAGTAGCAGCAGCAGCAGTATAGTAGTAGTAGTAGTAGCAGCAGCAGTATAGTAGTAGTAGTAGTAGCAGCAGCAGTATAGTAGTAGTAGTAGTAGCAGCAGCAGTATAGTAGTAGTAGTAGTAGCAGCAGCAGTATAGTAGTAGTAGTAGCAGCAGCAGTATAGTAGTAGTAGTAGTAGCAGCAGCAGTATAGTAGTAGTAGTAGGAGCAGCAGCAGTATAGTAGTAGTAGTAGTAGCAGCAGCAGTATAGTAGTAGTAGTAGTAGCAGCAGCAGTATAGTAGTAGTAGTAGTAGCAGCAGCAGTATAGTAGTAGTAGTAGTAGCAGCAGCAGTATAGTAATAGTAGTAATAGTAGCAGCAGCAGTAGTAGCAGCATCAGTATAGTAGTAGTAGCAGCAGCAGTATAGTAGTAGTGTAGTAGTAGCAGTAGTAGTAGTAATAGTAGTAGTAGCAGCAGCAGTATAGTAGTAGTGTAGTAGTAGCAGTAGTAGTAGTAGTAATAGTAGTAGTAGTAGCAGCAGCAGTATAGTAGTAGTGTAGTAGTAGCAGTAGTAATAGTAGTAGTAGTAGCATCAGTATAGTAGTAGTAGCAGCAGCAGTATAGTAGTAGTAGTAGTAGCAGCAGCAGTATAGTAGTAGTAGTAGTAGCAGCAGCAGTATAGTAGTAGTAGTAGTAGTAGCAGCAGCAGTATAGTAGTAGTAGTAGTAGCAGCAGCAGTATAGTAGTAGTAGTAGTAGCAGCAGCAGTATAGTAGTAGTAGTAGTAGCAGCAGCAGTATAGTAGTAGTAGTAGTAGCAGCAGCAGTATAGTAATAGTAGTAATAGTAGCAGCAGCAGTATAGTAGTAGTAGTAGTAGCAGCAGCAGCAGTATTATAGTAGTAGTAGTAGTAGCAGCAGCAGTATAGTAATAGTAGTAATAGTAGCAGCAGCAGTAGTAGCAGCATCAGTATAGTAGTAGTAGCAGCAGCAGTATAGTAGTAGTGTAGTAGTAGCAGTAGTAGTAGTAATAGTAGTAGTAGCAGCAGCAGTATAGTAGTAGTGTAGTAGTAGCAGTAGTAGTAGTTATAGTAGTAGTAGTAGCAGCAGCAGTATAGTAGTAGTGTAGTAGTAGCAGTAGTAGTAGTAATAGTAGTAGTAGTAGCATCAGTATAGTAGTAGTAGCAGCAGCAGTATAGTAGTAGTAGTAGTAGTAGCAGCAGACAGCTGGCAGCCGTCTGTTTCGAGGAGTTTTTTAACATTTTTTTTAATTTCTCCTCATACACAGACGGCTCGCTATCGTGCAGCCACCATTAGGGGACTTGCAATGCAAAATCCCCCCGTCGGGGCTCTTCAATTTTTGTCTTTAATGAATAAAAATTTTGAAAATTAATGCGACCAAAATGCAAATTAATATACCCTCTTAGCACTAATTGCCAAAAAACGGAGAAAAATCAAGTTAAAGGGAACAAAAACAGTGACTTACCTCGGCTGTCGCGCAAATTCACTTCCCCGTTTTATCCGATCTTAAGTACATAAACATATGGCCGTTGAGTCCCCTGTACAAATCGCGCTAGAACTTCGGTCTCTGTATTTGGTGATGAAGCCAACGGAGTTCAGCTGAACAACCAAAATAACAGAGACCGAAGCTTTTGGTCTATAGTAGCAGCAGCAGTGTAGTAGCAGCAGCAGCAGCAGTATAGTAGTAGTAGAAGTAGTAGTATAGAAGTAGTAGTAGTAGTAGTAGTAGTAGTAGTAGTAGTAGAAGTAGTAGAAGTAGCAGTAGTAGCAGCAGCAGCAGCAGCAGTAGTAGCAACAGCAGCAGCAGTAGTATAGCAGCAGTATAGTAGTAGTAGAAGTAGTAGTATAGAAGAAGAAGTAGTAGTAGTAGTAGTAGTAGTAGTAGTAGAAGTAGTAGTAGTAGTAGTAGTAGTAGTAGTAGTAGAAAAAGTAATAGTAGTATTAGGAGTAGTAGGAGTAGTAGTAGTAGTAGTAGTAGTAGTAGCAGTAGTAGTAGTAGTAGTAGTAGTAGTAGTAGTAGTAGTAGTAGTAGTAGAATAAGTAGTAGCAATAGTAGTAGTAGTAGTAGTAGTAGTAGTAGTAGTAGTATAGTAGTAGTAGTATAAGTAGTAGTAGTTGCGATGGTGCTGCTTTTATGGTATTGTTGATTCTGTTCATTCGTTATTTTCGTTTTATAGTTACACGCTTGAATCATTGTGGCTTTTATCATCATACGAGTCATATCAAATCCGAATATAATTATTATTCAATCACATGTCTCTTGTATCACCCTCCCCTGCACCCCCGCAGAGCTCCGGTTACGTAATGGTTCTTATCTTCACGAGGGTTTAGTCGAGGAGTTCAGCGCGGAGTACAACGAATGGATCAACTTCTGTGTTGACGGGTTCGACGCGCAGGAAGCCCGCGTCGTCTGTCGAAATCTCGGGTTCCCGGATGCCGCTTTTGCACTCGACACCGATGCAGTGTTCGGATCGGATACCCAGTCGTACTACGCAGTGTCTCTTGACTGCGAAGGAAGTAGGTGACGTCAGAGGGGCGACTCCTCCCATTTTAAATATTATTCAGGTGGATAGGAAGTAAAGGAACTTATGAATGGTGAACTGAATATTAGGGAAGGTAGTAATAAAATAAGACAATAAAATATGCCCTGCTGTAGGGAAGTTGTCCAAGTGATATTTCTCTAAGAGTATTTGTTTTGTTATAGGTTATATATGTTATACAGGCCAATAATAATGAGATGATTTCCAAAGTGTAATATGTCTTCATAGTAGAATATGAATATTGCCAATTTGCCAGATGATGTTCGCTCATAATAGTGTTTAAACGTTTGAATGTCACCATTCTGTCATATATTGATTACATGCTTCGGATGTACAAAAAGTAGAAAAAAAGGGAAAATCTAAACTAAGGACCTCTATACTTATGTCTTACGCTCAAATTCAATTTCAATAACAGTTATAGTAGCAATGGTAGTAATAAAAATACACTGCAAAAACTCCGGTGTTGATTTAACACCAGCCCGGAATCTATTATGTCCACACCAGAGAAGTATTGAAACAGCACCACTTTGGAATCAAACCAATGCTGTTTTAATACTAATTAGTGTTGTATAAACATCCATCTGGTGTTAGACCAAAACCAAACTGATGTTGTTTCACAACTCTCTGGGTCGGACATATATAGATTCCGGGCTGGTGTTAAATCAACACCGGAGTTTTTGCAGTGTAGTAGTATAGTACACTCTACAAAGTAGTGGGTAAAAATAAGGGTAATTATGTGACCAACCAACATTGGACATTTATTTTTGCATTTTTATTTATCCATTGGGATGAAAATTTTGATTTTAAAGTCATTGCTGCTTGTTTTTTTAACCTTACTTGACTTTATGGTTCCCGCATTGGGTAAAATATTACCCCCAAATTGGTTGGACACATAATTACCCTCGTGCTGGTTGAGATTTTACCTAATGTTTTTTACAGTGTAGTATAGTAGTAGTAGTAGTAATAGTAGTAGTAGTAGTAGTAGGGGACGAAAAGTAAAATTATAATTATAGTAGAAGTAGCAGTAATGAATTTACTCTTCTTTATGCAATATTACCCACATTTTTGTTAAAATTCTTTTCAGAGTAACAAAACAAAAATGTATATGTATCAAGGCCATCGGTGATGTATAGCATGGGCTCACTGTGTAAAGAAGTTCATTGGATTTCATACAGTTTCCCAACTTAGATGTTGTTTTGCAATCATGGCAAAAAAAAAAGAATGTTAGAAAAATATTCATGCAGACTAAATGTCATGGATATCATTAAGTCCTATGACAATTCGGTTTATTCATGATTATTTTTAGAATGTCAGGCTTTGCGTCTCGTATCTGACATTTCGATTCACTTTGTTGACATTAACCAAATTAATGATTAACGTATGATTACAATTATCATATCAGAAGAAACAAAAATCCCCTTCCGAAATACAGAAACGTTGCTACTGACTAAATACCACATGCAAATAATAGTGCTAAAAACTGTGGGCCTACAAATGTTGACAATTTGCGGGATTGGTGTAGAGAGATGATTAATACCCAAAACTAATCTCATTTGATTATCTCAATAATTACTCCGATTTTATTTTTAGCCGAGCCCCGGCTTGTAGACTGTAGTTACCAAGATCTTCCCGATTGCGCCGTGGGATTTGGAGCTGCTGTCATCTGCCAGAGTGAGTAGATTTCAAATTCCAAGTTTTAGTCTGTTCAAAAGTAATATATCTCTACACATTGAATAACCTGAGCATTTCATTGTACTACAGTTTGTTGCACATGTTGATTTCGTTTTACTGGAGCGTTGTGGCCCAGTGGATCAGTCTTCTGACTTCGAAACAGAGGGTCGTGTGTTCGAATCCCAGCCATGGCATGATTTCTTTCAGCAAGAAATTTGTCCACATTATGCTACACTCAACCTAGGTGAGCATGGTGAGGTGAATGGGTACCAGGCAGGATTAATTCCTTGAACACATGAGCGCTGAAAGGCAGCTCGAGCTAAAGCCGGGGTAATAATGATAATATCATCGCGCCTCTGAATAGAATATTTGTAGATAGATGGCGCTATAGAAATGCCTATTATTATTAGCAGTGTTACAATTATTATTAATAGTAGTAATATTATTATTATTGTTATCATTATTATTATTATTGTTATCATTATTATTATAATTATACAGTAATTAAATCTCGCTTAATCTTGGGGAAATCCAATCTAGTTGCAGTTGAAATTGTATGCGATGGTGGGGGTATGTAGATGTGGTACACACATGAAAAACAATATTCTTGAAGGCGAATCCAAATGTAGAGTTGCTCTGAAGACAAACTGAAAAGGAGACAAGTGAAAGATAACAAAATATCCTACGAACAAGGAAATACCCTTTTCTTTCATTATTTCAGATATGATTTGCAAAAAACGTTCTAATCGCGATATTATTTAGCATGATTGGGGCGTTTCGCATAGCGGCGCAGAATAAATCCCTCAAAGCAGCAAATGCATTGACCATGTTGACAATGCAAGTCAAATCAGAATGAAATCTGTTTTTCTGTTTCTGTTTGTGGTAACTCCCGTAGGTACTCGGCAGGACAGCATTTTGGTGGTAAATGCCAAGCTGGTATAAAACAAATTACCTATGAAACATTTTACGTCTAGGTTAATCCGTCATAGTGGTTGACGTTATAGACGACAGATATCACTCTCGGGCCTTTTTATCAAAGTGGAGACAATGGCAGAGTTGGGATGCGAACTCACAACCTAACGATTATGAGTCCAATGCTCTAACCACTGGATCACACGACCCGTGTCAAGGGATCAGAGCAGCAGGGTTTTTTCCCCGACGATTCAGAGCTGACGAAAATTGGCAAATATGTCGTTTGACCAGAGTTAGTGACCAAACTGGTGTTTCGATTCACCGACCTCCGACAAAGACTTCATTGTCAAAAAGGACATCGTGTGACAATAATTGATTCTTTACGTTCCCGAAAGGGTCTGTGTAGCTATTGCGAAATGATACCAATTCTAGATATATTGAAATTATAACGTCGTTTTTTATATGTTTTTTTTAATTTTGAATGCCCATCTAATGATACTAAGAATGCATATAACATTTTCAATTTATTTAAATATAGGAATAAAGAGCACTGTCCATTAAACGCATTGGGCATAAAAACAAATCAGTCAAAAATGGCTTATATATAGGGTCAGCTGGGTGCAACTGTTATTTTAGTAATATTTGACTATTTTCTAGTCGTAGTTTACAAGAACAGAGTTATTTCTGACTAGAATATTATGTCAGAAATGTGACAAGACATATCAGTTGCACCCAGCTGACCTCTGGTCTACATGTAGTCAATTTGACCGAGTTGTTTTAAGGGTGTAGGTGCCGTGGCCCGGGGATCGAACCCCGAACTTTCAATGGTCAGCCTTAGACCACTTGGCCACGTACGGCACCCTTCCATTTTTAACGATACACCATCGATCTGTTTGGAATCGGTTTCGTTGCGGTGTGACTGTAACATACCATAATTTCCATCAGACAAGTGACGAATCTTCTGGTTTGCATTAGGTGTCAAAATCTCATCGGAACATAATCTGCTAAGTGATTTTCATTTCCACTCTGTCTGATATGTGTTTAATACGAAACCAATGGTAGTAATTTTACATGTTCTAAGCTATACAATCACAAGCACAGGGTCCGATTGCCCCCACCCCCCCGTTCTCTCTCCCTCTCGAGGGGGAGAGAGAGATTGTGATTTTACGGGGAAAATGTATGCACTGCTTCGAATATTCGCTGAACCTAACCGCAGGTCGGCGGGAGGGGGACGTTAAAGAACGTTCGAGGCGAGGAACCGATTGAACTAAAAATAGTGTTACACCTCTTTTTTATATTTTACCGAAAAGGGGACTAAACACAAATAACAACCTCTGCTTCCGGAACCCCATGCATGTTTGGCTAACGTTGGATCAAAACTTTGACGTTATCCCTTTTCGACGTCATGGACGTTCCCGTCGTCGCGTGACTACGTACGTGAAACACACACTTTGGATAAACTTTTAATCTTGCTGTTATAGAGCCGGACTACGTCGGGTGTTTCCACAAACCCAACTCCAGCATCCTTCACACACACTCCATTTTCTCGAGAACCATGACTGTCGATGCCTGCCTCCGAAACTGTCGCGACGGTGGATTCTCTTTCGCCTGGACGTTCGATTCTATGCACTGCGGGTGCGGCAATTACAACGACTTGGCGACCTTCTCTCAAAGCGATGCTGTGTGCTCCTGTCCATGTGGGGGCGCTATATATGAAACTTGTGGTGGACCAACCTGCTCGCAAGGAACTAGCGATATGATTTCTGTCTACAACGGTAAGATCATAGAGCTATTAACAGATCCATGGTAAGATGAATCCGTAATTTTTTTTATTCACACGGTTTTTCGTCTCACACATGCCTATATTTAGATTGATGTATCACAGTTTATGCAATACAATTCAATTCAGCTTTTTAGTAACCTTGTTATCATTCTCGTTTTTAAATGTATTATGGTCAATCAGCAACGATCATGGTGGCACAAAGGGAGGTCGTGGGTTCGATCCTCGGCCGAGTCATACCAAAGACTAATAAAAATGGGACCGACCTTCTGTCTTGTTGTTACGCGGACAGCATTTACGTAGGAGATGGGAAATGATAACATTATCATATTACGCACATGCACACTAAGAAATAAAGGTTCAAAAATTGAACCCTGCGGTTTGGGTTCATTTTTGCATCCTGCGGGTTCAAAACTGCACCCCTAGGGGTTCAATTTAAAATTTAGGGTGCAGTTTTGAACCCGCAGGGTGAAAAAATGAACCCCAACCGCAGGGTTCAATTTTTGAACCCATAGGGTACTGATTTTGCATCAACCTTTCGGGGTTCAATTTAACCTTTATTTCTTAGTGTGCAGGGCCTGCTGATAGAGCAGTTTCCTCACTCAATAAAGTGACAATTCTGTGTATTAAATTAACGTTATTATTAGTATTATTACTATTGATTAAAGTTATAATGTTAACGAGCTTGATGTCAAACGATGATTATATGAAAGCTACTAGATCATAAATGGTAAGTAGGATGCTTATTCTTGATGTGACGTCATTATTGACAATTCTTTCTTACTCGTTTTTTCTCCTCTTCTTTTACCTTTTCTTTTTCGTCTTCTTTCGGCTCTTCTTCTTCGTCTTCGTCTTACAGCGCAGAAAGGATTTTGTCTCGATCCTGGGCGCCCTCGAAATGGACGCAGAGCCGGAAACTGGTTTCGATACGGGTCGAAGGTCAACTTTGAATGTCAAGAAGGTCATCGTCTTCGAGGTCATGAAACCTTGCAGTGTATGCAAGCAGTCATGGGCGGCGAGGTCACGTGGTCGCAATCTACGCCATCTTGCCAAGGTGACTTGATAAGAGCATGACGATTGAATCAAATAAATCACAATTCGTTAACGGTGAACATTTTGTTGTCCTGACACAAAACATGGTTACTTGCAAAGATGGCGATTTTGCCCCCATCTCGAAGAGGGGGGGGGGGGGGTATGGGCATCTCCCATCGGCTTCTGTACAGAATTTGAAAAACAAAGAGAGGGGCAACCCCCTCCCCCCATCCCCGATCATCGTCAGTGCTTGCTTGTAAGAAAAAAAGGGGACCAACGTCTTTACATGTTAGTAATGAATGATAAACCCTACGCGCAACGTAAAAACGGGTGCTTATTTAGCATCAGACACAAAAATTTGAATTGTTGATTCTATTAACAATTTTACTGCATATGTTACACAGGGGTCTTCTTCGGATGAGTACGCATTATTTTGGCCAAAAAAAGTAATATGCAAAAAGGAATATTCATTTAGTAAACTGAGGATGTTAGCTTCCTTCTGTTTTTATATTCATTTTTAATACATGTATTTTACAATTATTCAAAGTTTCTCCTCTAACATGACCAAGAAGAAAAGTCTGACTCTTCAAGAGAAACTATGAAGATTGTACTGTATATTTTAGCGTTACAAGGGGTGTGTGTGTGGGGGGGGGTGGTCATTTTTTCCTTCATTTTTTATGTGAGCATCGCCATCATCTCCAACATCGACCATGTTACCATCTTCATTTCTACTTCTACCACCTTGTCCACAATACCGACCCTGGTTACCTGAAACATCTCATTGCACTGCCCAAGGTTTGGCTGGTCAAATCAACGTATACTGCATAGTGAAAAGATTCTTAATGAGAAAAATGGATTTAGCAAACGAAATCATTTTATTACCTCTATAATCATATTCTTTTTTTATGCAGCTATTAAAACAAAAAAAGTTGAAGTTGAAGAAACAACCGTCTCGACAATCGACGCCACCAATTCCTCTTCGACAATCGACCCAACAGGAGAAACAGCGCCACCAACGAGAGATATTCTCAAAATTAACACTCTTTCAGGTACGTGAACTGTGCTAATTTCCGAAACAGGGAAGAAGTACAGATGAGCCAAATGGAAATGACTGTATCAGAACGATTTTTCTTTCTATGGAATGCCCCCTGGACAGGTACATGAATGATTGGGGAGTCTGGAAAAGGTTATGATTTAGTGTAAAATGCATTTAGGACTATTTTAACTGAGGCGTACTATCTGACTTTTACATAAGGTAAAGTTGTGGTCTAGTTGCGGCCCGGACACTCCCCTTTGGAACAGAGGGTCGTGAGTTCGAACCCCTCTGATAACAGCAAGAAATGTACCAACAATGTGCTGCACTCACCCCTCAGGTGAAGTGAATGGGTAGCCAGCAGGATTAATTTATCGAATACACAAACCACCTTGCCTGATGGAGTGAAAGCAAGGGCAATTGTGCTCCATGGAATAGACAACTAGATAGTAATAACATTTCATTATTAGGATTCGATATTAATTGATTAATTTCTATGTTAACATGTTTTACACACTTTCCCATAATAGTGATCCTTTTGATCGTGATCTAATCAAATTGGAATGGTTCGATCGAGAGTCAGTGTGCCAGCAATTAATAAAACCCCCAAACCCTACAATGTTTAGAAGACAATGCCACCCAACCCTTGTAAGAATACGAAGATAATTTTGTTACCGGTTTCTAGCACAGAGTCAGTACGTTTTATTGAGTAAATGTTTCCATTGTTTGTTATGATTTCCTTATTATTTCATTTCAAATAAACATTTATTTTCCTCCATTTTGCAATTTTTTTTCATTTTTGTTAACAAGAATTCATATGTAATCTATTTCCATAAAAAATATAAATACAACTCATATGTACAGAATAAGGCGTATGTCCCTAGAAGCACATGCTTGTGGCGGGATACGCCTGTGGACATATATTACCATAATGTAACCATGGTAACATTGATGTTTTACTTGGTATTAATATGTTTATTTTTTCTTATCTATACATCTTCAAGGTGAGATGATAGGAGTCATCGCTGCTATTCCTGTCACAGTCCTTCTCGTCACCTCCGTAATCGTCGTCGCCGTCATTCGAAAACAGAGGTAAGAAACCTTTGAATTGAATTTGATATAGTTACATGTAGTTTCTATCAAAATTACTTTTCTCACCCCAATGGCTGGATTTTGTTAGGGATAGACTATATTGCAATCTGCACTCACCAACCTGGCATAAGGAAGGACTTTGTGGAAATATAAAACAATTGAATAAACTGTAATATAACAAAAGCCATAAAAGGGAATCGTTTCATTTGCATGGACGTGTGATAATTATGGAATACAAAATCACTAGTTTGAGCTACAGAATAGCAGATAATTATGATATCCATCATATCCATGCTGGAGAGAGGCCACATTTCTGTGCCATACCCTGTGTTCACAGTATATTCAGATTGGGATCTATGTGAACATTTGATTCACACTGTAACATTGCTCAAATCTAACAGTGTGAAAACAAGTCCACAATGTGAACCCTTTTAATACAGTGTGAACACTCTAAGTGTGTTCACATAGTGGGCTATATGTAAGAGTTTCACACTGTAAACATGCTCAATCTGAGTGTGAAAACAAGTCCACAGTGTAGACAGGTGGCGGATCCAAGTTTTGGTACATCCGACCCCGCCCCCTTCCCTATCAGAGCCATACAAATATATTTTTAGTGGAAAATGTCGTGCATACGTAAGTAAAACATTCCCTTTTTTACTTGTCAAAATTTTCTGACATAAGTCATCATCAGTACACCTTTCTTGTTTTTGGCGTTTGCTGTTTGTTATTGCTTTTTATTTTTTTCTGAAAAGGTAAAAAAAAATCCCTTAAAAATCTTGCTCAAATTTGATAATGTGATGTTGCAAACTGTGAACAATATTTCAAATGATTTAGATTAAAGTTGAATTAGTTACAAAGTTTCAAATATATTAACTGAACACACTGTGCTCTCTTTATAGAAGGGGACATGTGTTATGACATGGAAATTTGACAAGCAAAGAAGACAAATTAGAAGGAAGTACATGCAACTTATTGCTTTCATCCTTAAAAAGTCCTGCAACTAAACTTTTATTTAGGTTAAGCTTTTAATACAGATTCAGAAACGAAACATTTATCTTATTCTATGGTGTATTTCCTTATATAATTTGGTCATTATTCAATGAAACGTCAATTTCATGAAATTTTGCTATGCATACATAATTATATATATCGGGCAAAATTATTTTGGAAATTATGATGCAATTTACTATCTTCAGTGTGAAAAAACTAATTTGCTAACTTTTCAAAAAGACCCTTTAAAATAAGAAGAGAAATATCTAATACAAGCCGATTAATGATGTACCATAGGCCAAGCACATTTGCTGAGTTTGTTTTAATACTTTATTTTTATTTAATTTCCCTTTCACTTTATTTTATTTCATTGTTATTATAATTTTTTATATCGTTTTTTGGAGGGGATGCTTGAATACTGGTGTTAATTTTTGCACTCCGATACCCAGAAAACACAAAACCTTGAATCTATTTAACAGCTCTGCCGTCATGACAACTCACGTTATATCGAGTCTCAGCGGCCAGGAACAATGAAGGTTTCCGTGGAAGTTACAATACTTGTTGGTCTTTATGAAACGGTCCCTGGTGTAAGAATTTGGGTGTGTAAGATAGATTCGGTAGCCTGATTAAAGCTGTCAACAGTAACAAAAACAACAGGGCCTTTCCTTAACAATAAGGCAGATTAAATGTTGATTTCCTGGTTCTGTTGCCTTCTGCGTGAGATTGATCAAATTTCTTTTTGATCTGTAACTTTAACGGTATCCTGGTTTCAATGAGCTCATTTCCATTTCCTTCAGTCAAGGTTATGGCTTGAGTACGGAACTTATGGTTCTAAAGTATGCACTTATGCATACTATTTACCTCGACCTCATCTTCATAATGGGGACTTTTAGAAAGGACATGATTCCGACAGTTATGCATGGATGATTGCACAATAAACGGTGATTGTGGTGATCCACAAACCATGTCTCAACTCCCCATGGTCCTATCCTCAAGATAAGTGTATCCGAAAAAGACACAATGGCTGTACATTAATTTCTAGGAATGACAAAATATCTACATGTCTATACGATACAAATTTGGGAGGTCTTTATTTTTTTTTTACACGGTATTTCCTCATATTAGCTCTTAGTAGCCACAGTATAAAAACATTTATTCCACTCAATATTTGACGTTTACAGGAAACGTGCTACGAACCCTATGATAGAAGCTATACGGTGCGACTTGCTGCTGAAAGAAAGCCCGCCCAAACCGGAAAGTCCTCCTGCGGCGTGCCCCAAGCCCCGAAAACTTCTCCCGGGATCGGGCTCCTTCACGCTTCCGATCCGGACGCATTCCAGCAACTCGAGCGACTACTATGCCTCCATCGATCTCTACAACAGCGACGCTGATTACGAGAACATCGCCCGTAAGAAGATCACTGCCCAGTCCGGGAAAGAGGTGTTTGTCCCGCTGTTTGGTTCAAGGGTCGTTCATCACGCGAAGAGTGGCATCGTGAGAACTTTAAACGGACCGGTCCCAGTGGCGAATCTGTTGCATTATCATTCGCAGCATCGGATCGGCGAGCCCTTGAGACGGGACACGTACGAGGACACGACCATAATGGTGGACAATGATCTGTATGCATCAAGGGATGAGTTCCCTTCGGAATCCTCGGAGCAACCTGAGCCTCCTGCCCGGACAAAACACTTGGTGAATTCTGCAGCGGAAAGGATAGTCGAAGGCGCCGAGGAAAGTGACTACACAGAGGCAGACTTCCTGCCCGAAGAAGCAGCCCAGGGTTGATGTGCGCAGGGTGATCGGGCCTGATGACAAGCTTATGCGAGATTCCACTAGGCCAAAACCTATATCGTGAAGTGTTGCATACGATCTTTAGACCTTGAGGATACTATGGACTTGATCTGTGGAGCACGGTCAATACAGATGACAACGCGTGTCGAGTGGTAAAGTGTTGGGATGCTCTCGTCACGATCACATACTCTGAACAAATTTAATGAGAAAATTAGCAA